>NW_027361707.1:15142500-15690000 GCF_039654945.1 Dendrobates tinctorius
CACTGATTCCAGGGTGGCAGACTGGGCAGTGGAGGCTCGCGACATTTGGGATCGCACCCAGGATGCTATTCAAGCCTCTAAAGAGAGAATGAGGGTGTCCGCCGACACACATCGGCGCCCCGCTCCAACTTTTGCCCCTGGCGACTTGGTGTGGCTTTTTGCCCGAAATATCAGGCTGCGGGCAGAGTCCACCAAGTTCGCACCGCAAAACATTGGTCCCTTCAAAGTCCTCGAGCGGATTAGCTCAGTGGTCTACAGTCTGGCTCTTCCACCACACTTGGCCATCTCTGACATCTTCCACGTGTCCCTTCTCAAGCCTGTTCACATGTCCCGGTTTTCCGAGTCATCTGCCGGGACAGCAGACTTGTCTTCAGACGAGTTTGAGGTCAACGCCACTGTGGGACGCAGGATAGTGCGTGGCAAACAATTTTATTTGGTGGATTGGAAGGGTCATGGTCCAGAGGCCCGGACCTGGGAACCAGTGGAGAACATCCACGCCCTGCTCCTTATCGCGGCATTTGAGCGTGGCGAAGCTCAGAGGGGAGGGGGACCTAGGAAGGGGGGTAATGTTAGGCGTCGGGTTCCTGCAGCTGCACAGCAGGGATCCAGAACCTCACATTCTGTGGTCTCCCATACCCTATCGACCGCAGAGGAGCTTGCTCAGCAGCCCCGTCGTTCCCGACGCTCTGCTCAGACCAGCTCTGTGGCTCAGGCTGTTGCTGCCACCTCTGGGCCAGCAATAGCAGTGCAGGCTGATCAGCAGCAAGTCACTCCAGAGGCTAAGTCCTTCTGTCGCTCCACTGATCATGCTCACGTGACGATCTCCCATTGGAGATCGGGAGTCACATGCACAGGTCCTTCTCCAGATCTAATTGGTCCATCTCAGGGATCTGGAAGCTTCCGGAAGGTCCCGGCTATAAAAGGTTTGCATGGCTGCTCGGCCATGCGCTAGTATAGACTCTAGTTGCTACCTGTGTGAATGACAACGGATGCATGAACCTGCGAATGACTCATTAAGATTCCCCTCCCTCTGATATTACGTGTGTGGATAGGGACTTAGTCAGTGTCAGGACCAGTCAGTGGCACGCTACAGGCCACAGTGCATATCTCCACAGAACTAGCATCTGACAGTGCGCCCCCTCCTGGGCATTGTCGTATAGCGGCTGTGTCAGTCGCCGCGCTGCAGTCAGCATCACTTGTCGGCGTCCGCGGTAGCGATGCCGCACGCACAGTAGTCTAGACGGACACTGACCCTGTGTCTTGGGCCCTAGTCCTGTGACCATATACCGTGCGTGCATTCCGCTGAGACCTGCGAGTCCAACAGGTTCGGTATTTATGTTTATTGCTTTGGTGCCTCTGTGAATCAACAGAGTACGCCCAGCGCACACTGGGTGACGTTCAACCCACGTGCGATATACCGTCATATTGTGTGTCCACCATTACCTAGCTGCAGTGTAACACCTTCTGAACGGTGGACCCCGGGCGGTGAATGCACTATTTATTATTTAGTGCGCTCCGCCGTCCCTAACTGAGCATGTCCGGATAACATCTTATCCGAACACGTTCGTTTATCACTAATTACCGTTTAGGCAGACATTCCCCGCATGTTTACTAGCTAACAGCCGTGAAACACGCAGGGCGGGGACTCGAATTTGGCACAAGTGCACCCTCGATGGAATCCCAAGCGGTAAGCTAGCTCACTCATGTTATAGATGAATCATAGAGCTGGAAGGGACCTCCTGGGCCATCTGGTCCAACCCCCTGAAAACACAAATGACGTATGTATGCCGTCTGATGGAAACATGGACCACTTCATTAGAACGGATGAGTTTGGTCCACAAACCTTTGGAAAGAGCCATAGAATATAATGTCCCAACGTGGACATGAGTAGGTGAATAGAAAATAGCAGTAGATTAAATCAAAAGATATTGTACTATCATTAAAATGATGAATTTCTGTGCTACATTTTCTAAAGAAATCAATATTATCCTTGGCAAAACGTTCACATTTTATGGCGACTGATCACAAGGAATCTTAGAGATACAGTAAGTGAGAAGAGTAAGGGGATGGGGCGAAATCAATGATGGCTCTGTAATGTGCTTTAGGGGGCAGTCCTCTAGAAAAAGTGGTGGATCTTACAGAACCAAGGTGTTTAGGTAGTTCTTGAGGGCAAAGAATGGGCATAAAGGGTAGTCTCGAAAACTTGATCGATTAACCAAAAAAACTGCAACCATATTCCTCATTCACATTATGCAGTTGATTTCTATTGCCTATTGAGGATGTCCCAACCTAAGAGCCATTCCAAATGTCCTCAAAACAGAGAAAAAGTAGGACTTGAAGCCAAACCCTTGATATATCAACTGAGTAAGGCATGTATTGAGGTAGACCTGCAGACCACTGATTATTCTCTCGTTTTCTACTTGCAGAACAACCGATGCATCCCCGCGGCTCTCGACAATTTCTACACTGAACAGGACACCAGCGCCCAAGGGAAGTTCTACACCGTCATAAATCACTACAACCTGGCCAAGCAAACCATAACACGCTCAGTATCCCCGTGGATGACTGTTCTGTCAGAAGAAAAGCTGTCCGAGCAAGAGACAGAAGCCTCCCAGAAGTCGGCTTAGCTGCGCCCACCCAGGTCAAAATTAAGAGAACTCGAAAGGAACTTTGAAAGAGAAAAAAAGAAAAACCCACAAAAACATATCTAATTAATTGCTCGGCCTTCATTGAAACCAAGTGGTTAAGATTCATTTAGAAATTACTTGTATTTATGTTTAAGCAAAGCACGCTTCTGTATACTGGTATCGCTGGGCATACATATCTGTACAGATCATAAGTGGCTATACACCAACAGCAACTCAGACAGACAAGAGAGTAACTTCATAACAGGGCAGCTTGCTGAATTTTTTTTTTTTTTTTAAGGCGGTTTGAACTCATGAAGATGAAGTGTCAGTTTGTAGAATAGTTAGTTGCAAGTGAATGAAAAGTAAAAAAAAGTTGTTTTTAGAGGCTTAAATAAAAAAAAGTGACTATCTACGGTTACCAATAAGGACATAGCAATTGAGTCAAGGTCAACATAGACTTAGTAAGACCATCCCTATTGTGTTTTCTTGGTCAAGGGTGACTTCTTAATACCATCCCAACTGTGTCTAGGTCTTTGTTGACTTGATAAGAAAATCCCTATAAGTGTCTAGGTTGCCCAAATTAAACTACACTGACTAAGTCTAGGTCAAGATTAACTAGGAAAGACCATCTCAGTTGCGTTTATGTCAAGATTGACTTGGTGACACTATTTCTATTGTTTTGAGGTCTTGTATCTCGGCCAAGGTTGACTGGACCCGACCATACTAGTCATGTATAGGTCTAGGTCGACCGGACCCGACCATACTAGTCATGTATAGGTCTAGGTCGACCGGACCCGACCATACTAGTCATGTATAGGTCTAGGTCGACCGGACCCGACCATACTAGTCATGTATAGGTCTAGGTTGACTGGACCTGACCATACTAGTCATGTATAGGTCTAGTTTGACTGAATCCGACCATACAAATCATATATAGGTCTAGGTTGACTGGACCCTACCAAACTAGCCATGTATAGGTCTAGGTTGACTGGACCCGATCATACTAGTCATGTATAGGTCTAGGTTGACTGGACCCGACCATACTAGTCATGTATAGGTCTAGGTTGACTGGACCCGACCATACTAGTCATGTATAGGTCTAGGTTGACTGGACCCGACCATACTAGTCATGTATAGGTCTAGGTCGACTGGACCCGATCATACTAGTCATGTATAGGTCTAGGTTGACTGGACCCGACCATACTAGTTATGAATAGGTCTAGGTTGACTGGACCTGATCATACTAGTCATGTATAGGTCTAGTTTGACTGAATCCGACCATACAAGTCATGTATAGGTCTAGGTTGACTGGACCCTCCCAAACTAGCCATGTATAGGTCTAGGTTGACTGGACCCGACCATACTAGTCATGTATAGGTCTAGGTTGACTGGCCCTGACCATACCAAACATGTCAAGATTAACCAGATCATACCAGTTGTGTCAACATCGAGACTAGATAAGATTTTACTATAGCAATAGCTGATCATCTAGTTGGTTTGTTTAAAAAGTAACACAACTTTGATTTTTTTTTTTTTAAATTTGGTCCAGTATGGAAAGTTGTGAAACTTTGTAAATCACTTTATTAGGCAATTTGGTTTTGTCCCTTTAATTGTTTGCATGTAAGTGGCTTCCAAACCCTGACTGTTCCCCAGTCTATTTCCCTGCCCTCAGCTCCATTGATATCAGAACGTGATTCTTTGGAGTACACATGATGGCAGTAAAAAGGATCAGTAATTGTTTCCTCCTCTCTGTGTTGTGCTTAGAAGAACAATCTCCTGCAGGAACTTATCCCCAGAAACAGAGAGAGATAGGTGCTGATCCTTTCACTGCCATCATCTGTACTCCAAATCAGCACGTTCCGATAGCAATGCAGCGGAATGGGTTTTGAAGCCACTAGACAAGTTTTTTGTTTTTTTACAGAAAAATAGACAAATCCTCTAATAAACTGGATTGCTAAATTTTATGACTTTCCATGTTTTATGAAAACTTTAAAAACACACATATTATATATATATATATATATATATATATATATATATATATATATTAATAATAAAATGAAAGAAAAATCTTTTTTTTTCCTCTTTGGAAAATAGCTTGGCTCTGATATTGAACCAGTGGCTTTAAGAGTCTTTACCATTCCAGGCATTTTTTTTAACATTTTTTTTCTCCAAGGGCAGATAGATGCCGTCTGTGATGGGAAGCTACGACTTAAATATTACTCTGACTGGTGTGCACCTATTATCACAGGAGGAGAATAGTTCTTTGCAATAAGGATACACAAATGCATATTCGGAATGTAAAACTCTCAATATTTTTGGATGTTTTTATATTTGGGTTCCGTGAAGTAGCAGGAAATTTCTTATGTCAGTGGTTGTACTTATAGATGATAAAAGCTGTGTCTCCGGTTATGGTTTCTGTAAATTATTCTAATGATCACTAAGAGTTTTGAGAATTGGTGTGTGGATGAATGGCCTAAAACTATTGTTTTTTTTGTTTTGTTTTTTTTAATTCCTGCATTGAATGAAACTAAAAGAAAGAAACCTGTTACATTCATCTTTGCCAAAATTAGAGGGAAAAAACCCCTCTAATTTAGGTCTCATATTCTGGCAATTTTTAGCAAATAAAGTGAATGTTAATCTGTTAATGCCATTTTTTTTTGTTAACTCAATGTTCTGTGCAGAAAAAAAAGCCTCTTACTTCAATAGGGTTCAGGGCTCCATTTTTGATAAAACCCCTCAAATCACCTGCATGGCCATAGAGTCAAATGATTATATTCTTCCTGTCGGCAGCAGCCGCCACTAGGTGGAGCTCACTGCACACTGTATAAATAGTATGTGTTAAGCTGCCCCTAGTGGCTGCTGCAGACATCAAGAATTTTATTATTTGACTCTACGGAGCTTTAAACAATATAAATATATAAATAAAAAATGAAGAAAAAAGTTAAACAGATGTTTGGATCTATTGAAAAAAAAAGAAAAATGGTGTTCATGGATGGACATTCACTTTAGATTCTCGAGTTTAACAAAAACATCTGCAATTTTAGCGTAAACTAGTTTATTTTGCTATTTTTATGAAGTCCGTTATAAGGTCAATATAGAATACAGTTTTTGACCTAGGACTAGATTTTTCTGATGTTTTTTCAACTGCCCTATATGTATACTGCACCTCTTATTTAAAAGGGAATCCGTCAAAAAGGTTTTTGCTATGTAATCTGAGCGCAGCATGATGTAGGGGCAGAAACCCTGATTCTAAAGATGTGTCAGTTACTGGGCTGTGTGCTGTGGTTTCAATAAAATCAGTGTATTATAAGCAAGAGATTATCACTAAAGGACTAAGCATCTTGTGCCTCCTAGTCCAACCCCGCCCATATCAGCTTTCTTTCAATAGACAGTGTACACAGAAAGCTGCCAATCTGGTGTGGGCGGGGTTATACACAGAAAGCTGCCAATCACTGGTGTCGACGGGGTTATACACAGAAAGCTTCCAATCACTGGTGTGGGCGGGGTTATACACAAACCTGCCAATCACTGGTGTGGGTCGGGGATATACAGACAGCTGCCAATCACTAGTGTGGGCGGGGTTATACACAGAAAGCTGCCAATCACTAGGGTGGGTGGGGTTATAGACAGAAAGCTGCCAATCACTAGGGTGGGTGGGGTTATAAAGGGCTCCACATTTCGAGAATTGCTAGATCTGAAGCAGAGTAAACAGTGATTGTATCACAACTGCTGCACTCAATAAACTAAGTGATATATCGTTGGATTCAAGGTTTCTGTCCCTACATCATACTGCTCACAGGTTACATAGCAAAATCTTGCTGACCGATTCCCATGAAAAGACCAGCAATTTTTTTTTACTTCACTTTTAGGTAGTTGTCTGAAAGAGGATTCGCCAGTGCAAGCCAAAATCTAAAAAAAAAAAAAAAAAAAAAAATTTTCAGGATTTTTTGTGATTGTCCAGGATTTGAAAATAAAAAGTATCTGCTTAATTCTTTGCTAGAAATAACACTACTCTTGCCCCTGGGCTGTGTCTGGTATTGTAGTATTTACTTGAACTGGGATGTGCTGCAATTCCAGCAATAGCCTGTGATTAGGAGTGGCGCCGTGTCTTGAAAAAAAAACAAAAACAAAACACAAATCTAATCAATTTATTTAAAAGTTTATGTATTTTGCTGTTGTAGCTGAGAGTATATTGATTTTTTTTTTTTTTTTTTTACAAAATACATAACTACCAAACCTACAATCAATGGGGAAAAAATATTTCTGCCGAAACTGTCATTTTATGAACAATGTAATTGTAAAAAGAAAACAATTTCATCCATTGAGCTCGCGAACATTTTCTGAACAGCGGGAACAATCTTTGCTCCCTGTGTTTGGAAATGCAGAAAATATACTAGTACCTAGTGATCATCCCCCGAGGAGCCATCGGGATGGTGTTTATAGTGAATTACTGGACATGATTGTTACTATTCTGCACTTTTACACGCGGCCATGGATAGTAGATCCTCTGTGTAGCACTAACGGAATGTGTAAATCATAAGTATATGCAGAGATGAACACACATTCCACACAACAGAATATTACAGATCACATTAATGTATCACACTTGCTGTTAAAGGGGAAGTTACTCGGGAAAGATTTGTAGAAAAATAATTGGACGTCGTCTATAGAGCTGCCTTAGTCGAGACCTCGGATTCGTCACATATTTCTACACATAACTTCCGATCAGAAATTCATTGTGGATTTTTTTTTCTTAAGATATATGGCTAAGGGGATAATTATTTTCAGCACGGGCTGTAGCTCCGATTATCCTCCCATCCAAACCCTTCTGTCCTCTGTGCCCACTTTTTCTTAAAAACAGGTCTGGATGCATGTCCGAGGGTTCTCACGGTCTAACGTGTGCGCTTGGATTACTGTTTAATGAGAATCTGATAGTCATTTTTATTGGCAAGCAGCCGGCCAATGTAAATATGTAGAAAAGTGTGGTCTTCTTAGTTATAATAACCGATGCCAATACATTTCTGTGCCTCGATGATCTCTTTAGCTTTCAGTGAGTTGACTATATTCTCATTCATGGTGCTTCAACCCACAAAACGTCTGCATTCATCATGTGTAAAGTTTGTGCTGTTGGCAGAGGGTCATGCAATGGTGACTGGAGGCCATTGTGTATTATAGCAGTGATTAGAGGCCCATGGATCATGCATTGGTGAGTGGAGGCCCATGGGTCACGTAATGGTGGCTGATGGACCATAGAATGGTGAGCAGATGTCTATCCATGGGTCACGTAATGTTGGCTGATGGAGCATGGATCATAGAATGGTGAGCAGACGCCTATGGGTTATGTAATGGTGGTTAATGGACCATGGATAATAGAATGGTGAACAGATGTCTATGGGCACATAATGGTGGCTGATGGACCATGGATCATAGAATGGTAAGTGGAGGCCTAGGGGTCACGTAATGGTGGTTGATGGACCATGGATCATAGAATGGTGAGCAGATGCCTATGGGTCATGTAATGGTGGCTCATGGACCATAGAATGGTGAGTGGAGGCCTATGGGTCATGTGCTGGTGCCTGATGGACCATGAATCATACAATGGTGAGCAGAGGCCTATGGGTTACATAATGGTGGCTGATGGACCATGCATTAGTGATTGGAGACCTAAAGGTCACAATAGAGTAACTGAAGGCCCAATGATCACACAATGGTAATTGGGGGCCTATGGGACATATAATGGTGAAGGATGGCCCATGGATTATTCAGTGGCGTCTGGGGGCCTATGGTGCATAGAATGGTAACTGATGGCCAATGGATCATACAATGGTGATTGGAGGCCTAGGGATTAAACGGGTTGATTGGAAGCATATGGGTTATATAATGGGTCATTATAACAATGAATGAGGTCCCATCCGCTATACAATGATGAATGGAGACGGATGGGTCATAAATGGTGAGCGATGGCCCATGGATCATACAATGGTGAATGGAAGACTGAGTTATACAAGAGTGATTTGAAACCTATGGATCATTTCATTGTTACTGGAAGCACATGAGTCATCTATTGGCTATTTGAGGCTTATTGGTCATACAATAGTAGCTGGAGGTAAAATAATCGGCAATACACATTTTCTTATCAAGAGTCTAATTCCCTAAAGTCCCTCTTTTTTGGAATGGGAAATCCAACATTGATGGGAACAATATGTGTAATAGAATAAGTTCGGATCCACCTACAAACAAGAGATTGCTGCGGTAAGGAGGTAGAATGTTATTTGACAAATCAACGTAAAACCATAAGAATTCCGTCTCTTACATCGGCATACATCTATAGACACACAGGGCGCCCTCCTGTAGTCGTTCTGGGTAGAACATTAGACTCACGGTCTTGCGCGGTTACACGTTACTTACACCACCACCGTCATCCACATCTCGCCCGTCACTCCCTCCACACTAGTCTCCAGCTTGTCCGTTGATGACAGTCAATTAGTATTTTAGAGACTCTGAATGTTTGCCATTATTTTACATGCTGACTGAATGTTTTATTTTTCTCTCCTTTGCCGGTGAACACTTTGATTGTTCCATTCTTTATTATTAAATAAAATGTGAAAAAAAATACAATGAATCTCTCTTTCTTATGATGCAAAGTAGGTTCTTACGTTACCTGTTCCAGCAGATCAGGTAGAGAATATTGCTCTGTCCTTTCAGGTTAATATTGTGGTCACAGGGCAAATGCAATAAATCTGAGCTTGGCATGTGACTGCAGATTTGTGAATCCTCACAGCGTGCACAGTGCGCACTGCCAGGATCCTCTGGTACTGGCATCGGGCAGGGCTTGTGACGGGAAGTATGTGATTTGCATACGGTCTGGTGCACAACAAATGTGAGCGGCTTCGCTCAGTACAAGTTAGTTAAGCGAGGCCGGATGTCTAGTTGGAATGTGACCGGAAGTATGCAAATAACATCCTTGTGTTAACATGACCGCCCACTCCCAGCACTGGAGAATCCTGACAGCTCGCACTGTGTGGATTCACAAAGATGTCTAGGGAAGGAGAGGGTCAGGCAGTGCATATTTATGGCGCGTGTCTTCAAAAACATTTGCTGGGCAATTGGCAGTCACTAAAGATTCTTCAACGGTGCAAGAAAAAAGGGGATGAAATAGAGTAACCGACCAGCAGAGGTGAGGTTGGATTGGAGAGGCACAAGATTGTCAAGTCCCCCACTTACATTAGATGGCTGTCTGATGAACGATTGTTTGGCCAACAACTTTCTCCGCCAATCCCTCCACACACTCGTCTCTGGGAGACTTATTCCCCATAGTACAAAAGGACTGTCCTTCCAAAATCTGACATGCCGAATCCTTCTCTAGCCTGATATCAGGGACCAGTTGGGAGGCCCCCATACAGGGTCTTTCTCCTCATTGTGAAGCAATCAGTGGGATTAGACTTAGAAGACACTTTAGCAGTAGGCTAGGTAGGAGATCAGGGCATTTTTGCTTCCCATTCCATTGGATTAGGTCAAAACGATAGAGCAGCAACCATTAGAAGAGTGTGAAACTACAGTATGTGTCCGGAGTCCCCTCATAAGATCAGACAATGAACATTAAATGGCTTTTTTTTCTAATGCGATAGTGCCGCCAGAGACGTGACACCACCGGACGCTAGTGTAGAGGTGCGGTGTGCACAGTGGCCTAAGGCTTGCCACTGACTGGCGCTGACTCTTTCTATAGTTCCCTATCCACATGCGTAATATCAGAGGGAGGGGAATCTTAATAAGTCAGTCACCAGAATCATACATCCATCCATCACCATTCCCACATCTAGCAAGAAGAGTCTATACTAGCGCATGGCCGAGCGGCCATGCGGGCCTTTTATAGCCGTCCGCTGCCGAGACCTTCCAGATCTCTGAAATGGACCAATCAGATCTGGAGAAGGACCTGAGCACGTGACTCCCGACCTCCAATGGGAGATCGTCTCGTGAGCATGCTCAGTGGAGTGGCAGAGGGACTTAGCCTCAGGAATGACTTGCTGCAGAGCAGCATGTGAGGCTCTGGATTCCTGTTGTGTCGCTGCAGGAATCCGACGCCTAAAAATAGGCTTGTCAATGGTCGGTATAAATTCCATTTTTGTTTTTTCACACCCTCCATGTACTACCAACGCTGACACGGCTGGGTGGTGTCTGATGTTGTATAAGAACTGGAAATATTTTAATCACTTTAGACATTTTTAAGATGTTGCCACGTATGGTCACTGTGTAAGGGTGACAGTTTAGAGATATACTTCAGGGTTGAGAAGCTTCCTTTAGTTAGGTTTCTAAATGTAAGCCAGCCGTGCACATTGGATGGGTGTTGGCTGAAAGAAAGTTTGGCTGACGGCTGTCTCGATCACCATTTACCCCGTACACATTAGGCCGTGGGACAAATCGGTCGATATCGGCCGACATAAGTCTAAGGTGTATGGCCAGCTTTAGAGAGTCGCCAATGTCAACTTTGCTACGTAGGGAGACGTAAGTGCTATAAAGACAAGTGATCGTCAGAGGACCCAAGGCATAATTTAATTGGTGGCCACAGGATCTTCAAGCTACAGTTTCGGAAAAAGTGACCAACAAAACCAACTTGGTGAGCTACTTCCGTTGGAGGGCTCGGGTAGCAGGTATTAGTAACCCTCATACACATTAGAGTATCAGCAAGTTCCACCATTGATCGTACGGAGAACAGGCCGGGGGTTTATAGAGGGGTATATTCCTATGAAGGTGGTTGTCCATGTAGGTAATCGGTACTTGTTGGTGCATTACTGTATTGGAACACGATGCATCTTGTAACTAAGAAGGAGCTTAGATTTTGTATTCTGAGAGTTCCTTAGCTTTCAAGAAAAGATTTAATATCCTCAGGGAACATCCAGAAAGCATCAGCTCATATCCTTCACCGCTTCATACTCCTCTCTTCAAAGAGATTACTTTATTAAAGATACAGATGTTACATAAAGTGCCCTGGTTTTATCGTTCCCCATAGAGACATGGATAGATTTAAAAAAAGTTACTGTATATCCATAAAAAAAAAAAAAAAAAAAAAAAAAAAAGAAGAAGAAGAAGAAAAGAAAAAAGCTCTTCCTCACCTGATATTAGAATGACCAGGCAGAGGTGTAGCTTAGGGTTCAGGTCAGGGGGGCGAAACATCTGAGTGGGCCGCTAACCATGTAACCGTGATTACAAGTGCGGTGCACCCTAAATGTAGGTATAGGGGCTCCTCAGCAGATTACCCGGCTATTACTGAGAAATCTCTATACAAAAGACCACAGTTACAGATGGTCACTTACCGCTGACGTTCTTTCTGATGGAGTCATTCACTTTTCTGTCTTTTCCATCCAGCCCAGACCGACATGACGACTTCTTCCAGCCAGGACTCATCTACAGAGATTACAGCAAGGACACATTAGACTTCTCATATTTCCAGCCCTGTCCCCATCTATTCCCAACCTGCATAAACCCCTAATCCTGCTGATACCCCGATACTGATCCGCTGCTGCTGTATGTGTCCCTATTACCACACCTGATACCCCGATACTGATCCGCTGCTGCTGTATGTGTCCCTATTACTGCACCTGATACCCCGATACTGATCCGCTGCTGCTGTATGTGTCCTTATTACTGCACCTGATACCCCGATACTGATCCGCTGCTGCTGTATGTGTTCCTATTACTGCACCTGATACCCCGATACTGATCCGCTGCTGCTGTATGTGTCCTTATTACTGCACCTGATACCCCGATACTGATCCGCTGCTGCTGTATGTGTTCCTATTACTGCACCTGATACCCCGATACTGATCCGCTGCTGCTGTATGTGTCCCTATTACTGCACCTGATACCCCGATACTGATCCGCTGCTGCTGTATGTGTCCCTATTACTGCACCTGATACCCCGATACTGATCCGCTGCTGCTGTATGTGTCCCTATTACCGCACCTGATACTGATCCGCTGCTGCTGTATGTGTCCCTATTATTGCACCTGATACCCCGATACTGATCCGCTGCTGCTGTATGTGTCCCTTGCTGTGTTATACGGCAACATAATGATGCCACCAATGTGCCCCTTACAAAGTAAAATGTCCTTTAGATTGTAAAATTGCCCCTTATAAAATATTTAGGGGTGGTCCAATGCCTAAGTAAATTCCTATCTATTTAGTGCCAGAATCTAAGCTATTTTCTAATATTCTTGCATTAAAAATTCCCTCTCCTTCCCTAACTACACTAATCGCTATTCTATTTTTGTCCCTACTTCCTTGATGACGATTCGTTTGAGATACTCAAACGAAGCAAAATCAGGGTGCAGAGGTGGCAGTCACTGCTGCCTCCCCCCTGAAACTAAATATATCTGCATAATCACAACGCGCGCTCTGTTGTCGGCTTAGATTAGTAGTAATCAGCCAGCACCAGAGAATCCGGCATGCAGAGACCAGTGATGTCACCCCCCCCCCCTCAAGCGACACTGGTCTCTGCCAGATATACTGACCCTGCTCTATTGCCGGCTTATTAATGCAGAGCTGAGCTGACAACAGAGCACACGCTGTCATTGTGCACGTGCCAAGGGAGCAGGGATACAGCAAGGACTAAACCGGCCCATGAAGCGAGTGTTACTGATGACGCATCGTTTCAGGGAGGGGACAGGGGCTGTAGCAGTGACAAAAGCCTCTGACCCATGATGACGCTTTGTTGAGGAGTTTCCCAGCATGCACTAAGACTCTCAAACATCAGAAAGGAGGTAGGAGAAAAACAAAACAAAAGCAGTTAGTGTAATTAGGGAACGGTATGGAATTTTTAAAGCACGTATATTAGAAAATAGCTTAGATTATAGCACTTTGGATCACCCCTTTAATGCCCTGTACAAGTGCCATTTCGCCCCTAGACAGTAATGATCTCCTCTGTTTGCCTCTTTGACGTTCTTATTTAACATTTAGGCTATGTGCCCACAGTAGCGTTTTTGAACGCTCAGGAAATGGGTCTCCTTCCCAGAAAACGCGCGTTTTCTGCGCGTCTTTTGGACTATAGGAAATAGCCAAAAAACGCGGACCTAAGAGGAAATTAATGAACATGCTGCGTTTTTTACCGCTAAGCTTTTCCTTAGCAGTAAAAAACACATCCATTGGCACAAAAAGGCTAAAATGCATTAAAATTAATGGGATGCTTCTTTTAAGCGTTTTTTGATGCGGTTTGACCCCGAAAAACGCATCAAAAACGCTTAAAAAAAACGCAACGTGGGCACACAGCCTAAATTATGCCACCTGAGTTCCCCTATTGTACTGCTTCCCTATATACACAGTATGATGGGCCCACATCTTCCCTATACATAGTATGAGGTGTTCACCGCTCCCCCAAAACACTGTATAATGACCCAGTAGTCCTCACACTGTATAATGGCCCTAATAATAGCTCCCACACTACATAATGGCCCCCAGAGTACGCCCCAAACTGTACAATGGCCCCGAGTACGCCCCAAATTAACAATGGCCAACAGACTTCGCCCCATACTGTACAATGGCCCCCAGATTAGTTGCCAAGCTCTGCAACGGACCCTACACGTTCTATGGCCCCTACAGAAACCCCTACAATCTATAAGGGCCCCTACAGTCACACCACAAGTTTTAACTAAAATAAGAACATATCCTATACTCCCTTAATCCAGGTCCTGACGTGTTCTCTGCATGGACCAACTTGCTGTCATCACACAGAACATCAGAGTCTCAATGTGGCATGATGAGGTCGCCATGCCGGGACATTGACGTCTGCACAGCGCGCGGGCGTTTCGCTCACTGAACGGAGATCAGAAGGATTGTGTCTCCGTTTTACTGCAGATAACAATACTGTTGTGACATGCATGCCGATATACTTAAGGGTAGCGGTAGCTCCGGGTGGGCCTCTCATAGGGCGAGGCCCAGGCCTACTACACCCACCGATACCCCCCTCGGTAGCTATGCTACAGTGACTAGGCATTGTGTCAGCAGTGTGGACACGTCTGGCCTTTCTGCAGGTAGCAAACAGCTCAATATCTTCCAGCTAATTGCAGACACCTCCACGACCTCATTATCACAAGTGACATTTATTAACATATCCAGGCGAATGTTCAGGAGGGAGACGTACAACAGAGATGGGGCATTTTCGCATACATTTTTCATTGTACAATTATTCGCTTACGGCCGTACAGATCCCTCATTCAATTACTAACTATCATACCAGTCCAGGAACAGTAATGAAAATGAACACATCACTAGGAAGAAGAGGATCCAAACCCTGAAGCCGGCATTATTCTTGATGGCCTGAAATCAAACATAAAAGAATAAAAATGGGACAGAGAAGACATAAAACAGCAGACACATCTAACCGTATATGACGGGCACCTCTAGTCCTCTAGTGAGGACATACTTAGAAACCTCTCATGCATCTCAGCAAGTTCAAGCTTCTAACCCACAATGACAAACTGATTCACCAAAGACTTTATACAAGAAATCTGGCCAGACATGTTTCACGCAAGGCAAAGTCATAGCGACTTTTGGAGATTACACGTCAGTTTTGAGCAGCTCTGCCAAAATAGGCAGAGTCGGGGCGGGACAGAGAGTGGCGAAGCCCTCTGGGGTAATTCATGACAAGCTGTGGCCTACCAGACACGAGGAGCGCGCCACTCTTGAGACAAGCCCGATTCATCACGTGGTGTGCTCCCCAAAGTTATCAGTCGGCTCTGACTACCGTACGCCCGCTCATCATGACTGGAGTGAACGCCAGTCTTGAAGAATCGGTGTTTTGAGGGCTTTTAGCAGATTTTTAGCCTCGTTTATTTGCAAGGTGCTCAGGATATTCATTTCATTTTGGGTCAGAGTAGAAGGCGTGAATTACTGTTGTCCTTTACGCTCTTCCTGCCAATGCCAGCTGCAAGAATAGATAAAGATGAAGCTAAAATTACTTGCGTATTTTACCTAAACGTAGAATTAGAAATTGATTGTGAACCTGCGGCAGGAACTTACCAGTTGTTACCGACATCTGGTGAGAATTTCATGTCAATAGCGCCTTTTAGAAATATATTTACGGTACTTAAAAATAGGTGATGTCCTCAATAGTTATTTCACTCGTCATAAGCTGCATTTACACTGCAAGATAATTGTGAACGTTCATTCCTAAAAAACAATCGTTTCACGATTATCCTGCCGGGTAAACAAGCTGCCGATCACCTGATTAAGTCCTGTGATTACAGCAGGCGCAGCACTTATTAAGGCAATGTGTAAGATTTTACTAACAGGCGAGGGGGGAGAAATGTCAGGTGCAGTACAAGCAAGCAGCCCGATAGAAACCCAGCTAAGCAACCGTATGACAGGACCCCAATCTAAAGGTCCATTTACAAGGACCACCCAGTGGCATAGAAATGACTGCCAATCGGTAAACCTTTAACCAATCGGTAAACCTTTAACCAATCTGTGCTCTCTTAAATGCCTGTAGGCCAAAGTAATCGATGCCAAAGTCTTGCAATCGATCACTTAGTGATCATTGGCTGCCACGCTTCTCGGCAGTGAGAGCCCTGCTTACACAGAATGACAGCCGAGAACAAGGTTTTTTTCTTTTTAGAGCTGTGCAAAAGATAATTTCACAGGATGAATGAGCGTTTTGCTCATTCATCAGGTGATCGGCAGCTTGTTTACCCGGCAGGATAATCGTGAAACGATTGTTTTTTAGGAATGAACGTTCACAATTATCTTGCAGTGTAAATGCAGCTTATGACGAGTGAAATAACTATTGAGGACATCACCTATTTTTAAGTACCGTAAATATATTTCTAAAAGGCGCTATTGACATGAAATTCTCACCAGATGTCGGTAACAACCCATCCAATCCACACAGTCAAAGAAATCAAACCAAACCATAGATGTCCCAGAATTAAGTTATGAATAATAATGAAAAATGACACAGGAAAGTATTGAACAATGTATTTAATACTTCGTTCAAAAGCCTTTGTTGGTGATGACAGGTTTAAGAGGTCTCCTGTATGGAGAAATTAGTCGCAGGCATTGCTCAGGTGTGATTTTTGCCCATTCTTGCACACAAACACTCTTCACATCCTCAAGGTCCGTGGGCTCCTATGAACTCTGAGCTTTACATCCTTCTGTACATTTCTATTGGATTCAGGTCTGGTGATTAGCTCGGCCGTTCTAGCAGCTTTATTTTTTTTCTCTGAAACTAACAGAGTTTCCTTGTCTGTGCGTTTGGCATCATTGTCTAGCTGAAATGTCCACTCTTGTTTCATCTTCAACATCCTGGTAGTTGATAGGGGAATTTTATCAAGAATGTCTTGGTAGATTTGTGCATTAATCCTTCCTTGATTTATATGAAGTTTGTTAGTGTCGTGCTGAAAAAAAAGCCCCAAGACATGCTCCCACCTGCAATTTTCAATGATGCATCCACAAATGTCCTATATTGTGCATCCTGGCACTTCAAAATCATTAATTACCAAAATTCGGACTTACCTTACCCATAGCCGAAAGAAGAGTTCCAGAAGTAGATAAAACCATACAATCTTTTATTACACCATTAAAACACTATAATCATTAAAATTACAAAGACACCCAAACTAGGTGGGAATACAATATGTGTATCTTCCCGGAAGAAGCTGGATGCGAAACGTGCGTCGGGGTGAGGAGGGACGTGCAATACAGTGTTGCTGCTGCTTTCACCTGCAATCTGCTTTCCCTGGTAATATGTCCTGACTTTTCTACACATGTAATATTAGGATAAATAGCGCTATGGACCTGGTTTTTGGGATGTAATTAGCAGTGGTGTACAAGCTGCCGGATATTTAACACATTGTATTTCTACCCTAGTTTGGATGCCTTTGTAATTTTAATGATTGTTATGGTGTTTTAATGGTGTAATAAAAGATTGTATGGTTTTATCTACTTCTGGAACTTTTCTTTCGGCTATGGGTAATGTAAGTCTGAATTTTGGTAATTAATTTTCAATGTTGGTATGGTGTTTTTGGGGTCATATGCAGTGCTTTTTGGCTTCCAAACATGGTGTGTATCATGGCATCCATACAGTTCAGTTTTGGTCTTATATGACCAGACTATATTATTCCAGTATCTCACAGGCTTGTCTAAAGGTTGTGGCAAAAACTGTAAACGTACTTGAATATGCTTTTTTATTCAGCAATGGAGTCTTGTGTGGTGAGCGTGCATACAAGCCATGGAGGTTCAAATGCAATACTTTTTGTTTTCTTCGAAACAATTCTACCTGATGATCCCAGGTCTTTCTGTAGCTCTCCACAAGTGATCCTTGGCTCTTGGACAACTCTTCTGATAACTCTTTTCACTCCTCTGTCTGAAGTCCTGTGGGGAGCACTTGGTCGAGGCCAGTTTAGGATATGTTCACATGTCCAGTATTGATCCGTTAGAACGGATCCAGCGAAAATCCATTAGGAAAAAAGTTGTGCTGACACAACTTTAGTCTGTTATTCACCAACTGATCTCTGCCGGATCAGTGTTTTTAATATTGAAGTCTATGGATCTGTTAACGCGGCATCCGTTGCCATCTATTGTTAAAGGATCTGGCAAGAAAAGGCTTTATCTCGCTGGATCCGTTCGAAATAGACAATGGATGCCGCATGAATAGATCCGTTGCCCACTGGCTGCAATGTTAAAAAACGGATCCACAGAGATCAGTTAGTGAATAATGGACTAAAAAGATGTGTCAGCACAACTTTTTACCCCTAACGGACTTCTGCTGGATCGGCTGTAACGAATCATTACTGGACATATGAACATAGACTTATGGTGAAACGATGTTCTTTCCACTTCCAAATTATGGCCCAAACAGTGCTCACTGGAACCTTCAGTAGTTCAAAAATTCTTCTATATCCAATGTCATCAGTATCGTTTGTAGCAATAAGGTTGCAAAGGTCTTGAGACAGCTCACTGGTTTTACCCATCATAAGATGTTTCTTGTGTGGCACTTTGGTAATGAGACAACTTTTTGCAGAGCATCAGTTGAACCAGCTAATAATATTTGTCACTAAATAGAACGATTGCTTTCGAATTATTTGCCTGTGTGAATTGGATGTGTTATTACCGACATCTGTTGAGAATTTCATGTCAATAGCACCTTTCGAAATATACTTAGAAATTTGGTGATGTGATTAATACTTAATTCACCCATGTATGTGTGAGTATTTAGAGAAGTGTTTGAGTTTGAAAGCTATTCCCTATCCACAGGATAGGGAATAACTTTGTGATCTATGGGGTCTGAACACCATGGCCCCCAGTGATTTTACTGTCTGGTCTTGTAGGGTCAGGTGGTCACTATTGGTGGCGTGAGTAGAGCTAGGTCTCTCCTATCTGAGCGTTTCGAGAGTAACAAAGAAGTGAACAGCCCATGACAGTGATGGAGCTTGCTTCTCACCCTGGAGATCTGAAGCGTACCGCCGTATATTCACAGCCCTGATGGCTGCAGACAGCTGTCATCTTTACAGTCGACTCATCCATCAAACTCGCACCTTCCGTTCGCTGCTCTTCTACTAATTCAGCAGATGCTTTCAGGGAAAGCGCGATTCAAAGGGCCATGAATTAATTGCAGCAGATTTATTTCAGTCTCACTAGAAAGTGATACTTTTAACCTAATTTAAACCTCTGCAGGGGTAGTATGTGTCGCCTATCCAGGAAATTTCGCTGAGAAGACCGGGCCGTGACCTTGGGAAGAACTCGAAAACCATGAGTAACGACTAAACTGCCATCATACGCAGACTGGCAGATACACAAGACAGGAGTAAAAGGAGAAGGAAGAAGGTCTCCAGTGGGGAAGTGTCAGGGCAGATCAGACGACACTGACACGAACAGTCACTGGTCTAGTTTACACTGAACGGCTGCTGTTATCACAGTGGAGACTGTCGGGTGGGTCTAACACGGCTACATGACGAAACATGAAACTTTCCCACGCACTGGACCTTTATGTCCACAAGTATATTCACCCGTGTAGTAATGCATCTTGACCTGTTTACTATAGGACGCTCACGTGTGCAATACATTCAAGGTTACAACAGCGCACAGCTATTTCCGACAGTCCCATATACTGCTCCATTCTGGAGTCCCAGTGGTCAGACCTGCAGTGATCAGAAAGATATCAACTTCTTTGGTACTATTGATGGGTGACTAGGCATTTATCACGATTGAGGCCACTGCCAAGAAATGGTCTGTTGGGAAACACCATGACCTGACATTCATGTTAACATTACTTTGACACAAAACACCTACCTAGATGTTGCACAGACCAAGAGAAGAGGCTGCTCACACTGCTGTGCTCTGTGGTGGCGGTGGCGGTGCTCCTAGAAGGAGACAAAGTTGTGTCGGTGCTCCTAGAAGTGGCGGCGGTGAAGGTGCTCCGAGAAGGAGACAAACTTGTGTCGGTGCTCAAAAAAGTGGCGGTGATCCTAGGAGACAAAGTCGTGTCGGTGCACCGAGCAGGAGAAGTGTTGGCGGGACTCCTAAGAGGAGAATTAGTGGCGGTGCTCCTTTGATGAAGAGTGGTGGCGGTGCTCCTTTGATGAAGAGTGGTGGCGGTGCTCCTTTGATGAAGAGTGGTGGCGGTGCTCCTTTGATGAAGAGTGGTGGCGGTGCTCCTTTGATGAAGAGTGGTGGCGGTGCTCCTTTGATGAAGAGTGGTGGCGGTGCTCCTTTGATGAAGAGTGGTGGCGGTGCTCCTTTGATGAAGAGTGGTGGCGGTGCTCCTTTGATGAAGAGTGGTGGCGGTGCTCCTTTGATGAAGAGTGGTGGCGGTGCTCCTTTGATGAAGAGTGGTGGCGGTGCTCCTTTGATGAAGAGTGGTGGCGGTGCTCCTGTGATGAGGAGTGGTGGCAGTGCTCCTTGAATGCTGTTGAGTGGTGGTGTCGGTGCTCCTAGACGGAGAAATGTTGGCGGTGCTCTGAACTGGAGAATAGGTGTCGGTGGCCCAAGCAGGTTCTGTGGAGGCAGTGCTCCAAGCAGGTGGTGCTCCAGACAGGAGCAGCGCTTGCCATAGTGGTGGTGGCGGAGGAGTGTCCAGCAGCACTCGGACTTGGGGTGGTGTAGTGGGGTCCGGCTTGGCTTGGAATGCAGGTGGCCGTGCAGTGGTATGCAGCAGAAGTCGGTAGTGAGGTGTAGCGAGTCAGCGGTGGCACTGTTGGAAATGACACCACTGACTGCTGCACATACCGATTCTGCTGCATAGCCTGCAAGTAAGCAGTGTTGCAGGCCTGTAACACACTCAGCTGTTGCTCAGGACTAAGGTGTTCCGCCATGCCTTGTATCATAGCCATCACACCTGGGCAGGTGAATACACATGAGTTTTAACCTGCAGCGTTGCTTCAGTCGACATATATTTGAAGCAGACTGTAGCGATGCTGCAGTTTAATGTGTATTCTCCTGCCCATGTGTGATAACTTTGTGAAGTCGTCCTCACTTCAGCATGACACCAGGCCTGGGTATTGTAGAAGTTGTATAAACTTTATTATGTCTCCAGTGTGCGTTCAAACTCAAGCCACCGTGGTGATCCTACAAATAATATTTACAGTCACATTTTAAGGTGTCATAAAAAGTGAAGGATGCCAGTGCATCCACAAATCACTATTTGTAAAATCGGCCCATGTGACACAAATATTAGTTGCAGTATCTCCACCGTCGCTGCAAATTGAACACACACTGTAGAGATGATAAAGGTCATACAAGTTTTGTGTATGTATAGTCACCTGGTCAGGAGTATTAGTAAATTCATGATGCACAAAACACAGCATCAAAAATTCACTGGTACACCTGGCCACTTGATAATAGTATTGGGAGTGTAAAAGCACAGAGTGCACTCAGTACAGGTATCAAAACAGTTTTTTTTATTAACATACCAACAAGAAAATTTTTTTACACCATTTGCTTTTGCCATTCCACCCGTCCTACATCTGAGTTGAAGTAGGCCGCAAATTGGTCCCTCATTTGGCCAACTTCAACGGATGACCTGAGAGGGTGCTGAGTAAATTCAGGCAAGGGGTTGGGAGCAACATCATCAAGACCTAAGTTCGGCTGCTCTCTAGCCATGACAAAATTATGTAGAACCACACAGGCCTTCACCACCTCATCCACTGTTTCCAGTTTCAGATTAATGGCTGTGCCGAGAATGCGCCATCTGGAGACAAGTATACCAAAGGCACACTCAACAGTTCTTCTGGTCCTGGTCAGCCTGTAATTAAAAATCTTTTTGTTGTGGTCCAAGTCCCAGCTGGAGTAGGGCTTGAGCAGGTTTTGGCCCATCTGGAATGCCTCATCCCCAACCATTACAAAGGGCTGTGGCGGACCTTCGGTGTTGGGAAGAGGCCGTGGCATGGGAAAATTGAACTGGTTGCCATACAACCTCCAGCCCATGTCCGAGTTCTTAAAGGCCTGGGAGTCATTCCCACGGCCAAATGCCCCAATGTCCACTGCAATAAACATACAGTCTGCATCAGAAATGGCCATGAGTACTGTAGAGAAGTACTTTTTATAGTTGTACTCAGATCCAGATCTTTTTGGCTTGATAATCCGGATGTGTTTCCCATCAACCACTCCCAAACAGTTGGGGAAATTGCAGACTGTCCAGAATTTTTCGACGATTTCCAACCACTTTTCTGCAGTGGATAAGGGCATGAATTCTGGACAGAGAATGTTCCACAAAGCCCGGCAGGTGTCCGCTACAATTATTCGAATCCGGTACTGGAAGTGGAGTGAAGAGAGGGTCTCTCCAGTAGCCAGGAATCTGGGAAACCAAGAAAAAACAAAATTTATTATTTATGTATATGGATTTTTAAAACACACACAAAAAAAAAAAAAAAAATAATAAATAAACATACATCTGCAGCCTTTTGTTCATTACATGCCATAAAAAAAATACAGCAGCCTTTTGTTAACTACATGGCAGAATTATAATTCTGCCAGATTTGCAATAGTACATGTCACAACAAAGAAAATTATGCAGGTATTGGTTTTGCAATACTACGTACCATAATGTAACCAGGAGCCGTTCCTCAGGAGTAATCGCACGACGGAGCTGCGTTTCCTGTCTCCGGATGGCTTCTTGGACCCGACCAATCAAATCGTTAAAAGTTTCTTGTGACATCCGGCTATAGTCAGTAAATTTCTCCGGGTTTCCCTGTAGCTCGCTGTAGAGGGTGTGGTACGCTCCACGGCTCTCCCGGAGTTCAATAATGGCCGCCGCTGCCGTCTTCGCTGCCTCTCTCTCCCTTTGTTGATGGCAAGCAACTGCATAAGCCTGAGCCATCCTGATGTCCAGATCCAAGTCAAATTAAAAAACTTTTCCAGCGCAGATCCATGTTTCACAAGGAAAATGCAAGCAAATGTGAAGAATTCTGCTGTAAACAGGGTCTATATAAAGAATTTCCATAACACATGCCCACTGCTGTCCCATTGGTGGAGTGTGTTGCAAGAATTTTTCAAGGATTTTTCTCCTGTGAAATGTGACACCTAGACTACCATTGCGCATAAAAAATGCAAACGCATAAAAATGTGCACGATAATGCTACAAAAAAACGCAGCGTTTACAAGCGTTTGCACGCGTTTTTGGCATGCGTATCATGTGCGCTCGAAACGCTGCGCAAAAAGGCGCAAGTGTGAAACTAGCCTAAGAAGAGGCTGCTCACACTGCTGTTCACCATGTCTATCTGATATAATACTGGAGATACCAGAAATGCTGATGTAAGAAGAGACTGCTCACACTGCTGTCCACCATGTCTATCTAATACTGGAGATATCAGGAGTGCTGAGGTAAGAGGCTGCTCACACTGCTGTTCACCATGTCTATCTGATCTAATATACTGGAGATATCAGGGGTGCGGAGGTAAGAAGAGGTGGTTCACACTGCTGCCCACGATGTCTTTCTGATCTACTACTAGAGATACCAGAATGCTGAGGTAAGAAGAGGCTGCTCACACTGCAGTCAATATGTCTATCTGATCTAATGCTATAGATACCAGGAATGCTGATGTAAGGAGAGGTTGCTCACACTGTTGTCCACCTGTCTACCTGATCTAATACTTGAGACCAGGGGTTCAGAGGTAAGAAGAGACTGCTTACACTGCTGTCCACCCCTGTCTATCTGATTTAATACTGGAGATACTAGGGATGCCGAGGTAAGAAGCAGCCACCCACACTTTTGTCCACCCTTAATTTCTGAAAGACAGTACATGGTATACTTATTTCAAGGTCACAGCAGTGGAGCTTTCTACTGGCCATGCGCACAGGCACCCTTCCTAACATTCTGGGACAGGTCACTGACAGCGTAACAAGGAGGCCGCCATTTTAATTCTATAGTGATTATCTCCCTAGATTAAGAGATTGTGATTTGCTAATGAATTCAGAATAATATTTCTTTCAGTAATTTTTTGTTTTACACTCACAGAACCCCTAAAGAAGGATCTGCTGTGAAAGTGTTAGAACCGGATATCACAGAATACCTTTAAAGGTATCGGAGCCGCGATGACATCACAAGGGAGGCTTACACAATATTCGTAAACAGATATTTTTTCTTATGACAATAAGAATAAACAAGACACAAAAATCCCATCCTAGAAGAAGCTTTTCATAAGTTTTATGTCATAAGTCTATGGGGAATTGCCAAGGCCATTGCTCATCATGGCCGTGTTCGTGTAGGGACCAGTATAGCATGTGGTGTAACGGGTAGAATAATTTTTGTTCTCAGAAGCGTGCATCCTCCACGCATACACACAGCAAACACTTGTTTGTACATAAGGCAGTTCTGAGAAAAACACGTTCACGATGATTTCTGAGAAATGTGTAAATGGAGGATTAATGGTTTATTACTCCGAGCTGCCGGGTGACGAGCGGGAGACGGCAACACATACGTCATCTTCCCCTCCCCCGCCACTTCCAGACACAAACATAATTACAGCTCGAAGGATCACTTTTGGTTGAGGATATTACCTCTCGTATGTCTTCGTTTCCTTCCTTGATATTTTCCGTGGCGCCCACCACTAGCTGATGGATGTTGTCAATATCGGTTTCCTGCCAGATGAGAGGAAGAGAAGTAACTATTAACCCCCGAGATGTCCAGAGATCTTATTCCAATATGACTTCCACGAGCAGTAATCATGATGTGCACATTACATGCTGACCTCTTACTCCTGGACCATGCGTTTTGCACATTGCTTACAGAGTTTCTCCACCTGAACCCTGCAGCTACAGAGGAGAGATGGGAGGACGACGTGGAGCAAGGACAGCTCGTCGGTGCCAACAGGACGCGGGCTTGTTACTATGAAGGATCTTCTATGGTGGCTCAGGAGAAGATTCCTAGCAACTAGTCTGACAGCTCTTTAGCTCAGTGCTGGATATGCATTGCCCTGAAAAGGTTTACAAAATTGACATCTCTTCTTTCTCCAGCAACTCAGACTGTTATAGTCAATTATTTTTTTTTTTTAAGAGCCAATAATTCTTCAGATTTAAAAATAAAATCCATCCAATCCATCCTCCAATCCTTCCATCACACACTCATCCTTTCTTCCATCATCACTCATCCATCAAACTTCAACACCGACGCATTACTCCATCCATGAGTCATCCACCCACCATTCCCTTCCACCAATCGTCATTACCCTTCTTTCCATCCAATCATCACTCTTCCTTCCATCAACATCACCCACCCATCTATCGTTTTATGCATCTCTCATCTCCATCCATCCTCCAATCCTTCACTCATCATCACTCATCCAAATGTCAATGATCTATCCATCCTTCCTTTCACCAATCATTCCATCAATCATCACCCATCCTGTTATCCAATCACCCACCCATCTATCCTTAATACATCCATCCATCATTCCTTCCACCAGTCAATCCATCAATCATGATCAACCAACATTCATCTATTCTTGAGTCAATCAATTTAGCAATCCATAATTATTCATTCAACAACCCACCCATCCATCAGCCACAATCCTCTATTTAAACGGTAGCAGAATTTTCAATATGTAAAAACGGTCAGACAATAAAAAATAATCTAGTTAATGTAAAAATAGGGCGAGAGCCCTGATAGGCTCTCGCCCAACTCATTTTTTATACTAAGTAGGGTAAGGTAACTGCATCTATGGAAAGCTAAATCGGTCTGACTAAAAAAGATTAGTTGTTTTGGGGCAATCAAAGCTGTTTTTCCTGAGGTAGAGCATTCCAAAGAACTGGTGCAGCACGAGAAGTCTTGAAGGTTAGGATTATGAAGGGTGTTTGTCTTCGATCATTAGATGTAAAGGAGGAGATTTATGGGGGTACACCACTATGAAAAGTTTGTGGGAGAGTATGATAAGTTTACATTGTATTCTAGAGCAGATGGCAAACCAGTGCAATTACTGGCACAGGGTGGAAGCATCGGTGTATCAGCTGGACAGAAATTTGAGCCTGGCTACTACATTTGGAAGAATTTAGAAAGAGGGGGGAGATTGATTAGTATTAGGTTACAGTAGTACAGATGCGAATGAATCAGTGCAACAATAAGTTTTGGGATTTTCCACAATCGGCTACTAGCCACACAGATTAGCAAGGTGAGCTCTGTGTCTTGTGTTCCCCTTCAGGGGGTGACTCAAGGACTTATTTTCAAAATTTGTTGGATTTTTTGTGTTATATCAAGAGGAAATGCTCTATAATAAATTAGGCCAAGAGTGTCTGCATACTTTGCAATAAAGACACAGGACGCCTCATTTCTTTGGAGATGATGTGCCTGGAGAAGCCCGACCGCGCTCCGATAATGCGGCAGCTTCATTAACTGCTGTGCTGAGCATTACTTTACCAGCTCAATCTGCTTGTGCCACACTTACAAGCAATGAGGGATTCATATAGAACTAGTACAGAGAAGATGCGCTTCTTGCACTGAAAGGCTCAGAACTAGGTACCTCCAGCTGAGAAAGGAAACGACGGCATGCAGCAATTAGCAGAACAGTAATAGGCCAGATGGCCAATTATTTTGGTTTTAACTATTTTCTCATCGAGCTGCTATACAAGACAGAGGTCCATCATATTGGAGGCTCCTAGTAGTGCTATTTTCCCCCATCTAATATGGTAATGAGAGAGAGCATTAATTGTGGCCATGGAAATGCTTAGACTGTGCTTTTGCCAAGTTGCCCTTGAGTTGAACAATTTGAGGAGGAAAAATTGCTGGGGGCACGCTGCTTGACAAACCCCATATAAACTGTTGTAGCCATCAGGTTACATTCCTTAGTAACCAGACATCATGTTTTCTATACAGTGAAAATCCTTTATTTCTAATTCTGCAGCTAATAGTCCACAGAGACTATTAATCTGGCTTGTTTTGGGCATGGAAAAGCATCTTCATAAGGACATCCACAGAAGATCTGCGGTTAGTTCTCTAAGATGCTTGGAACAAACTCCTTGCAGAGTTCCTTCAAAAACAAGTGTACAAGTCTATCTAGAAGAATTCATCCTGTTTGGGGGTTACTGCAACAGAGAGGAGCCAGAAGACATCATCGTCTGATTGTGCCAACTCCTGCGCTGAAAGGAATCACTTCACTTTTTAAAATGTTGTTAATTTCTTCTGGTAGTACATCGGTTAGTCGGACATGTTGGGAGCTCTGGGAGTCTGAGCTCTCAGCTAAGCTTGGGTAGCCACCTCTATCCCCTATATAATCTGGGTCCAGACTGACACACACTGTCAGAGAGCTTGCTTATGCTGCATGGCTTGGAGGAGGGGTGTTTTGGTGGTTATATGAGGAGATTGGAGGAGTTACCTGTGACTGTTGCGTGGGTTTTTAAGTGTGATAATTCCCTTCCCTCTTCTTACTTTTGTTTTTCCCAATGCTCCACTCCCTTGTGCATTCCTCTGTTATATGGGAGTGAGTATTAGTATACCTGGTATTTTCAATTCCCCTTAACCGTGTTGCCTTGTTTGTCGGGTTGGTGTACCGCAGTGCTCAGCAGCTCCCCTCTTCCCTAGGTGGGGGAAGGGCTGATTCAGGAGATAGGACAAGGGTGAGGCCCCGGCTTCCTCACTGTCAGAAGTTTCCCAGGGAATAAGGCGAACTAGTGCGCACCCTAGTGTTAGGGACAGGAAAGGAGCCCCTGGTCCCGGGTCCCCCAACAGCTGAGTCGTGACACATGCTGTTTTGAAAGCAACGGGTGGTCACCCCAAATATTTCTGTGATTATTTTTTTTTGTTCATGCTCTTTGCATTTTGCTGTTAAAAATAATCTATTAAAACTTTTATTTCTTAAAACAGTCTTACTTTTTTAGCATTTGTTCCACACTTGCCTAACACTTTTTCACAATACTGTATACAATTAGAAAAACTAAAATCCTAATTTAACAGAAAGACTGAAGTTGTTTGAAGTCTCTCGTGTCCTGTGCGAGACACCACTACATTGGGGAACAATAAGGTGTGTGCAGCAAGAAAACACAGGCGAGATCTGTGCTGCAGTCTAAGTGCTGAATGTATTTATGTCATGGATTCCTGGGTATTAAGGAGTATTAGGAGAAGGCTAGAAACTAAATATTGCTACCACCTTCTTCTCAGTGTGTTGTAAGTCACATATTAACCCTTTACAGGCAACTGAACCAATACTTTATCTTGGCTGTATAATACACAGGGAGCACTTATTTCATGGCTGCTAGATAACAGTACTCAGTATCAAAGTTCAAGTTCCTGAAAGAGGTGAGACAAATGTTCAACTGTCTTGCATTTTGCCGATTTACTCAATGGTGAACTAATTCACCCTTTTAGTCATTCGCTTTTGGAGAATGTATGAGAAAATACAGTTGTGGCCAAAAGTATTGTCACCCCTGCAATTCTGTCAGATAATACTCAGTTTCTTCCTGAAAATGATTGCAAACACAAATTCTTTGGTATTATTATCTTCATTTAATTTGTCTTAAATGAAAAAACACAAAAGAGAATGAAGCAAAAAGCAAAACATTGATCATTTCACACAAAACTCCAAAAATGGGCCAGACAAAAGTATTGGCACCCTCAGCCTAATACTTGGTTGCACAACCTTTAGCCAAAATAACTGCGACCAACCGCTTCCGGTAACCATCAATGAGTTTCTTACAATGCTCTGCTGGAATTTTAGACCATTCTTCTTTGGCAAACTGCTCCAGGTCCCTGATATTTGAAGGGTGCCTTCTCCAAACTGCCATTTTTAGATCTCTCCACAGGTGTTCTATGGGATTCAGGTCTGGACTCATTGCTGGCCACCTTAGAAGTCTCCAGTGCTTTCTCTCAAACCATTTTCTATTGCTTTTTGAAGTGTGTTTTGGGTCATTGCCCTGCTGGAAGACCCATGACCTCTGAGGGAGACCCATCTTTCTCACATTATGCTGCAAAATTTGTTGGTAGTCTTCTGACTTCATAATGCCATACACACGGTCAAGCAGTCCAGTGCCTGAGGCAGCAAAGCAACCCCAAAACATCAGGGAACCTCCGCCATGTTTGACTGTAGGGACCGTGTTTTTTTCTTTGAATGCCTCTTTTTTTCTCCTGTAAACTCTATGTTGATGCCTTTGCCCAAAAAGCTCTACTTTTGTCTCATCTGACCAGAGAACATTCTTCCAAAACGTTTTAGGCTTTTTCAGGTACGTTTTGGCAAACTCCAGCCTGGCTTTTTTATGTCTCGGGGTAAGAAGTGGGGTCTTCCTGGGTCTCCTACCATACAGTCCCTTTTCATTCAGACGCCGACGGATAGTACGGGTTGACACTGTTGTACCCTCGGACTGCAGGGCAGCTTGAACTTGTTTGGATGTTAGTCGAGGTTCTTTATCCAACATCCGCACAATCTTGCGTTGAAATCTCTTGTCAATTTTTCTTTTCCGTCCACATCTAGGGAGGTTAGCCACAGTGCCATGGGCTTTAAACTTCTTGATGACACTGCGCACGGTAGACACAGGAACATTCAGGTCTTTGGAGATGGACTTGTAGCCTTGAGATGGCTCATGCTTCCTCACAATTTGGTTTCTCAAGTCCTCACAGTTCTTTGGTCTTCTTTCTTTTCTCCATGCTCAATGTGGTACACACAAGGACACAGGACAGAGGTTGAGTCAACTTTAATCCATGTCAACTGGCTGCAAGTGTAATTTAGTTATTGCCAACACCTGTTAGGTGCCACAGGTAAGTTACAGGTGCTGTTAATTACACAAATTAGAGAAGCATCATATGATTTTTCGAACAGTGCCAATACTTTTGTCCACCCTCTTTTTTAATGTTTGGTGTGGAATTATATCCAATTTGGCTTTAGGACAATTCTCTTTGTGTTTTTTCATTTAAGACAAATTAAATGAAGATAATAATACCAAAGAATTTGTGTTTGCAATCATTTTCAGGAAGAAACTGAGTATTATCTGACAGAATTGCAGGGGTGTCAATACTTTTGAGGCCCCATAGAAATCTACTGGGAAAGCAAAATCGGCCCGCAAAAACATGGTAAGTGTAAAAGCAGCCTAAGCCTAGAAAGCAGAGTCTGTGCGGACACTTAGTAGTTTGCATTTTTCAATACTGCTGCTGTACAGGGATATGTTCACACACGTCTCTGTGGATCCTATATAGCAGCAATAGTAAGAGTTTACCGGGATGGTCAACCAGGATGGTCAACAGGGAAGGGTTCAATTTCCTATTTTACCTGCTGAAGAACCTTCTCCGTGAATATTTCTTGAAGTCTGGAGATTTCAACCACCTTCCCTTCTATTTGCCTGAAAAAAAAAAAAAAAAAAACAACGGTTTTGTAAAATAAGAGGAACACAACCCAACCACAAAAAAGTCAAAGTACATGTGTCAGTATGTAAAGGTCCCAAGTTTATAACCAATTATTGCTATAAAACCTGACGCGGAGATTTCACGCAGGACATTAAACACAATGATATTCTAAAAAATAAAGCCAATATTTTATCTGCCAAAAGTGCAGGATGGGGAATTGGAGTCAACGCAAAACCTAACAGGAGAAGTTACAGAAAAAGGAGTGGAAGAAGGAGGCAGGGGCTGTGCGTGCCTAGAAAATCTGCTACAAAATGATAGCAAATTTAATAAAGCCATTTGTCGATGCTTGGGAGCCGCTTGCTGGGCTACTAGATGAAAAAAGGCAGAACTGGTTAATTAAAAAAAACGAAACAAAACAAAATACATTAAAGAAAAATATATAAAAATAATAATAAAAATGTATATAGAAAAAAATATATATAATAAAATATACAATAACATGCATAGATAAAACAGTCAGTTAAGCAGAAGAAGGTGGTTTTGGGTGAGGAATAGAGCTGGAGTGACACAGGCTTCAGATCTACCATAGCTCTTCAGCCTCATTTGCATATCAACTGAAACACTGATTTCTCAGTAATGGAGGAACAGACTGGCCAGGTAAAGGTATTGCTGGAATTGTCTTTAAAAGAGCTACATGCACGTATTAATAGTTTGGGGGGGTGGTAAAATCCTGATGGTGGAATGCGATCTCCACTGTAGGGAACTACACTATAGCAATATTATTTAAAACAGTTTTTTTTTTTTTTTTTTTACACATACAACTTTTTTTTGCAATTCAGCTGCTATCCGAATATGGCCTCGTTTGGCTTTAACAGATTCAACTTTGATGTGGTCATAAATCAGCGGAGAGGAGCACTTCCAATGGATTGTCAGAATAAGCTCACTGAGTGATTCTCAGTTGACTGATTCTGCAGCCAGCAATAGATAGTGCAACAGAGAGGCTATAAAAGGGAAAACACATGTAATAAAGAAATAAATTGTCTGCAAAAGGTAGGTAACCCCTTTAAATAGAGCCATGCGGCAGTTTCCTACACATGTGGACTACAGAGTCAGTGTGTGTGTGTGTGGGTGAGATATCCCACAGTAAATCCCAACCAAAATGCTATGTCTTAACATTGTGAGGTAGGAAGATCTCTTTAAAAGTACTTAATGCTCCTGGACAAATCAGACCGTAAACAACCTACTTGCCTTCCCATAACAACACTGGAAAGACAATTAGATGGCAAGCTCTGTGGCAACAGCAACTGATATAAATGGACTTTTTCTCCGTAGGGTGAAGCATACCGGGAGGAGGAATAATTGAGATCCTTTTGTATGCCTCGAGAAGGGCACGTCTACAAGGTTTTAACAACAGGATGCAGAATTAACGCAACTAGAGATGGACGAACCCCCTGGATGTTCGGGTCCGATGGGCTGCTATTTTCAGGCTGGGGGGGGGGGGGACTAATATCCATGACTCCTTACCAGCCTGAGAATACAAGCCCCCAGCTGTCTGCTTTAGCAAGGTTAGTTGTCGAAAGTAAGGGGGACCCCAAACAGTTTTTTTTTTTTTAATTTAAATAATTAAAAAATCAGCGTGGGGACCTCTATATTCTTGATTACCAATCTTGCTAATGCTGACAGCTGAGGGTTGCAGCCCGCAGCTGTCAGTTTTGCCTGGCTGGTTATTAAAAATTCAGGAGAACCCATTCTGGGTTTTTTTTCATTTATTTAGAGCGCAGGAGAGAGTTATGAATACTCCCATCAGCCGCTCCTGCTGTCACTGTCATTAGCAGCAGCAGGCCTAGGCTGATGGGAGCAGTAGTCCCATCAGCCCGCACCAGTGACACTGGCGGTAATGATCTTACTGCCGATCAGAAGCACTAACCCAGACTTTCTGGTGAATTTCGTGTTCTGTGTCCATGCCCGAACCGAAGGTGTTCAGTATGGGCGCCGAACTTTACTGTTCGGGTTTGCCCATTTCTAAACGCATCATATGGTGAAATAAGAAATATTTTTTTTACATGAATTCACTGGCAAATCAAAAAAAAAAAAAAAGCTGTAAAACTACAGCACAAGTGAATCCAAATTACTAATGATCTATCAACAATCAGAAATGTATTTATAGCATCTCCCCGGCTTGTCGTAAAGAGATGAGGCTCATCATCTGCAGAAGTAGGAAGCATCTCACCCTCCACAACTTTAATTTTTAAGAAAAAATTTCACTATAATTCAGTGGCGTAACTAGAGTCCGATGGGCTTCGATGCAAGATTTCGTCTGAGCTCTACCCCACCACCACGCATGTTGGCCAGATGTATGGGCCCTTGTAGCATTCCAGTCTAACTACATTTTCTCTGTAATGCCGGAGAGTTTTAGAGAAAAACATTCCAGGCCACATTCGTGCAGCCAGGCTCTGATTCAGTCATGTAGTACCACACCAGGGTCAGACACGGAATGGTTTGTCTACACTGCTATGTATTTAAATTGGTTTTAAATTGTCTCTTTTAGCCTGTCAGGATTTTGCACATTTGTGAATAAAGCTTATCATTTTTAGATTATACAGTATATAGTTTTCTTAGATATACCAATTTTGTTTTTAAACCGTATCTTACCCCTTCTTGCATTTTTGTTGTTTGGCTTTTTTTTTTTTTTTTTACTGTGTACTGAGCACTCTATTCTCATTGGAGAAAAATAGAATTTAGAAATGTAACGCTGAGATTAAAAGCCAGGAGGGTACGTCATAAACAGGTGGAAGAGACAAAGGCGCAGTCAGGTAACGGTACAAAGTCAGAATATCAGGAGCATAGCGGATCAAAGCAAAGGGAGCAGGCAAATCAGATGGTCAGAACGAGGTCTAACGTCAGGCAGCAAAAAGATCCACAACCAAACCACTAGGCAACAGAGAATCATGTCTGAAAGAGATCTGAGACAGACAGCCCTGCTAAGCAATCACCTGGGACAGGGAACACCTGAAGGCAGCCCGAAACCTTACAGTCACAGACTGGAATGCCGAGCTGTCAATCAATACATCGGCAGCTCAGCACGCCCCTGACCAGACTGGATGACTGAGTTGTCAGTAACTGCATCCCAGACATACTCGGGGTGGAATGGTGACAAAAAAGGACATCTAATCTAATTTTATATCTATTGCCAAATTCCTGAGAAATTAGTGTTTTTATTTGTATGCAAATAAGGCATTGAGTGCTCGGGGCATGACAGAGCACTTCCTTTGCCTCTTCCTCCTGGTGTCGCTTCCATCAGCCTCTTTAGTTTGAGAACTCTGTCAGATTTCTCTGCCTGAAACCAGAAATCACACAGACAGTGAGCAGTCAATTAAGGTGAAGAGGCAGAGGCTGGAGAGGTGATGCCACACCCAGAGCCCTTCTGGACAAGGGTTGCACCACGCCCAGAGGCCTTCTGGACAAAGGCTGGGCCACGCCCAGAGCCCTTCTGGACAATGACTGCGCCACGCCCAGAGCACTTCTGGAGAAGTGCTGCGTCACACCCAGTGCACTTAGCACCTCATTTGCAAAACACAGATTTCTCAGGAATACAGTAAAAAAACTGAAACGTAAATCAACACCATGAACAACTTTACATCTTCTAAGGTCAGTATTCCCAAATATTGCTGTTTGCGAAGGTAATTAATGCACTTTCAGATTCCCTTCACAGAAGTGAACCTAGCCAGAGATACGCGAAAGCCTTTTAAACATTTTACGGGATAATAAAAAAAAAAAAAATTAATAACAATTCTACAATAATAAAAGTTCAAACCAAAAATGTAAAATGTGCCGTATGTAGAGCGTAAAAAGAATGCAGATAGCTTTTGTTAGTCACATGTTAAAAAAGACAAAATGCAAAAATACAAAAAAAAAGTGGAAGATTAGCGAGCAAAATGTCGCATGTAATATGGATACGGCGCAGAGGATTCCTCCCAGGAGAATGTAGAATTGAAAGTGTAGAAAGTAGGGTGGAGAAGAGAGCAAGCCTACAAGGTAAAAACTAAACAGAGTCGCAATATATGGCGCTACCCTGAAAAAGAGGGAAATAAGTGCCTAACGGGAGCTGCGTTTACCATAGTGACATCACTAGAGTAGGCGGAATCTGCTCAACCTGATCACATGATGTGTTGTCTCGATGACATCATGCAGAATATTTCTTATATGAATGCAGTCAGAACTATGCAGCTCAAGTGAAAGTCGGCTCATTAATATTAACGGTTCCGTGTACAGTTACATTTACTTCTTTGTTGCAAAAACTAGATCACCTTCCCAAATAGCTTTGATTAATAATATTCTACTGTCTGGTGTATTCAGCGCAAATGCTGACTAATATTTTCCTGGTGCACATATAGATGAGGAAAACAAAAAAAAACACCGTTCCAACCGTGAATCATGGTGGGGGAAACATCATACTTTGAGAGGGCTTTTCTGCAAAGGTGACAGGACGACTGCACCATATTGAAGGGAGGATGGATGGGGCCATGTATCGCAATATTTTGGCCAACAGCTTCCTTCCCCAGTAAGAGCACTGAAATTGTGTCAAGGCTGGGTCTTCCATCATGACAATGGCCTGAAACACTCAGCCAGGGCAAGTAAGGAGTGGCTCCGTAAGAAGCATTTCAAGCTCCTGAAGTGGCCTAGCCAGTCTCTCCATTCTTTGTAGATGGGAAAACTTGCATAGTCATCAGTGTATCAAATACTTATTTTCCCCACTGTATGTATGTGTATATTATATATAGTGTCTTTAACACATTATAGAGGTCACTGGAAAAAAAAAAATGTCAAAACTTATATAACCTGACGCCTGAAGTCTCCACTAGGGGAAGCTCCTGCATATGCATCTTTACACTCACCACTGCACTGTATGGAAGCGCTTACATTTTTATGCAAGAGAGAAAAAAAAGCACAGAACATTTCAGCAAAAAAAAAAAAAAAATTGAGCGCTGGCCTCCTCATCAAGGGCCAATATTTGTTGCTTGTGCAGTCACTTGTTTCTTTCAGGTTACGATTATAGCCAATTGTAATAGGGGGCTTGTAATAAAAAAAAAAAAAAAATCATGTCTCCCCCCCCCCCCACACACCTTTTTTTTTTTTTTTTTAAATAATTTGGTGCCGGCAGTTCTGGAGGAAGACGGGAAGAACAATCAATGTTGGCAACGGAACATTCTATGAGTCAAGTTTTCAATGTTCCGCACTGCATGCACCAAGCAGCCGAGGTCCACCACCCACACTATCTCTATTAATAGGCCTCCAGTCATATGTAGCTAATGTTCATGTTCAGCTGTGTTTTCATTAATGGGAGCCATAAATTATCCTCCGTTTAGCAGACAATATAAATCAAATCCTGTTAAGGGGTAAAGACATTTGGGTTCTGTAAATGAAACAGAAGACATAAAATTTATCCTCATGAATGGAGGCAGCGCCGAGCACAGAGTGCTGTCCATAGCATGCCGAATAAAGAGTACCGAGCACAGAGGGCCAACCATAGCATGTCGAACAAAGAGTGCCGAGCATAGAGCGCCGACCACAGCATGTCGAACAAAGAGTGCCGAGCATAGAGCGCCGACCATAGCATGTCGAACAAAGAGTGCCGAGCATAGAGCGCCGACCATAGTGCGCCGAATATAGAATGCAGAGCATAGAATGCTGACCATAGTGCGCCGAGTAAAGCGTGAAGAGTATATAGCACGCCGAGCATAGAATGCCGAGCAAAGAGTGCCGAGCATAGCAAGCTGAACAAAGAGTGTGGAGCATAGTACGCCGACCATAGCACACTGAAGAGTGCCGAGCATAGTGTGCCAAGCACAGTGCACCGACCATAGAGTGCTGACCATAGAGTGACGTGTATAGCGCGCCGAACAAAGAGTGCCGAGCCTAGCGTGCTGAACAATGAGTGTGGAGCATAGCGCGCCGAGCATGGAGCACAGAGCATAGTGCGCCGACTATAGCACGCCGACCAAAGAGTGCCGAGTATCGCGCGCTGAACAAAGAGTGTGGAGCATAGCACGCAGAGCATGGAGCATAGAGCGCCGACCATAGCACGCCGAACAAAAAGTGCCGAGTATAGTGCACCAAGCATAGTGCGCTGACCAAAGAGCGCCGAGTATAGCACGCCGAGCACTGTACAGGTCACAATAACCTGTCTGAACATCAGCATAAAGTCAGGAGTCATCCATTGGTGAGGGAAGTGAGCCGAAGCGGCTACGAACAGGAAGCCAAACTCACATTTGTGACTCTACAAGGGGTTGTCTACCTTGGGGGACAATTTACATTCTGTCCCCATTCATGCATTAGGAGTTAAAATTCATTTTTGCAGTTTAGTTTAATTAAAAATGTTGCAGCATTTGCCTTCTATAGTCTCTTTGTTACACTGCACATTGCAGCCTGCAGACTGAATTACCTGGGAGTTCATCAGTAAGCTCGCTCTGAGTGTCTGCGAGGAGAGCCTAACTCCTTTGTCTTTCCTTCCAGGTGATTTAGGACCAGAGGCATCATCAAAGATAAATGTGCAGGAGAACAAAGCTTGTGGAAGCCAAACGGTGCAATATAAAAAAAAAAAAAAAAGATTTTTAGCCACAAATACATGCATTTAGTTAAAAAAAAAATTATCTTCAAAAGGAGGACAACCTCTAAGATTAGCTAGCGAGCGATCAGAGGCTTGTTCGGCCTTCCCTCCCTACACAGCCCCTATTTATACACATATACAGCTCGACCAAGTGTTCTCAATGGGAAGGAAAAAACAGGGGACATATTAGTGACATCTCTCTCGCGAGAACAAAAGGATTGGGCATGCTGAAATCCAACAGGCTTGATCCTTTTTTTAGCACTGCCCCCCAAACATTTACAGTTAGACAAGAGTCGGGACTCCCCCCTTATACACTAGAAGGGTGGTCAGTACCTTCAGAAATCAGCAGGATGGGTTTGCAGTCACCTAATATGTATGGCTGGAAAAATAACGATTTCATACTATCCACTAGCCCCAATACTAGACGGATACTTCCTGTTCTTTTTAAAAATTCCTTTAAATCAGCAGTCTCATTATCATCACAGGCAGGATTACAATGACAGTACATAACACAATAGCATTCACACCTCCTATCCGTCCCTTCACAAGGGCTTTTTGCCTAGTAGATATTTCTTCTACAACAGTCAGTAGGAACTGAGCGAGTCTAGCGCTGTGGAAGAAGTACAGGAAGTACGAGTCTAGTATTTGGCCTAGTCACCAGCGTGAAAAATGCAAGATTTCAGATTTTTTTTTATTAAATAGTGAAATAGAAAACTGAAATATAAAATAATGCATTTAACACAAAAACCTGTCGATCAGCCGCGAGACATATCTGTGTTGGAACTCGAACATATTCGAGCACGCTGAAGACACTCGGTTACCTCCCGAGCATGCTCAGATAACACCATATCCGAGCATGTGTGCTCATCACTATTCTTTACATATCTCCCATTATAGTGATGCACATCACCAATATTCAATACCGTCACCTCCTGCACGATGACAACAGGTGTTCGTGAGAGCTCACTGCCTGACGGGAAAGAGCTCTCTCCGCCTTTAAATCTGGTGAGAGGCATTTATGCGCCAGGAAAAGTTACCACACAATATTTGCACGCTACGATGGAGTTATGTGTGGGAAAAGTAAGAATGACGTTATGTATAGAGTCACATAGGACAAAAGGATCAGCATTTTTGTAGCTGGGGCAGTACTTCCAGTGCAATTTTGCAATGCTAATGGGCGCATTTCCCCTGAAGAGGGAGCGAGCTTTCAAAGAAGATCTTTCACTAAATTCTTCATGTTGAAGTATACACCCGATGCAATGGTGGCTGCAGAGTGGAATACAACTTTTTTTGGGTTGTTTTTGCTTCTGGAGATATTAGTAATCAAAAGTATTTGGCACCCAATAAGTTAACTTTTGTTAAGTCCAAGTGGGTATTATCCATTAGTTTTCACTGGGGGTGTGTACTTCTTCTCCATGTATTATGTTGACCAATCATAAGCAGGCAGCAACATAAAAGAAAAAGAACACGCTCCCCCCTCCCCCCATAGCATAGAGCCTGGTCTCACCTCCTGCATGATCTCTTACCTCTCCTGGTCTCATCTCCTGCATGATTAGAAAGCACAAGAGGACTAACACCTTTCAGATAATGTTCCTGTGAGGGGAGGGTCAGAACAGCTGAGTTTAGCTGTGTCACATTACAGACCTTTCTATGAGCTCTCCTGTACTGCCCCTCCTAGCACATTGCCAGCCAATAAATGTGTCAGTAATCGCACTTATGGGTTCTGTGCTCACAGCAACTTTGTTGTTTCTCTGTTATTCTTCCTTGAAATGTAGGAATAAATCGGCAAAAGGGTGTTACAATTCTTCTGTATCAGGTCCTGACTCAACATGATACTGACAAATACAATGTAAGGACACACTCCACTGACTAAGGAAATGGTAGCCAACAGTTTTATCATTTCCAGGTGGAATAATAGAGGAATGGCACAAAAAGTATGCTTTTGTTTTTATGGGTAGAGGTATTTGCTAATTTGGATGTGTGAGGACAGGGGACCGATCCTTACTAACATCTGCACATTCGGTGAAGTAATGTTCACAAATGATGGAAAACCACCATATACAGTGTGTTACATATTTTGTTATAATAAAACTACAGCCCATATGCAGAATATCAACTCAGATCTGTGTGCGCAATTAAGCATTCGGCCTGTAATTAGGGCCGTTCTTTGCTCCAGTCCCTCCATCGTGAATATTAAAGGACAGCAGCTCGATGGTGGAGACCGGCCTGACTACAGGGGAAGGAGGACAGCGAGGGTGACAACTCCGCCATCGTTGTCTGGTTGCCATGGAGAAACATTTTTTTTTTAAAAAATACCTGCACTTTGGCGATATATTTATGGATGCAGCTTATATCGGATACATTACCGCATGTTAACCCCTTAGGCTCCACGTACAATTCTAGTGAGATACAGAAACGTTTACTCCATTACTCCCTAGGGGCAGAATAACATCAAAGTTTTATTAATTTATGAGTGTAATTTTACATTTTCTTTTCCCATATGGGCATTATATCTTAGTAACAACATTAGGAAGCAGCAGCCTGGTAACGCCGTGATGTCCTATTGGGATGATCACTATTACATCTCGATCAGACGTCTGTACCCATTTTAATCTTTAGTGGCATTCACATGCCCATGTTTTTTCACGAACTAAGCATGCAAAATTAAAAAAAAAAAATAAAAAATTGCAGCGACATGCCAGTTTTTGGTCATGGATCGAGGTCACCAATACAAGTCTATGGAAACTGTGCTATCCATTTACAATAATTCAATGGGGAAGAAAGACTTAGATTTTTTTTTTTTTTTTTATTTACATACCATAGAATCACAGATTAAAAAAAGGTATTCTCAAATTTGGCTGTGATGCTTTAGCCATAGAGGTGAACATATCCTATTTGCAACCTGTGCAAGGATCTAAGAGGTCAGGGGGCCACTTCTTCCTCCAAGAAAGTGTGGAATTGTGCAAGATGATGAGCTCTTGGACAGCAAAGGACCCATATATTGTTCTTTCACAAAGGTGCTCTTCTGTGTCCAACTGGCCAATCGCTGGGACGCCTGCTGAACCCATGAACCAGGTCTCTGAAGACCCCCCTGTGAATAGAATTGCGGTTGACCATGCACACATCTGCTCCATTCATGGTAGCACCAGAGAGAGAGAAGACTGCAGCAATCGACCGGTCTTCGGCACTGACCTAAGAATCAATACCTTGGCACTGTTCCTGATCCACCAAGGCTTTATTGAGGTTCTTGGGACCGGTGGGGGTCCCAGTGGTCTGACCCCTAGTGATCGGGAAGTTTTCCCCTATCCACTGTGCTGTGAATAGGGAATAACTTCCAAACTTGGTAGAACTTCTGGTCCAGACTCCACGTTGGTACTCCATGGCAGCCGGACCAGGACAGTGTGAGTTTCCTCGGTTAGCACTTGAATGAAGGTATGCTGGGCTCCTCTTGTGATTACTAGTTCCCAGTAATCACGAAATTAAAAAACGCATCCAAGATACCTGCATTTGAAGTGGCCCGGCTGCCAACGTAGAGGCTAAGACAAGGGTCCTGTGAACAGTCATTCATTTGATGACTCCTATGCAAAACTACATTTCTCCTGCATGGCCACTACTCCCAACAGCAACTACAGAAGAGCCCAAAGGTTTCTGAACCCAGACCCATGGAAGAGATCAAGCTGGGACGGCATCATTATCGCATCATAGTCTGGAAATAACACCTTTAGTTGGATAAAGCAAGAAGTTCTTTCTATAGAGTTCACTGCCTCTCCATCCTACACAGGCTTGACTTTTGGCTTCTCCTATGCATGTGTCAATGGATTACATTCCGAGTTTTTGTTATCTGTTGTTTCGAATCCTGCGCAGACTGGTGGCTTCTGATAGAAACAGAAGCCATGACACGCGTGAGCAGAGCCTTGGCTCTATGCTGCGATGTCATACATGTAAGATATGATGTCATCAAGTGTAGTTTTAACATGAAGTCATCACATGTAAGTAGTAATACAGTGATGAAAATTAGTATTTGATACACTGCCGACATTGCAGGTTTTCCCACCTACAAAGAATGGAGAGGTCTGTAATTTTTATCATAGGTACACTTCAACTGTGAGAGACAGAATCTAAAGATAAAAAACAGAAAATCACATTGGATGATTTTTAAATAATAAAATTACTTTTCCTTTGCATGAAATAAGTATTTGATTACTGACCAACCAGAAAGCATTCTGGCTCTCACAGACCTGTTAGTTTTTCTTAAGAAGCCTCCTAATCTGCACTCATTACCTGTATTAATTATAGGAGACGGAGTGAAATCTTTTTCCTTGCGGCAACGCTTTGCCTGCTCCTTGTCATCCAAATACTTGTCAAAGTCAAACTCCTCATCTGATGAGGATGACGATATGGCAGCAGTAGCACTGTCAGGACCCAAGTCCTCTTGCGCCTGGCAGTCCTCCTGTAGGCCACTCATCCTAACTGCTCCCTCAGTCAGAGCTTGTTTTCCTTTAGTAAGCTGTTGATCATCAAGCAGTATATGAGGACTTGGGTCCACATAAACAGCCGCCAGAAAATTTTTATTTTCCAATAACTGTGTCTCTCTCCGTTTCATTGAAGCAGAAATGCCATCTGCGATTAAACCTCCTCTTTGGGACAGGCAAAATAGCAAGTTCTTCCACTCCCTTATGAAAATGCCAGGAGTTAAATCCTCAGCTTGTAATTTTTTAGTCACTGTAAATGGGTGATTAAGCAATTCCTTCAATTCAGCCACATGTGTCCATTGACCTTCATTTAGGGTTACCTGAGGGTTCGTCATATCTATAAGAAACGGTTTTAGTTCAAGCAATTGCTCAATCATTAAATAAGTGCTGCCCCACAGAGTGGCTTGATCGACAATTGCCCCTTTCCCAGCACGTCTCTTCAAGATGGAATCAATTTTAGGGGTTCTGGCGGCAATAACCAATTTCCTCACTTTTCCAATCAGATTTCCAGCATGTCCCTTTTGCAGACTATAGGCCCGGTCACACACAGCGTATCGCGAGCGAGATCGCTGATTTTGTGACGCCACAGCGATCTCGCCAGCGACATTGCTGTGTGTGACATGGATCAGCGCCCGGCCCCCCCTGCCGGGTATCGCTGATCGCGCTTGAACGTCCTGGGACGTTTTTTGATCGTTGGTCTCCTACTGGCCAGCGCGCATCGCTGCATGTGGCTGCGAGAGACCAGCGATCAGCGACGCTGGTTTACAAGTTAAACAGCGGGTAACTAAGAACCGCGCAGCTCCTGGATACCTGCTGTTTACATTGGAAACCAGCGTGCTCGCTGGTCCTCATCGCTGGAGGGGCTGTCTATGTGACAGCTCACCAGCGATCAGCTAACGATGTCCCAGCGATCCCATCCAGGTCGGATGGTTGGTGGGATCGCTGGGACATTGATACGTGTAACGGGGCCTTATCTCTTATTGCCAGTTGCAGCGTGTGCACAACACAGCGCATGTGATGAATATGAAAGTGTTTTGAAGCAGCTTCAACAAGATCATCTATTTCTACAGTATAATTTTGCTGTTCTTCTGTAGTAATATCTGTTTGTTCCTCAGTTTCATGAACAGCACAGTGGCCTTCCATCCCAAACATACTGAATCCTAAATTTTCTTCTAGGTGTTGTTCATTACTCTCATTCATCAGTTTAATTGTAGTTATCATGTTAGAAGCATCGTCCGTTACAATAGCAAGAACCTGTTCTTGTGTGAATGTAGCCTTAGATCAGGAATAGAACAGCCATTTATAGGACATTTCATAACTTTCCCAAATTCCTAAGAAAAATATTCTGCATTGAACTACTGTACCCAATTTATTATATATTTTAGGAGTCGGTCCATTTTATACCGACTCCACCAAAATGAGCTCTGACTCCGACTCCACGACTCCGACTCCACAGCCCTGCTGTCCATACACTGAATCGATCACACTCCAACCTCACAACCATGGCCAAGAACAAAGAGCTGTCTAAAGACACCAGGGACAAAATTGTAGACCTGCACAAGGCTGGAATGCTGCTCACGCCAGCACATATCCAGGTCCCATTTTAAGTTCGCCAATGACCATCTGGATGATCCAGAGGAGGCATGGGCAAAGGTTGTGTGGTCAGATGAGACCAAAATAAAAAGTTTTAGAGTATGAACTCCACTTCTTGTTATATCAGCAAAAGTAACAAGAAAAACAGCACTCACCCGATCCTTCTTTCAAGATGTGGTTTTAATACATAAAATTGGTTACACTGATTTTTGCGGGGGGTGCAGGTGTCAGGGGAGCGCTTTCATGAATAGTGAGACCTGCCAGACTATGGCCGCTTCAACTACACTTGTGTTTAGAGGAAGAATAAGGATGAGTACATGCCCAAGAACACTGTTCCAACCATGAAGCATAGTGGGGGAAACATCATACTTTGGGGCTACTTTTCGGCACAGGGGACAGGACGACTGCATCATATTGAAGGGAGGATGGATGGGGTCATGCATTGAGAGATTTTGGCCAACAACCTCCTTCCCTCAGTAAGAGCATTGAAGATGGGTCGTGGCCGGGTCTTCCCGCATGACAATGACCCGAAACACAGCCAGGACAACTAAAGAGCAGCTATGTAAGGAGCATTTCAAGGTCCTGAAGTGTCCTAGCAGGTCTCCAGACCTGAACCCAATAGAATATCTTTAGAGGGAGCTGAAACTCAGCAACAGCCCCGAAACCTGAAAGATTTGGAAAAGATCTGGAGAAGATCTGTAGGGAGGAGTGGGCCAAAATCCCTGCTGCAGTGTGTGCAAACCTTGTCAAGAACTACAGGAATCGTCTGACAAAGGTTTCTGTACCAAATATTTCTGTTTTTCCATTATATTAAACACTTATTTCATGCAATAATATGCAAATACATTTTGTAAAAATCATACACTGTGATTTACTGGATTTTTATTTTTAGATTCTGTCTGTCACTGTTGACGCGTACCTACGATAAAAATTACAGACCTCTCTAGTCTTTGTAGGTGTGAAAACTTGCAAAATCTGCATCGTATCAAATATGGATTTTTTTCCTCACTGTAGGTATATGTGGCGATTTGAGGCTCACAACACAAGTCAAAAGGACATTTTCAGCAGGTCTCTGGTTTTAAGCGTAAGAAGGGACAGTGCAGCAATTATTTGTTTTTTTGGCTGATCGGACATTGGCACGCAGAGACACTACTGGGCCCTGCGCGGGACGGTGGTATAAGTAACCGGCCGATGGCCGTCAGTTATTGATTGTAAAATAAGATATTACAGGAATATAAATGGGTTTACTTGAAGCTCATGGGACAAGTTTACCTTACTTCATCGCACAGACTGTTCATCTCGCTGACGAGTCTCTGGTTCTCCTGTTCGAACTGCAACAAAACAAAATGTGAGTATTAATAGCCAAAAACTCTCTATGGTGAGACAGAAGGCAACGCAGATAACCGCATGCACCGGGTGACGGACAATCCACCATGATAGGCTCCAGGTTTGTGCGGGCCCTTGGGTGACAAAGTCCCGATAGGCCCCTCTTTAGGTTTTAAAATGCAAGAAGCGGAAAAAAAAAAAAAAAAAAAAATCAAAAACCAAAAAGTATCAGGGCTTGTTTTGCGGTATGAGCTGTAGTTTTTAAATGGAACCATTTTTGGGGTCATTATGGGGGCAATATTTTGGGAGGTGAGGTGACCAGCGATTCTGTTATTTCAGTTTGACATTCACAGTATGGGATAAATGATATATTTTATCAGTTCAGACAGTTTAGCGCATGGTGAATGCAAATATGTTCATTTTTCCTTTCTAAAAACAGGAGGTGCGATTTGAATTTTTAAAAGATTTTTCAGTTTTACATTTTTTTTTCCAGTCCTCCTGCGACTATTTGTAAAGTACACCGCACTACTGTAATATTGCAGTGTCTTGTAACATTACTGTTCTTCTACGACACCCAGGTGTACAAATGTGGTATACACAGGGACCTTCAGTAGGCTGCCATGAACAATGACAATCAAATTACAGGGGGTGGGGTATTAAAAAGGGTGGTCGGGGACTAAAAGGAACCCCTCGCTCCCATTTCCAACCTCTAAAATGGTCATCTAAGGTGTTAAACAGCGGACCCTCGGTGCCGCTGAAATTATAGGATCAGATTCCGCAGTGTTTGTAGTCTGTTACCATGGAGACGCATCAGCTTGCTTATGAGCTGTAAACACAAAAATGTTCAAAAGAAGACCTTTTGTGAAAATGGAACATTTCCTACTTGAAATATCGTGCTCCTGCATCTATCAGTAAAATATCATTTACAGCATTTCCCTCCCGCCGCCTCTCGTAATAGCAGAGATGTTCAGCACATTTATTTGGCTATACAGGAGTCATTCAGCCATTGAAGTCTGGGTGGCGGAAAAGCAATCAGCGGCGCCGACAGCAGCCGGCATTAATCCTTCAAAATCAATTTAGCACGTACAGTTTGTCTACGGGAATAAAAGGGATATCCAAAAAAAAAAAAAAAAAAGAGCAGATCTCTCATCTGGAAGGATTACTGGAAGTATATGAGCAAGATGTATCAGCTTTCGCTAAAACATCTAATCTTTACATATTCACTCCTTACTCCAACCAGGCGTGACAAATCATTGTTCTAGCGATAGCCGTGCCAGGTATCCCGTCTTAAAACCCATCGATTTTTCGACGCAGGCCTCCTAATTTATGCACGGAAGTGTGAGATGCAACAAGTAAATTAAAAACAAGCAAAAAAAAAAAGTTTTAACCATTTATTTCTAACAGTAAAGAGAACTAATAAAGATAAGGAATCAGCATGGAATTATGGATATCACAGAATGGACGGAGATGTTACCGATATGAAAATGATGAAAAAAAAAAATGGAAACAATTCTCAAAACCTCTCGATTTTATCACGAAAATTCACCCTCGGCTGCTATAAACAGTCGTCTGAGGAAAGTTCTGCGGTGCTGAATGCACTTGGACAAATCATCAAGATCCACTGCTGGCAGCTCTCTTTACAATTGCCGATTAATGATGGCCCAGATGTGCTCAATGGGAGACAGCGCCGGAGAGGCTGCAGACCAAGATAGCATATTTAGGCCATACAGGCAGCTCACAATAGTACCAGCAAGATGCAGGCTGGTGCAGCAGTGATGAAAACCAGCTCCTGAACCACTTTTGGGAAAAAAATGGCTGCACCATTGGTTACCTCACTGTTGAGGAGTGCATCATATAGTGAAATTCCTTTAAGCCTGGCATTCCAACTAAGTGCCCCCTCATACACAGTGTAAGTAATAAAAAGTATAAAAGATTCCTGCAGTCACCACAAGCGGGTGCTCATTCTATTTATACATATATAATGTAGCATAGCCGAGAAGGACAAGGTTAAATTCCAGCTCTGCAGGGTCTTGATTAGAAGCACCTGCAGGGTTTCTCTGTTTCTCCAAGAAGCAGGATGTAGCTTCATGCAGTATCAGTCTGCTGAATGAGTCGAGTGTCTTACTGGTGAATGACCAGCCAAAATGTGAGATGTAGCTGAGGGAAAGCAACATCTCAGTTTGTGAGAGCTACAGAGAACTGTGTGGAAGCTGCAGTCTGTTCAGTGTGGTCCTTGCCTGAAGATGAACACTTTTGTTTAGCCTAAGACTGCTCTGGGAGAAAGAACTGTAATCTGTTCAGGTGAGCCCGCACTGACATGTGATCATGATTAAATGCAAAGTCCGTGTGCAGAGAACCGCAAGCATCAGTGCTTGCTATGGACAATAGCTGTTTAGTGTGACCGAGCTGGGGCTAACTCAGTCGTGAACATGTATCCAGGGTTTCTTCTGTTTAGTTAGCGCCTGGACAAACCTATTTATGTTTATGAGCTTGTTTTGGTGTTCTGCAACCTGGACAAAGCAATAAAAACTGAGCATGTTTGGACCAAAACTGTATTGCCTGTGTGAACACTGCCTAAGGCCTAATAGTTACAAGAGAGTGAATTCCTACAATACCTATACCATAATATATATATATATATATATATATATATATATATATATATATATCTATCTCTATCTATCAATATCTCATCACACAGCTTCACAATAATCACATGCCGGGACGGTCATGCAAAACCACCCGCTGTGATCTTTGTGTTGAATAGCTCTCCGCTGCCCCCTATCGTCCGGAGAATTACCTGATTGGTCAACAAATAATGATGGAGGCTGCAGGCTGTTTGAACTAACAGGCCAGTTATTGGGAAATTAACAGTGAGCGTATTGTATATACACCTCCAGATTCCAACGCAAGGAATATATGTATGTACGGCCCCCGCTAACTCCACGATAACCCCAGACTATTGGCCGCCTCCACCAATCGTTTATCCAGGCCGACTGGACATCTGATAGGTAGCATATGACTTTGTTGCGCGTATTACAGAACACAAGGTACAGAACTCCATTTTATATTTAATCCAAAAGGAGGAAGTGATTATGAAAAATATACAAAAGATTTTAAAAAGGGGACAAAACAATACAGTATATAGAGTTACAGAAAATACAAGGTATTAACAAGAGAACGTACGAGACAGATCACAGAGACAATGCAGTTTAGTCGAAGGAGGGTATCGCTTGGGGACGTTCAATAAATGGAATTCATGCATACATGATGTGCATCTCTACGGGAACCCAGATCATAACTTGGCTTGCACTTTTATAAGACCCTGATTGTCACCCACACACCCTCCTAGTGATGACTTCACGTGGGCAAGGCTGTGGGCTATTCTCAGAGCCCTATAGCCAGACACCGTACACTGTGTGACCAGCGCCCTATAGCCAGACACCGTGCACCACCTGTGTGACCAGAGCCCTATAGCCAGACACCGAGCGCTACCTGTGTGACCAGAGCCCTATAGCCAGACACCGAGCGCTACCTGTGTGACCAGAGCCCTATAGCCAGACACCGAGCGCTACCTGTGTGACCAGAGCCCTATAGCCAGACACCGAGCGCTACCTGTGTGACCAGAGCCCTATAGCCAGACACCGAGCGCTACCTGTGTGACCAGAGCCCTATAGCCAGACACCGAGCGCTACCTGTGTGACCAGAGCCCTATAGCCAGACACCGAGCGCTACCTGTGTGACCAGAGCCCTATAGCCAGACACCGTGCACTACCTGTGTGACCAGAGCCCTATAGCCAGACACCGTGCACTACCTGTGTGACCAGAGCCCTATAGCCAGACACCGTGCACTACCTGTGTGACCAGAGCCCTATAGCCAGACACCGAGCACTACCTGTGTGACCAGAGTCCTATAGCCAGACACCGAGCACTACCTGTGTGACCAGAGCCCTATAGCCAGACACCGAGCACTACCTGTGTGACCAGAGCCCTATAGCCAGATACCGAGCACTACCTGTGTGACCAGCACCCTACAGCCAGACACTGAGCGCTACCTGTGTGACCAGAGCCCTATAGCCAGACACCGAGCGCTACCTGTGTGACCAGAGCCCTATAGCCAGACACCGAGCACTACCTGTGTGACCAGAGCCCTATAGCCAGACACCGTGCACTACCTGTGTGACCAGAGCCCTATAGCCAGACACCGTGCACTACCTGTGTGACCAGAGCCCTATAGCCAGACACCGTGCACTACCTGTGTGACCAGAGCCCTATAGCCAGACACCGAGCACTACCTGTGTGACCAGAGTCCTATAGCCAGACACCGAGCACTACCTGTGTGACCAGAGCCCTATAGCCAGACACCGAGCACTACCTGTGTGACCAGAGCCCTATAGCCAGATACCGAGCACTACCTGTGTGACCAGCACCCTACAGCCAGACACTGAGCACTACCTGTGTGACCAGCACCCTATAGCCAGACACTGTGCACCACCTGTGTGACCAGCGCCCTACAGCCAGACACGAGCACTACCTGTGTGACCAAAGCCCCCTAGGGCCAGACACCGAGCACTACCTGTGTGACCAGAGCAATATAGCCAGAAACTGAGCACTACCTGTGTGACCAGCACCCTATAGCCAGACACTGAGCACTACCTGTGTGACCAGCGCCCTATAGCCAGACACTGCGCACTACCTGTGTGACCAGCGCCCTATAGCCAGACAGTGAGCACTACCTTTGTGACCAGAGCCCTATACATGCCTTTTTTGAGTGCAATTTTAATACTAACCAATCTCCCCCTCCATGAATTGGTAGGTTGTGAGTGGTTGTCTCATCAGTATTTTGCACCTCTGCTGCTTCCATCTTTATTCCATGGGTTTGCTGCATCCTGTTTCTGTGACTTGGGCAGGTAAACACTGTTGCCCTATTTTTACAGAGTGAAATTGTTGGATTTTTCAGGGAATTGTAATTCCTCCTTCTGAGGCTTTGCATTTAGTCTATATTTATGCACCTCCATTAAGGGCCAATGGAAGCAATATTAAACACATGCTGTGAGCTCCCCCTAGTGGTGGTTGCACTTTAGCCATTTTCTCCTTCGGTGGGAGTCTGGGACATTGGCCTCATTTTTAGCAGACTCCAGGTCAATGAAAGTAAGAAAGAATGATTTATTCCAAAAATGAAGAATTCTTCTATTGTGTAGTGTCAGAGTATGATGAATTATTGTATTATTATCCGGATACATCTACAGAGTCTACAGGTACATGGTAGCAATATTCTCCAAGTGGTAATGCTTCTGGGCATAATGGCCGCCCTCAGTCACTGATATAATGGTGGCCATTTCCTGGTGTCACTTTTTCGACATCATAGTAAACAGAAATGGCGAGATAGAATATTTTCTTTGGCAGAAGCTAAAAGTAAGTACGCTCATACCTGGCTGTATGTGACATCTGCATCTGCGCCTTTTCTGGGCCGATAGCTGATGTTTTTAGTCTGGGGAAGGCCAATATACATGCCTCCTCCCTAGCCTATTAATATCAGCCCGCAACTGTTTGCCTAGCCTTTGCTGGTTATTTATATGTCTTTTTTTTTTTGGGGGGGGGGGGGGCGTCTCCCATTTTAATAACCAGGAAAGGCCAAGTGTAGAGCTGTGAGCTCATATTATTAGCCTGGGAAGCTCCATGGTTGTTACAACCTTCACAGGCTATAAACATTTGCCCCCAGCTGTCCGCTTTCCCTCTGCTGGTTAATAAAATGTCAGGGGACGCCACACCATTTTTTTCACAAGACAATGTATTAGGTGAAAAAAATATATGTACAGTAAGCTACACAAGCACTGTACTAATTATGTGACTGACAAATGTATATCTATGTGTATATATCTATTCTAACCTGTGATTTTACTGTACACAGCAGATAAATTGCTGGTTTTTCGAAGGACATCTTTTTTCTCATCCTGATCGAAGGCTGAGAAAAAAAAAAAAATTGTAGATGAGCTGTGACTCAGTTACAGTGGGGAAAAAAAGTATTTAGTCAGTCAGCAATAGTGCAAGTTCCACCACTTAAAAAGATGAGAGTCGTCTGTAATTTACATCATAGGTAGACCTCAACTATGGGAGACAAACTGAGAAAAAAAAATCCAGAAAATCACATTGTCTGTTTTTTTTTCATTTTATTTGCATATTATGGTGGAAAATAAGTATTTGGTCAGAAACAAGCAATCAAGATTTCTGGCTCTCACAGACCTGTAACTTCTTCTTTAAGAGTCTCCTCTTTCCTCCACTCATTACCTGTAGTAATGGCACCTGTTTAAACTTGTTATCAGTATAAAAAGACACCTGTGCACACCCTCAAACAGTCTGACTCCAAACTCCACTATGGTGAAGACCAAAGAGCTGTCAAAGGACACCAGAAACAAAATTGTAGCCCTGCACCAGGCTGGGAAGACTGAATCTGCAATAGCCAACCAGCTTGGAGTGAAGAAATCAACTGTGGGAGCAATAATTAGAAAATGGAAGACATACAAGACCACTGATAATCTCCCTCGATCTGATGCTCCACGCAAAATCCCACCCCGTGGGGTCAGAATGATCACAAGAACGGTGAGCAAAAATCCCAGAACCACGCGGGGGGACCTAGTGAATGAACTGCAGAGAGCTGGGACCAATGTAACAAGGCCTACCATAAGTAACACACTACGCCACCATGGACTCAGATCCTGCAGTGCCAGACGTGTCCCACTGCTTAAGCCTGTACATGTCCGGGCCCGTCTGAAGTTTGCTAGAGAGCATTTGGATGATCCAGAGGAGTTTTGGGAGAATGTCCTATGGTCTGATGAAACCAAACTGGAACTGTTTGGTAGAAACACAACTTGTCGTGTTTGGAGGAAAAAGAATACTGAGTTGCATCCATCAAACACCATACCTACTGTAAAGCATGGTGGTGGAAACTTCATGCTTTGGGGCTGTTTCTCTGCAAAGGGGCCAGGACGACTGATCCGGGTACATGAAAGAATGAATGGGGCCATGTATCGTGAGATTTTGAGTGCAAACCTCCTTCCATCAGCAAGGGCATTGAAGATGAAACGTGGCTGGGTCTTTCAACATGACAATGATCCAAAGCACACCGCCAGGGCAATGAAGGAGTGGCTTCGTAAGAAGCATTTCAAGGTCCTGGAGTGGCCTAGCCAGTCTCCAGATCTCAACCCTATAGAAAACCTTTGGAGGGAGTTGAAAGTCCGTGTTGCCAAGCGAAAAGCCAAAAACATCACTGCTCTAGAGGAGATCTGCATGGAGGAATGGGCCAACATACCAACAACAGTGTGTGGCAACCTTGTGAAGACTTACAGAAAACGTTTGACCTCTGTCATTGCCAACAAAGGATATATCACAAAGTATTGAGATGAAATTTTGTTTCTGACCAAATACTTATTTTCCACCATAATATGCAAATAAAATGAAAAAAAAAACAGACAAAGTGATTTTCTGGATTTTTTTTTCTCAGTTTGTCTCCCATAGTTGAGGTCTACCTATGATGTAAATTACAGACGCCTCTCATCTTTTTAAGTGGTGGAACTTGCACAATTGCTGACTGACTAAATACTTTTTTTCCCCACTGTACGTAGGTTGAATAAAGATGTAGGTCCATCAAGTTCAACCTTTCTCCACCAACTGTACATTTCGTCACCAATGTAACTATAACCCGCAATGGTACATGTATCAAGGAAATCGTCCAGCCATAGATTAGCATTGGTCAGAGTGCAATCTATTTTTTTTTTTTATTGGATTGCACTCGTCAGTTTTCCTCATAGATGAGTATGTGCCTTAAACACACTCTGAGGAGGAGGATATGCTGAACAGCCTCCCGCCTGCTCTTCAGCTGTTCACTTAAAAACCTAGCCCTTACAATGGCCAATTAACCCCTCTCAGAATTTAGTGTGCTGGAGCAATTTCTCTAGGTTCATATCACTGAAGCTAATAACCTCAGTGATACATATCTCCCATCAGCCTTGCAGCACTGGGGTCCTGGGTTCAAATCCCAACAAGGATAGCATCTGCAAGGAGTTTGTATGTTCTCCCCGTGTTTGCGTGGGTTTCCTCCGGGTTCTCCGGTTTCCTCCCACACACCAAAAACTACTGATAGGGAATCTAGATTGTGAGCCCCATCGGGGACAGTGATGATAACGTGTGCAAACTGTAAAGCGCTGCGGAATATGTTTGCGCTATATAAAAATAAAGATTATTATTATAACCTAACCAGCTATGTAATACTGCAGTACACAGAAATCAGAAGGGGACAAGTGGTCTTTGCTTACATTTTGATGAAATATACTTTTTTGTATATATGCGCTTTTAATAATAAATAAAATATTTCTTTAAAGGGGTTCTTTAAGCTCAAGAGATTTATAGGATGTCCACAGAATATGCTACAAATCTTGAATCTGGCGCTCACACCTTTGAGAACGCGGAAAACGTACGGTCCCCACTTCTGTGGAAAATGTACGGTCCCCACTTCTGTGGAAAACGTACGAACCCCACTTCTGTGGAAAACGAACGTCTGCACTTCTGTGGGTATGACAAAAAAAATCTAAAAAGGGAAACACTCAAATAAATCTGAGTGTAAAACTGGCCACACACAGGCTGGAGGTTGGCCGGACACAAGTTCAACAGACCGCTATATCTCCCGACCACTCCATCCATGTAAGTGATCGGGTCAGCTGAGCGCTCAGGTGCGTTTTCGACAAGGAGAAGATAAAGTTGTTGCTAAACATCTCTGATGGTGGATTATCTCCACTGAAAGCAAAAGGATTGTGTATTGAAACTCCAGCGGCCTAATATCATCTGTCGGGGCAGAGTTGGGATCCCCCCCAATACAAGTCAGATGGTCAGTCCCCCCGAAACTGGCAGATTCAGATGACTTTTTTTTTTTTTTTTATGTATGGGGTGCCTGATGACTCAAATGAGTTCAACTCTCCCTCTACTTCAAAAACCTAAAGCCCCCACACCCCAGCAGTTGAGCGTCATAACAGGCCACGATGTATGTACATATGACCTTTGTTATATTTGTGCATATGTGTCCGAATATATTTTTGCATATCTCATAACTTGGGCCCCACTATCATGTTGTAAAGCCATCACCGGGGTCTTTGCTCTGAATCTCTTTCCATTTGTCCAGCACCTCTGCGGACTCCGAGCCCGTGACTTTCTTGCTGGTAGAGCCCATTTATTTCCACGCTTTGACCTTGAAGCCAACTGCAGAGGACAAAGAGGCAGACAACCACAAAAGGAGAATTCACAGACTTAACATTACATTAATAATCGTGTAGCATTCACCATCATTGCGACATAAACCCACAGTCCGTACTGGAGAAGCATAATAATGGCTTTTCATTGCGGTTTTCTAAGGCAGACTGTGCTGCGGGGAGATAATCTGTATAGTGAATTATTAACTCTATATTATTCTGTGCTGCAGATCACGGTCAGAGGAGACACGCTCCAATACAGCGCTATATCGCAAACTCAGGATTTCCCGAGTGGCCATAAAACAAGAACGGGAAATGGGTGAGAATTAAGGGATTGTCCCAGTTCATCCACTAGGACATATGTAAGTCATAGTAGGATGACCCCTGTCTATGGGATGAAGCACAGATCTGCCAACATCTGCATTCATTCTGGTGTAAGGTATCTGCCCACATGATGCACGGAGGGAAACTAAATTTAAGGAAATAGAAATTCCCACTGGGAATAGAACAGAGTACCTAAAATCTCTCTCTCTTTTTCTACAGACGTAATTGCAGAAATAAGGTATTCACCTCTGGTTTCCTGACTTCCTCTACTTGGTGACTGCTCCTTTTTTCTTTTTCGTTCTTTTTTTCCCTTTTTTTCTCCTACTCCATTTGACTATATATTTATTTACTAACATTTACGTGGAATTGATATTTTGGACAGATTACCTTATCCCTTTATTCAGTTCAGAATGGATATAGGTGTGTGTTGGTATATATGTGTGTGTTAATATATAACATACACTTTACATAAATTAAGGTATTCGGGACATATGGCGAGGTATATATTTGTTTTGTATAGGTGTGAGTGCAACTTTGTGACATTCTTGTTCATGTCCATATCTTTGCGTATATATGTGCATGTTTGTGTACCTGTATATGTGTTGATATGGATGTGTAAGATAGATATGAGCATGTATGTTCTGATACATCCCCTTTTCTAGGTTCCCGTTTTTGTCTAACATTTTTACATACACGTCTGTACCCCTCCTTTTTTTAAAACACACATTTATATTATTCCTCTTTTTTCTTATTTTCATTTTACTTTTCATTTATTCATAATATTACATCACTGTAATTAGTATGCCCCACTTCCTTTTGTTGATACCAAAAAAAAACAAAAAGTTAAACCGCATCCTATAAGCGTCAAAGTCTTTAAGACAGATTCGTGAAGGCGCGCGTCAAAACTAGGGAGCCCATCCTGGAGCAAGGTCCATAACAATAGATACAAAAAAAAAAAAAAAAACAGCGCCTCAGTCAGTGGTGAAAAAAAGGCTTACATTTTATTTTGCCTCCTGTGGCGACGTTTCGGTGCTTGAAAAAGGTCTTCGGACCGAAACGTCTCCACGGGAGGCAGAATAAAATGTAAGCCTTTTTTTCACCACTGTCTGAGGCGCTGTCTTTTATCTATTGTTATGCCACTTCCTTTTGTTGTGACGCACTGCGCATGCGCCCTGCAGCCGCCATGTTGCTTGTCCCACTTTGGATAGTTTCATTTGCCACACTTCCGGTTTTCGGACATATCATTCCCCATTTCCGTTCTTAGAGATGCACTGCGCACGAGCGGTATCGGCGCTATGGCGCGTCTCTATTTTACACAGCTGCACCGCATCTTATCTCACTTAATATGCATAAAAAGACACGTCTCTCTCACCACACACACTTGCTTACCAGGCGGCGGTGTGGTCCGCATTTCTCCGCTCATTTCCTAACACAGGTTGGTAAATATTAGATACCAATCATTCTTATTAATAACTAAAGTATTGCTTTCTTGGGCGATACCCTGCTCTTCATTTCACTTCTTTTCTCTTTCAGAACTCTGAAAGTGGAACATAGAGTCACACAGGTCCTTATGGCTATTCCTTGCTCTATTCTAGTGATACCTGAAAGCTGCTTTAGGCTGTAGTTCATTTATGGATCTAGTTACTTAGTCTTCCTTTCTCTCCATAGCCCACTGTGTATGTGTGTATGTATATACACTCACTGGCCACTTTATTAGGTACACCATGCTAGTAACGGGTTGGACCCCCTTTTGCCTTCAGAACTGCCTCAATTCTTCGTGGCAGAGATTCAACAAGGTGCTGGAAGCATTCCTCAGAGATTTTGGACCATATTGACATGATGGCATCACACAGTTGGCGCAGATTTGTCGGCTGCACATCCCTGATGCGAATCTCCCGTTCCACCACATCCCAAAGATGCTCTATTGGATTGAGATCTGGTGACTGAGGAGGCCATTTGAGTACAGTGAACTCATTGTCATGTTCAAGAAACCAATCTGAGATGATTCGAGCTTTATGACATGGCGCATTATCCTCCTGAAAGTAGCCATCAGATGTTGGGTACATTGTGGTCATAAAGGGATGGACATGGTCAGCAACAATACTCAGGTAGGCTGTGGCGTTGCAACGATGCTCAATTGGTACCAAGGGGCCCAAAGAGTGCCAAGAAAAAATTCCCCACACCATGACACCACCACCACCAGCCTGAACCGTTGATACAAGGCAGGATGGATCCATGCTTTCATGTTGTTTACGCCAAATTCTGACCCTACCATCCGAATGTCGCAGCAGAAATCGAGACTCATCAGACCAGGCAACGTTTTTCCAATCTTCTACTGTCCAATTTCGATGAGCTTGTGCAAATTGTAGCCTCAGTTTCCTGTTCTTAGCTGAGAGGAGTGGTACCCAGTGTGGTCTTCTGCTGCTGTAGCCCATCTGCCTCAAAGTTCGACGCACTGTGCGTTCAGAGATGCTCTTCTGCCTACCTTGGTTGTAACGGGTGGCAATTTGAGTCACTGTTGCCTTTCTATCAGCTCGAACCAGTATGCCCATTCTCCTCTGACCTCTGGCATCAACAAGGCATTTCCGGCCACAGAACTGCCGCTCACTGGATTTTTTTTCTTTTTCGGACCATTCTCTGTAAACCCTAGAGATGGTTGTGCGTGAAAATCCCAGTAGATCAGTAGTTTCTGAAATACTCAGACCAGCCCTTCTGGCACTAACAATCATGCCACGTTCAAAGGCACTCAAATCACCTTTCTTCCCCATACTGATGCTCGGTTTGAACTGCAGGAGATTGTCTTGACCATGTCTACATGCCTAAATGCACTGAGTTGCCGCCATGTGATTGGCTGATTAGAAATTAAGTCTTAACACACAGTTGGACAGGTGTACCTAATAAAGTGGCCAGTGAGTGTGTATATATATATATATATATATATAAAATGTAATTCTTCCTTCTCAACAGTGCATTACAATTAATTTACTCTATGGATGGAATCTCACCTTTATTATTTGTGACATTTCAATTTGTTGCCTATGTCCATTTTTATGTCTCTTATATGTCAGTCATGGATTGAATGGCTATTTTAGGTACTCTGTTCCATTCCCAGTGTTAATTTCTAATTTGATATTATTGGTATGTTTCATCTAGATAATACCCTTGACAAAGGCCTGTTTGGCCGAAACGTTGGAACTCTGTGTGACTGACTGTTCAAATAAACTTGCAAAATTAATAATACTCTTTTGAGCCTCAGGTTTAATTATATTATTATTAGATTGTTTTCTTCCTGACAGCTTGGTTTGCTTTCCCCATTCTTGTTATTATAAATTTAAGGAAGTGCCACTTACCATAAATCTGGATTTTTTTTTTTGTATCTAGCGTAAATGCCGCTGTTTTCCTGGTTTTGCTTTTGCTCCGGCACCTTTCTGTTCCTGAGATATGGCCCCCCTTCAGTGTCTCTAAATGTAGTCTTGTTAGTCAAGTGGGTGCGGTCATCAGCTTTTGTGTAGTTTCTAAATGAGGACCACGCCTCTTTGGCTTAAAGGACAGGGAAAACGGGGCCATATCTCAGGAACGGAGAGGCGCAGGAACAAAAGAAAAATAGGGACAAATTTGGGAGAACAGCGATATTGACACCAAGTAAAAAAAAAAAATTACCGTATTTTTCGGACCATAAGACGCACTTTTTTCCCAAAAATTTTTTGGGGAAAGTGGGGGGTGCGTCTTATGGTCACAATGTACTAACCTGTGAGGCTGGTGCGGGTGCCGCGGGGGCTCTGTAGTGCAGTGGTGGCAGCGGGCTGTGCTCCGATGCAGGGGTAGCGGCTCCGCCGGCATTTCCTCCAGGCCCGGAGGCCCCCGCACTTCCCTTGCTGGCCGCCGCCATGTTGCGGTGGCTTCCGGGAACATGGCCGCCGGTCCGGGGACGGCGCATGCGCAGGTTCAGATCTCGTCCCGAGATCTCGGGGGACAAGATTCAAATCTTGGCAACGAGATCTCGTCCCCCGAGATCTCGGGACGAGATCTGAACCCGCGCATGCGCCGTCCCCGGACCGGCGGCCATCTTCCCGGCGTCCATGTTCCCGGAGGCCACCGCAACATGGCGGCGGCCAGCAAGGGAAGTGCGGGGGCCTCCGGGCTTGGAGGAAATGCCGGCGGAGCCGCCGCCCCTGCACCGGAGCACAGAGAGCCGCCACCCTCACCCCACAGAGCCCACCTGCCACAGCCCCCCCAGCACAGCCCAGCTGCCTCAGCACAGCACAGCTGGCCCAGCCCAGCTGCCCCAGCCCCAGCACAGCTAGCACAGCACAGCTGCCCCAGCACAGCCCAGCTGCTCCAGCGCAACCAACCTGCCGCCACCGCACGAGCCTGGACCACTGAATGACCCCTGTGACCACTCCTTCACCTGTGCTGGATCCCTTCCCAGGTAAGCTGAATTCGGACTGTAAGACGGACCCCCATTTGACACATTATTTTTTTCCCTATTTTCCTTCTGAAAATTGGGGTGCGCCTTATGGTCCGGTGCGTCTTATAGTCCAAAAAATACGGTACATATCTATGGCAAGTCATAAGATAGAAGCAAATTGAACATTCATCCCATTGTAAGTAATAAAAAAAAACAATATATAAATAACATAGGGTTCCTAGCAAATATCACGTTTGAAGAAAAAAAAAAAAAAAAAGCGTAAAGGCCATCCCACCAGCGTCAAGGTGACCCAATCGGGATGGCCCTAACCTCTAGTATTAAAACCTATGTGTCAAAGTGACGTCAATGCGAATAAGGACAGAATAGAACCAAGGCCCCCGACTAATGGACACTCAGCAATGGGAAGCCATATAAACGTAATGCCCAGCTCAAAGAAAGGAAGGCCCCGCTCGTGTGCAAGAACCTAAACCAATTCCGAAAGAAATGAACTGGAACGTAAGTTGGTATACATGACCATGTTCACACTGGCCACTAAACAGACAGAATCTAAGATGACTGAGTACACCCTGGCGCTGGTGGGATGGCGTTTACGCTTTTTTTATTGGTCGTAAGCGGTGTTTATGAAGTTCCCTATGTGATTTATATGCACTACTGCTATTACTTTCTTACAGCAGGGCATATGTTCATTTTATTTCTGTCTTGGGTTTTGTCTATTTAATGGCCAGTGTGAACATGCTCCTACACGTTGCATACATACCAACTTCTACTCCAGTTGCTTCCTTTTGGTTTTATATTGATGGCAAGTGACCGGTCCTCTTTCAATATCACATAGTACCTTTTCCCGGCAGCAGAAGTTCACAGTTTGCCTGGATTGTACCCAATTTGCACCTTTCCACATCATAAAAGTGGAGTAAATCCTTCATTATGTCGCTCCTATAGCATAAAAAGTCCACAGGTGACGTAAGCAGGTGACTAGCAGCCACTTGGCTCCTATCATTAGAAAATTTAAAGGGAGTCTTATGACTGTTGACCCCAAGCACAGGCGCTTGATGCACCCTTTACATTTCCAAATGGGTCCGTGCACCTTCCCATCTACTTGTTTTCCCATCATCTCCAAGCTTCTCTTCCTTGATTAACAAGGAGCCAGATGGGGTGGAGATCGATGGAAAACAAGTATTTGGGAAGTTGAACGGAATGATTTGGCTACACCAAGGGTGCCGGGCGGAACAGTCATTTTGTGCCGATAGAAGACTCCCTTTAATGTCCGTGTTCGGATGAGCTGAACGTGCGTGCTTATGATGTGATCATTTGTGTTAGGCTCTGGCAGGAGAATGATTTGGCAGACTATCACCCCTATATATCTTTTGCCAAATTTACAGTCCAATTATATCCACAGCTGCATTCAGAATTCTGCTTGGACTCGAGAAGAACAGAGCTATGTGATGTCTATCATACTGGCGGCAATTGACCAAGACTGTTTGATCCCAGTCTACAGAACTGGAAAATTTCATGGCAGCCTGTAGATGGGGGTCTATTAGTTTTTCACTGGCTGCTGTACAATGCAATCACTAGTCAGTAGCTGGCATATGAAAAACATCTCCTGGGTTTCTGATACGGAGTATATATATGGCTAGTATATAACAATGGATACACAGGAATCAGACACAACATTAAGCCTGATGAGAGGTGAAGCGAATAAAAATGAACACCTCATGCCAATGGCACCGGTCAGGGATGGGATATAATAAGCAGCAAGTGAGCCGCCAAGTCTTAACGTTAATCAGTGAAAAGCAGAAGAAATAGGTAATGGTCGGAGTCAGATTGGGCAAAATATGATGACTTGAGGACTGGGCAGGTACACCGTGGTTATTGGCCACCAAGAATGGTCCAATGAAGCAGATCCTGTGTACCCGCGACAGGGTCATAGGTGTCCAAGGCTCATGGACGTTAATCCTTCCAACCAGATCTGGGAGCAGCAGTGCCTCCATGACAAATTATTTATTATGGAAGTATTTGATGTTTTGAGTCACTGGACAGGACCTCAGCATTCAACCATGCAACCACGACAAATGTATTATGAAAGATGAAAACTGACCCTCACCTCCCGGACTGACGATAGTCTTTCGTAGTCAGAGCCCTACCATCCCTTGCTAAGACAAACATCCAGCGGAGCCATCACTTGAGAGCTACAGCCCATCAGCGGCATCGGACTGGTTGCAGCGTTGAGTCTGTTTGACCCCAGCAGATCAGTGATTTTTATTCCTAGTTCAGACGAAGTATGACCACTGCAGCTCAACAGAGGAAGCTGATTAATTGCAGTGCTTAATAACGGGTTTTCAAGAAATGGACATGGACAACCCCTTAATATCTGTCTATCACAAGACCCAAAAGCGTCCACGACCAATAAACAATCCAAACAGAAAAGAAAATCACCAGGCTCAAGGACCAGTGGTCACCTTTCACCAAACCTTAGGTTGACTAGTATGTGCTCGGATGTCTGCCTGGGCTCAATGATCTTGATATGGCTTAACGGGTGCGAGTTAGAGGTTCTTGAGGAACCTAAAAGCTGGTCATCCACATGAGAACTGTTCCGCTAACAGCTGTCTCTTCAGAATTTCCTTTACGCATGACAACTCAGCGTGGGCAATCGTTCATGTGTTATCAATTAGAGAGAGGAAAAATCTGCTGCTAAACACCCTTGGCAGCGGCTTTTCTCCCAAAAATACAAGAAGGATCAGCTGCTGAAACTCCAACTCCCCGATCCTTCTCTACCCTGATGACATCACCTGTTGTGGGAGAGCCGGGATGCCTCCATGTAATAGGGGCTGTCCTGCCATAATCAGCGGGTTCAGCTGATTTTCATCTAATGTGTCTTCCAGTTACAGGGGGCAGGCGAGCCACGTGGCGGGGGGGGCGGCGATCCCCTTTATTAGGCCATTTTTTTTTTTAGTTTTAGGAGGGCAATGCTGCATTTTGTTCCCCCACCCCCGTCACAAAAGTCACAAATCCAGGAACTAAATAATTAACCACAAACCTGCCTAGCGTCACAAGAACAAGACGTGTCGTGATACTGTCACTGTTTCTCCGTCTATTACAGGAAACCCATTTATAATACATATGAAACAGAAAGTTTTCCATGTTGGTGACTTGATGTAGATCTCCACCTGCCATCTCCGGGGAAGTAAGACCAGTAACAGCAGCAAACGCCATTCGCGGAGCAGCACGCGCAGATTAAAATTCAGACTTTTCTTCCTCTTTGTTTCTTCTCTATATTAAAGCCGGAGATAGACATCTCCCCTGACGTACTGTCTGTGATCCAGCTTCACACATTACAAAGGACAATTAATTGGTCTTCTGCGCGGAAAACGCTTTCCGCCATCGGTGCTGAGTTTTACAAAACCTCTTTGTATTGTCTTTTAACAATAGATGGGGGAAAAAGAATATTAAAAAGATCTGTGCGACTTTAAAAGATACAAATTAATTAGTTTTTGGGAAGGATGTGGAGGAGAGGGCGTACCAATGCTTAAAGGAAACCTGCCGAAAATTGCCAATAATTTAAAAAAAAAAAAAAAAAAAAAAAAAAAAAAAACCCCGACTTTTTTTTTTAAAAGTTCAGCTTATACACCAAATCCAAGGGGAGGCCAAAATAGCACCAAATGGGTGGGTAATAGTGATGCAAGCATGATCGGGTGCAAACCGAGGGTCTTCGGCGTGCTCGAATAATATGTTCGATTCCCCGCGGCTGCATGTCTCGCTGCTGTTTGACAGCCGGAACACATACAGGGATTGCCTAACAATCGGCCACAAGAAATGCAGGCACGGGGACTCGAACACCTTATCCGAGCACGTTCGCTCATCACTAGCGGGTATATATCAGAATACCTTCTTCAGGTGTACGGAACAATACAACTGTTATTGTGTATAAAAGGTATACAGCAATGCGAGTTGCCATATACAGTGGGAATAGATCAGTCTTCTGCCGAAGGTATATACTATGTTGGGAAATGTGGAGGTTTAATGTATATATTGTTTAGTAAACAAAGGATCGATCCTGCAGCAAAGTCTGTAGTAAAAAACAAAACTCTTCTTTATTGGAAAGCTTTATAGAGTATGAAAAAGCAGGCTTAACCAACGCGTTTCGGATGACCATCCTTCATCACGACTAACCCTGCTTTTCTATTCCCGGTAGCTGCAGGTGTCTCTGCATGTTAGGGAGTTTTCTAATAAAAAGAAGAGAGATTTTAATAAGGACTTAGGTGCTGGATCAGGCCTTAGTTTTCTCCAGTATTTATTTCTGTGAGTTTCTGACCCATGCCACCGGTATAGGCGAGCTGCATAAAACCCCTTGGTTATATATTCTTTACTAGGCGCTGTGGGACGCGGCAGCACAGAACGTGACGCTACCCTCCTATACGCTTTTTATTTTGTAGTATGAAAGAGTGGGTCAGACGGAGCACCATTTTGACCTTTATCTGCCAATGGAGACCTATGGACACATTTGGCGCAGAATTGGGATCTTTCCTGCTGGCTCAGCCGCTAATCAAGTGGTGGGAACAAAGTTTAAGTTGGTTGAAAGCAAAAAAAAAAAAAAAAGCTGTTGGGTATGACAGATGGGCAAGTTGTATATTCTTAGAGGGGTTGTCCACTACTCGAACAACACCTTCGGAATCCCTCCTATGCTGGCTCCGTTCCAGCATTGACTCTCCCCTTTATCCCATGACATTATTCAAAGGATTAAGGGGTGCTCACTCTAGAAATTCCTTATGAAGAAAATAAGTCCAAAATAGTCAGAAAAACTTCGGCACTCAAAATTGTTTTTATTATTATTTTTTTCTCACAAAATATCAGGCAGAGGCTTTTACAAAAGAAAATCAGGGCATATAAGACACAACCCTTTAAAAAATATATTCTTGAACATTGAGACACTTGCAACGTTTCGGCTAATCTAAGCCTTTGTCAAGCCTACATCTGAAACATGCGGGATCAGTATGTCTAACTCTCATTAGAATCCACAAGTAGGACAATCAGTAATCGTGCTATCCACAAACGGGAAACAAAAGAATTTACTGCCTGTCAGAAGACCGTTACCACATGTGAGTGCCAGACCTAGCCCTGATTGTCCTACTTGTGGATTCTAATGAGAGTTAGACATACTGATCCCGCATGTTTCAGATGTAGGCTTGACAAAGGCTTAGATTAGCCGAAACGTTGCAAGTGTCTCAATGTTCAAGAATATATTTTTTAAAGGGTTGTGTCTTATATGCCCTGATTTTCTTTTGTAAAAGCCTCTGCCTGATATTTTGTGAGAAAAAAATAATAATAAAAACAATTTTGAGTGCCGAAGTTTTTCTGACTATTATCCCATGACATTATGTCACGCGATCCCTGGGGCAAATCAGCCCTAGCTTCACTCTTACCTCATATGGACATAATTGACACAAGGAGGAAGTGAGGACTGCAGTTGATCTCTCACTTCCTCGATATGTCTTGATTTGTCCAAAGGAGTGGAGAGTGAAGCCAGCACTGATTGGCCGCAGGGATTGTGTGACATAATATCAAGTTATTCCTGGGAAAGCCAGTGCCATAGGGATATAATGATATAATCATTCAATATTAAAATGCAAAAAGTGCTGGGACTCCAGGTACTACATGAACAAATATAGTGATGAGAATATTAGAACATTGACCACTAGCATACAGGCTGATAAAAACAATTTTACAGTGTATATAAGAGGAGGGCAAATAGTTAAAATGAAGGCACTAGGAGAAAACGATGGGATTTGTGCTACCACAAACAACAAACATGGAGGCAAAAATACAAATGGGTAAAGTATAAACTGAGAAAAGTAATCGCACAGTGTGAGAAGTAACGCAACATTGGTAATGGCAAAATAATGAAAACTTTGTAAATCCCTTTTATTTTTTGTCTTGTGGTATTCGCTGACTTTTTTTTTTTTGCAAATTATTGAAAATGGTGCATGCGGACCATGAATTTTCGGCAAATCCAAAGATGTTTTTTTTTATCAGCATCTAACCATTTTTTTTTTCTTTCGGTCAAAAAAGTAGCACATTAAGAAAAAAAAATTATTATATATATATATATATATATATATATATATATATATATATATATATATATATATATATATATATATATATACATACATACACCTACCTACCTATCTCCCGGGAGTGATTCTATGTATGCTAGAAAATTATATAATGCTGTATATATTAATATATATATACATACAATTTATGTAAATATATACATATAATACGTATTCTATATAATATTAATATATATTTCTAGCGTAAACACTCCAGGGAGGAAAGTGTACATATAAAAAGAGCTTCAAAAAAGGTGCAAATGAAAAGATGAATTTGGTGCAGATATAAAAAACAAAAAAAAAAAAAAAAAGGCACAAAACAGAAAAACATTTGACAAAAAAAACAACAGGTGCAAATGCACTAATGAATTGGGCCTGAAGAGAAAAGAAAAGCCAGGAATAATTACATGACTACTGCAGATTAACAGTGAAAGGACGTGTATGACACCTATGGGATATATAATACTTCACTATATGGCATTTTCAGAGAATACCCTTGATAATGTCTTACCATCTGAATCTCCTCTGGTGATAACTCATCTTCACCCCGACCATCATCCCAAAACCCCGGAGTGCTCTGTGCATCAGCCACGGGCCGGTCTGTAACAAGAAGAGAACATGTATCTTATACTGGTCCCTGTATAGTCTCCCCATACTTGTGAAGACATGGTTGGGGTTTATCTTTATCTCATTATAGTACAGGGATGTAGCGGAGCTGGAAAGTTACCTATGGAGAAACCCATAACTAGCCAGAAAGACTTATTGCAAACTCAGCTCTGCTACATCTGTACACGACGAGGGACAACAATCAGGCGCCACCGCACAGTCCCCATCAAATCAATATTATAGTATGCTAATATAGTCAGAGTTCACCGAATACTGCAGCGAGGGAGACCACCAAGAAACAAAAACACAAAAGGAGATTATTCTGGGGGCCGGCAGAAACTACAGAGAGGTGGAAAACAGACTAACAGCTGCTGATTATACTCATTGGGTTTGGAGTATAGGTTTTCTGATACAGAGCTCCAAATCCAAAGCTTCACTTGGCATAGCTAAAGCATTCAATGAAACAATTCTGTCTGCCAGTAGCCACCACTAGGGGGAGCTAATGAGCTTACTGCATACAGACTAACAGTCAGGCTACCAGTCAGGTCATTTCAGGATCCTAGACGGCCGCCGTGGCTAAGGAAATGTAAAAACCAGGATTCTAAACGTAAAACAAAACAAAGAAAAACAAAATAACAAAAAAAAAAAATAAAAAAAAAAAATCAAACTTTAATAACGCTGTTTGTTTTATGCAAATTACAACATAAGGGTCAACAGAACAAAGTTAATATCAGAAAAAGTCACGCCCAGCATCCTCAGAGTCCTCGGGATGGACTGACATGCTCCTGACGCTGCTGGGCATAGCAGTGCAAAGCAAAATACTGGGCCCGGCTTGATCTGTGGCAGAGCTCCAACCACTATTAGGGGCTAGGTTCACATTACGTTAAGCAGCCCGTTCAACGCATAGCGTTGACGGGCTGTGTTAACGGTCTAGCATAACGTGATTGCGTCCGAGGCTCCATCACTGAATGACGGCACATCACAAACGCGTGCCGCTTTATGGCATGCGTCGCGATGCGCCTGACAATGGGGCTCAGTGGCAGCGTTAATGGACTGCCTAAACGCAGTGTGCCCCGGCCTTAGGGTATCACACTGTTATTTTTTTTTTGTTGCCCTTCCTTTAGCCATCTATAATGTGTTTACAGTGTGCGAATTAAAAATACCCACTGCTAACTTCTGCCGTTTACAGCGCTGGTCCGATCCTCTGCTGCATCATGTGACCTCGAGTTGTGACCGGATTCTTCTAAGTGGGCCAGAGGTCAGTCTCCCAATGTAAGTCTATACGACTCATAACGAGACTCATCATAGGTTTACATTAAGAAAGGAACTAACAGTAATGCTTGTGATCCGTAAATAAAGCTGCAGTGACATGATGCAGAAGGAGGACAGGCACAGGGCTGCAAACAGCGGAAGACGGCGATCAGTAAGTATTTTAATTCACACACACGCTGTAAACACATTACTGACGGCTAATGTAAAGGACAATAAAAAACAAAAAGGAAAAAAGGCTCCTTTCTACTTTTTCAAATAGTGTTTTTGCTTCTATGTGAATTGGTGCTGCTGGGGGCTAACTTTGGTCTGAAATCAGTCTACTTCCCCCTCTGGCAGCTGACATTACAGTCACTTCTTATCGCTCCTGCAGAAGGAGTTTTCACTGCTATATTTCAATGCTACTGCAGATGCCAAGCTTCTTCCCCAACAAGCACGACAAAAAGCCATTTCTATCGAACGAAGGGTTACTGTGCAGGAAACTGAATGAGAATATGTGTCCCCCAGAAGCCCATTCATTAGGTGGAGAAACACACAGCTACACAATTTAAACAGCAGGTAGCTCCAAACTAAGTACATATTATTACTATTAATTGTAATATATTTACTGGATAATTTTATTTTATTTTTTTCAAGTAGCACGATAATGGCAAATATCCTTTATTTATAGCTGCGGTCACATGATGCAGCAGAAAGCCGAAACAGCGCTCGAAACGGCAGAAGTCAGCGATAGGTAATTGGTCATAAAAAACCCACTAGCGTTGTCCTTTAGAAGCGTTGTCCAGGACTTCAATATCGATCTCTTTATCTTAGGACTGGTCATCAATATCAGATAAGACAAGTGACGTGAAGCAGAATTATCATTATGGGAGAGAGATAAACAGTTGTGGCCATAAATATTTGACCAGTTAATAGATAAGGAGTGTGAACGTTTTATTGTCCTCCTATTGGGGTCTGGTGATGTGTTGTGTGATGCCGTCACAAGATCTGAGGAGCAGATGATTTAGTTGACATAGAAAGATATAAATCTATGCAACACATTCATTCCTGCACTGAATGTGTCAAAGGTTGTCATAAGTTTATACTCCCAGACCCTCCTGCCTGAGATTTGAACTTACCTTTCAATACAAGTAATTTCATGTCCATCATGCTATGTTTTGCCACAGGTAGATCCATTCTTTTTTCTCTTATTGTGTGACGATGAGCATTCATCCTTGTTGTAAGCTTTTGCCCTGTCTCCCCCACATACAGACCCCCAGTTGGACATTTAGTACAAATAATTAAGTACACCACATTAGATGTGATGCAGCTGAAAGTATCTGGGATCTTGTAGTCCTGATGTGAGTTGGGGATCTTTATCTTGTCCGAGGTCATTATAGATGGACAGGTTTTACATTTTTTCTGGTTGCAAGGAAAGGTTCCTGCAGCTGTTGGAGAGGACAGGGAGCTTCTGACAATGATGCTTCTTAAATGTGGGGGCTACCTAAAACACAGCAGTGGGGGGTCTGGAAAAATGGATTGTAAATCGGGCATCTTTTTGTAGTAAAGGTTGTTATTTCCGTGCAGCTCCCCTTAGCACTTCCAGATTTGGGTTGTAGGTGACTACTAGAGGCACCCGGTTAGTCTCTTCTTTAGCTTTGTAATGTAGCAGGTGATTCCTTGATATTCTTGTGGCTCTTGTAATTTGGTTTTGAATTGTTCTTGGATGGTAGCCCTGATTCTAAAAGGTCTTTCTGAGGTGACCAAGGTGTTTGTCTCTATCCATGGGGTTGGAACATATACGATTGTATCTGATGGCTTGGCTGTAGACAATAGTTTTAATATGTTTTAGATGGAAACTGTCCCATTTAAGGTATGTTGGACGGTCGATTGGCTTCTGATACAGGGATGTCTCTATTTCATTGTTCTTTAGCTTAATGATGGTGTCCAAAAAGTTAATCTCAGTGCTGGAGTAGTTGAGTGTTAAGTTGATGGTGGAATGAAATTGATTAAACTGTTCATGGATCGTCTTTAGCTGTGGCTCAGACTCCGTCCAGATGATCAAAATATCATCAGTGTAGCGGTAGTAGGCCAGAGGCCTGATGGGACATGATGACAAAAAGATTTGCATACTGTGGAGCCATTTCACTTCCCATAGCTGTGCCAGTCTCCTGTAGATATATCTTGTTGTCAAATTCAAAGTAATTGTGGGTGAGGATGAATTTTATAAGTTTCACCATAGAATCAGCATCAGTCCCTGTGTTTTCCATGAAGAATTTGCAGGCATTTAATCCATCTTGGTGTGGGATATTAGAGTACAAAGATTCCACATCCATTGTGGCCAGAATGGTTCCTTCTGGTAGAGGACCTATTGCCGCTAGTTTATTCAATAGGTCAGTTGTGTCCTGAATGTAGCTGGGTGTATCCTTTACCATTTACCAGTGGTTTAAGAACACCCTCTACCCATCCAGATACGTGCTCAGTGAGGGGTGCCCACGCATGAAATAATCGGCCTCCCTGGATTTCCAGATTTTGGGAAGCATGTAGAATGTCCCTATTCTTGGACTCTCTGGTATCAGGTCATCGGCTCTTATGGATTCATTAGGCAGACAAGATACTAACTTGTTTAGTTCTTTGTAATAGTCCTGTGTAGGATCCGACTCCAATTTTCTGTAGTAGCGTGTGTCCATAAGTTGTCTGTTTGCTTCCTTCATGTAGTCTGACGTGTTCATCATGACTATTGCACCTCCCTTGTCAGCAGATTTAATGATGATTTCTTTGTTGGTTTTCAGAGCCTGTATGGCCTTTCTCTCCTGGGCACTGATGTTGCATGATTGTCTCCTGTTAGGGTGAGTGCACACAGTGCGGATTGTGCTGCGGATTTTTCCACGCGGATTTTCAGGTAAATCCACAGGTAAAATGACCCTGCGTTTTGACACCTGTACAATGGAGCAGGTGTCAAACAGCTTCGGAATTCGCAGAAAGAACTGACATGCTGCGGATATAAAACCGCGGAAAAATCCGCAGCATGCGCAGAGCAGTTTTTGAATTCCATTCATTAATATTGTACTGTACATTGCTAGCGGATCCGTAGCGGATCCGCAGAGGCAAATCCGCTGCGGCTTCGCAGTAGAATCTGCACCGTGTGCACACACCCTTGAATGGGGAGTCAGTTGTAGTTGTTACTTGTACTTGGGAGAGGTGGAACTCCCACGGGGCTCCAGGAGGAGCTGAGGACATTGTGTGGCATCTGCAGGTGAAACCTGTAGAGAAAGGACTCTTTTGCACTTTTTGTTTTGTTCTCCGTTAAGCCAGGAAGGCTCTGCTTATTTTTCCTGAACCCTGCTTTGGTCTATGCCGACTATAATAGACCAGCAGGTAATTTACTACGAAAACGCTCTTGTGTCTACCTTAAGAAGCAGCTGAGCGTGTCAAACCCTCACAGTGTGCAATACCTGGCACGCCTATCGATCAGTTGTTTGCAAGTCCTACGGAGCAGAGACAGTGTACGGATCTCCTTACACTCTAAAGGCCGCTCTCGGGTGCGGCAGTTCAGTTCTTAGTGAAGTAAATGGGAGCTACATTACCAGAAGTCTGCCCATAAATACTGTATGGACCTGATAAGAGTGTAAGGAGCTGTGGTGACTCTAATCCATACACAATCTACCTCCGGCTGCGAGGGTGCGGGAATCAGCTGATCAGTGGTGGTTCCGGGTTAGCGCTCCACTGATCAGATCCTCAGATAGATCATCAGTCCTGGACAGGCCATTGAGGGATGTATATTATAAGATGTATTCACACAACAATTAGATAAAAAAAAACAAAATGGAAAAGAAAATTGTGGTGGATCTCTCTCTAGCAAACATTTTACTGGCTCCGATAAGCGAATACTGTCAGAGACCAATATTAGAAAGCCGAGGTCCTCACCTGTAGTTTCTTCACCACCAGACTTTCCTTCTTCCTTTGCCTCAGGATTTGGCAGTGTGATCGTCTCTGTCGAGGGAGATGTCTTCATCTGGTGGACTTGTTCTGGTTCCAAACGGGATCTAGTCCAAGAAGACAAATACATGGTAGTCACTAAAATAGAGGCCATAAATGACTGCACAATTTCCTACATTTCCAACAGGTAAATTGACAACTCATATTTTATGCTTCAGTTGGCCAAGCACAATAAACAGAATTCAAACGGTCATAATGAGAGGGAAACGGTAAAAGGAAGGCCAAGAGCTGTTTTATAGTCATTCACAGTGTATTGATTAAACAAAAACCCCCCCACATACTTTTAAAATCACTTTTGTGCCCCCTTTGCTGCTGGTGGCATTTTTTTGGTCTAATAAGTATCTTTCATCCTCTGGCAGCCGACACTTGTCACTTCTTACTTCCCCTACAGAAGGAGTATCCTCCCACCTCTGGCAGCCGGCATGTGTCACTTCTTACTTCCCTTACAGAAGGAGTTTTTTCAGCTCTATTGCCATGCAACCGCAGATGCTGCTCCTTCCCCCCCGACGAAGCCTCTGGGTGAAACATGCGTTGGGGCTGGTGGATCAGGACGCATGTACTTGACCCACCTGTTTTTAAGCATACCATCTTTGTAAGTACTGACTTTTTTCTGCTTATTAAATGATTTAGCTTCAGACTCGGCACTTGCCTTTTTATGTGCGGTACTCTCTTAGTAAGGTCATTTTGAGCGATCTACAATGTATTATTGATTTGTATATTTAATATCTTATACATCTATCTGGTAACACCTTAGGAACATTCTGTTTTTGCACTTTTCAGTTTTTTGAATTTCCACAAAAATTTAAAACAAATTTTGTTCAACTTCACAATTGTGTTCCACTTGTTGTTGATTCCTCACCAAAAATTTACATTTGGTATCTTTATGTTTGAAGCATGATATGTGGGAAAAGGTTGAAAAATTCCAAGGGGCCGAATACTTTCACAAGGCACTGTATGATGTTTGGATCTATATCTTACTTGGATCTATATCTTACTACACTTATGGGATGTGAATGGAATTAAAAGTTTGGCATTTTGTTTTTTCTTCTTCACGGTGTTTACTGAAGGAGTTTTGTTATTTTAGTTACACTGTGATGTGTTTTTGTTTTTATTTTGAAACTGGGAATAGGAGTGAGTGGTGGTCAAACCAGGGTTGTGGAGTCGGTAAGCCAAATTTCTGATTCAGACTCCTCAATTTCCATGACACCGACTCCACCAAAATGGGCTCCGACTCCTCAGTTTCCATGACACAGACTCCTCAGTTTCCGTGACACCAACGCTACCAAAATGGGCTCCGACTCCTCAATTTCCATGACACAGACTCCTCAATTTCCACGACACCAACGCCACCAAAATGGGCTCCGACTCAGACTCCACAGACCTGGGTCAAACTTTATATATTTTTATATATTGACTTTTCTTGGGTATCCTGAAGGCTTTGGATCAACCGTTCTGGATACTGCAATACGCCTGAAGAAGCTGTGCGAAACGCGCGTCGGGGCAGAGGGACATCCAGGAATCTCCACCAGCTGACACTGGTATGTATTAAGCATCATTGACCACACGTTTCCCTACTATACATAAGGATTGCGTTATCAAGAGGGCATTTAGGAAGATAGCTACACACCAAAAAATCTCTAATTAGGTATACCCTTGGTGGGCAATCGTATTATTAAGAAGTATTGTGGGTGCTTGTTTCTCCATGTATATCTAACACTGTCATAGTATTATATTGTGTGGATGTCTTTGACATTAGTTATATTGCTGTAGTGGGAGTTTCTGTGGTTTGTTAGTCCCTCCTCTCTTTCCAGCATCTTTTTTGTATACTTTGTTTTAAATGTCATAATAAAGGATGAGATTTTATTATTGATATACCATTGTGTGGTACCAATTATTTATTTTACTTTTTGGTTACCACAAAAGTGACATAGTATAGAATTAGCAAGAAAATGGTGACAGTGATCTTCAGCAGGCCCCCAAATCTTCCACTACAACTTATCGGCATCCGGTGATCAAGTCGCAGGGAGAGGGCATTAGATGATGGCCGTCTGAAGCGATGTGTTGCCAGAAACAGGCCACCTGAAAGCAACTATCAGATTGAAAACAGGAAAAAACAGCAGCAGCTGGAGCTCCGATCGCTGCCGATACGAGTCAAGTGCTGGCTGTGTAGCACAGCTGGCATCTCCTGTGTCTTGAAAGAGTCCAGCTCCTGAGTAGGATATCTCCGCACGCCGTAGCATTATGTCAGATTTCGGCTACGGACCTGCTAATTTTGCATTAACCCTTCCCCCTGCATATTATAATCCGGTCTGCACAGTGAACTAATACGTGACGGGGAACTATGCGAGCACAACAGTCGTATTTTTTTTTTTTTTTTATATAGCATCATTAATTCCATGGTGCTGTACATGAGAAAGGGGGGTTACATACAAAATTATAGATATCGTTAACAGTAAACAAATTTACAATGACAGACTGGTACAGAGGGGAGAGGACCCTGTCCTTGCGGGCTTGCATTCTACGAGATAGTGGGGAAGAGACAGAAGGTCGCGGGTGCAGCAGCTCTGGTGGTGATGAGGCGGCAGCTTGGGCGGTGGTGAGGCGGCAGAATGGTCATTGCAGGCTGTAAGCTTTCCTGAAAAGATGGGTTTTCAGGTTCCGTTTGAAGGATCCGAGGGTGGTGGATAATAGGACGTGTTGAGGCATGGAGTTCCAGAGGATGGGGGATATTCGGGAGAAATCTTGGAGGCGGTTGTGTGAGGAACGAATAAGTGTGGATGAGAGTAGGAGGTCTTGGGGGGGATCGAAGATTACGTGTGGGAAGATATTGGGAGATTAGTTCAGAGATATAGGGAGGAGACAGGTTGTGGATGGCTTTGTAGGTCAGTGTTAGTAGTTTGAACTGGATTCATTGGGGAATTAGGAGCCAGTGGAGGTATTTGCAGAGGGGAGATACAGGGGAGTAGCGAGGAGAGAGATGGATTAGTCGGGCAGCAGAGTTGAGGACAGACTGGAGTGGTGCAAGAGAGTTAGCAGGGAGGCCACAGAGGAGAGTGTTGCAGTAGTCAATGCGGGAGATGATGAGTTTTAGTAGAGTGAGGGTTGAGGAAGGGACAGATTCTGGAAATATTTTTGAGTTGGAGGAGACAGATGGTGGCAAGAGTATGGTCGTGTGGTTTGAAGGACAAGGCAGAGTCAAGAGTTACTCCGAGGCAGCGGATTTCAGGTGCGGGAGAGAGCGTGATAGCGTTTACTATAATAGATAGATTGGGTAGGGAAGATAATTGAGATGGAGGAAAAATAATGCGTTCAGTTTCGTCTACATTGAGTTTTAGAAAGCGAGATGTGAAAAAGGAGGATATGGGTGATAGACACTCCGGGATTCTGGACAGCAGAGAGGTGACATCTGGGCCAGAGAGGTAGACCTGAGTGTCGTTTGCATACAGGAGGTACTGGAAGCCATGGGACTTTGAGTTGTCCTAGGCCAAGTGTATAAATGGAAAAAAGTAGGGGCCCAAGGACAGAGCCTTGGGGGACTCCAACAGAGAGAGGGTGGGATGAGGAGGTAGTGTGGGAGTGGGAAACACTAAATGTGCTGTCAGAAAGGTATGAGGCAATCCAGGACAGGGCAAGGTCTTTGTTGCCAAGGGAAGAAAGAATCTGTAGCAGTAGGCAGTGGTCGACTGTGTCGAAGGCAGAGGACAGGTCGAGAAGGAGGATGAAGAACTGTCTGTTAGCTTTGGCTGTGAGTAAGTCATTAGTAATTTTGGTCAGGGCAGTTTCAGTGGAGTGGTGGGGGCGGAAGCCGGACTGGAGGATGTCAAGGAGGGCGTTAGATGAGAGGTGGGAGGAAAGTTGAGCGGGGACATGCTGTTCAAGGAACTTGGAAGCAAACAGGGAGCAGTGATATGGGGCGATAGCTGGGCATAGCAGTTGGGTCAAGGTTTGTTTTGAGGATGGGTGTGATGGTGGCATGTTTGAAGGCAGAGGGGAAGGTATCAGAAGATAGGGATAGGTTGAAGAGATGGGTTAGGGGTGGGATGAGCGTGTTAGTGAGGTTGGGGAGCAGGTTTTATAAGGCTATCAACGTGGAACTTTAGGCACATCTTTTTTTAATCACCAGGCAAGTTGGAAGAGCTGTGCCCAACAGTGAAAGATTTACATTATCACATTTATTTAGCTTTGGAAATAATTGACTTTGCCATTAAAGCTCCGATCGCACGTTCCCATTGTTATTATCTCACTTATGGAACATAATAGTTTTTAATTGAAAAGGAACAAACTGGCCGTGATGCGCGAGCACAAAGGAAATCTATTACCGTGATAAAAGCCTTCCTAATTATCACATTAAGCCTTCTCTTATACCCGGTGGGGAAATGGCAGAAGACAGATTTCATCGTTCTGTGGAGGGAATCTTTTTGATGTTAAATATATATCCGTTTATTGAAAGAAAAAAAAAAAATAATCTTTTATGTGTTATTTTACACCGTCATGGTCTGGTGAGTGTACTGTAACAAAGAGGAGGATAATAGGTTTACTTTGTTCCATCTGAAACATTATAAGAAACGCTAAAAGCCGATATTAAAGGCCATAAGTATGCCGGAGAGGAAATACTATCACCTAAAACACATCGAAACGCTGATGTCACAGGGTTTTTCGGGACAATACAAGTCCGGCTTTGTAGGAAAAAGAAAATGTTGCATGAAGAAAGTGACATACATTTAAGCTGAATTCAGACGTCTATGTATCAGGCTCGCATTACGGACCTCATGCACAGTCTGGATGTGCATTTCCTGACCCAAACTTAATATATACAGACATGGACGAAAGTGTTGGCAACCTTGAAATGTAGAACTGAAATAGCAAAGAAAGATGACTTAAATATCCTCCAATAATTGAAAACAGCAAAAGAGCAAAAAGGTTTACCCGTCCAGGCCTCCAGACAAATGCACTATCAGGGTGCAGTGGACCCATATAATTAAAATGGTAACACAGGTGCAAGAATACCGATGAAACAACCGCTCGCAGCCTACCAATACATGGAGGGGGCGGTTGCCTGGTATGTTAATGCACAATAAAAAAACTTGTATGCGGCGCTGTTCACACTATGGCCATGCCCAGCATCCAGGCCAGCCTTCTATTAGCTCAGGCGGGCTGCCCAGCGCCATAAAAATGCATGCCATGTTAACAGACAACGCAGTTTACAAGACCAAATGGGCCCAACTGCACCCTGAATAAAAAGTGCAAAAACATACTAAAAAATGTGGAGTATTAGCTGATATTTTGGCCAAAATACGTGAGCCCGTAACCTGCGCCAAAGGTCTCCACGTTTACGGGTACCTAACACTAAATCCTAACACTGAAATAGCGCAAGTTTTTTATTGTGCATTAACATACCAGGCAACCGTCCCCTCCATGTATTGGTAGGCTGTGAGCGGTTGCTTCATCGGTATTCTTGCACCTGTGTTACATTTGTCTGGAGGCCTGGATGGGTAAACCTTTTTGCTCTTTTGCGGTTTCCAACCTTGAAATGTAAAATGAAGAAAATGAAGTATTTCTCCCAGAAAACTATTGCATAATGTACATGAGTAAGCCAAAATATTTCTGGGAAAGCATCTTATGGACAGATCACACCAAGACAAAACTTTTTGGTAAAGAACATCATTCTACTGTTTACTGAAAATGGAATTAGGCCTACAAAGAAAAAGAACAGTACCTACAGTCAGAGATGGTGGAGGTGCAAAGATGTTTTGGTGTTGTTTTTGCTGCTTCTTGCACTGGGTGCCTTGACTTTGTGCAAGGCATCATGAAATCTGATGATTACAAAAGGATTTTGGGCCGCAGTGCCCAGTGTCAGAAAGCTGTGCTTGCATCCTACATTATGGGTCTTTCAGCAGGACAATGACCCCAAAAATACTTCAGAAACACCCAGAAATGGATGGAAACAACACTGCAGACAATATCTGCTGTGGATTCGGTTACATATCCGTAACAAATCCACGTGTTACTCGCGGATTTGGCTGTGGATTTCACCCTGCTCCATTAAGCAGACGTTGTGTGGAATGAAATCCGTACAAGCATGAGCACGCTGCAGATTTGAAACGCACACCAGGCGTCACGTGGACATCAGCAGCAACGGAATGACTCAGACCCTATTTATTAGTAGAGAAGTAGAAACTGAGCATGCTCCAATCTGGGCAAAGGTAATTTTGCAGGGAGGAGGTGAGCTGTGACATCACCTATTGTTAATGATGGATCCTGCATGGAGAGCTGTCATCTTTCATTGTAACCCTGTCTGTGATGGCAAGGAGATTGCTGAAAAGTCTTCTGCATAAAGGAGGAATCAGTCCGAGTCTCGCAGGTTAATACCCGGCACTGCCACCGGCACTCGGACAGGAGCGTTCAGCTGCATGTATTGCTTACGGCCGCATGCTCCAATCTGAATGCCGGGTATTAACATGCGAGACTCGGCCGTGTTTCTTGCATGTGTGATTCCGGCCTTAGGCTTAGTGACAAGTGTGAGAATTGCAAGATTTCAGAGTTTTAGATATGCTGTAGATAGGGATATGCAAAACTTAAAAAAAAAAAAAATACACTTAAACATAAAAAAACTGATTTAGGCTGGTTTCACATTTGCGCTTTTGTGCGCAGCGCATCGTGCGCACCCGTGCGCATGCGCACTGCGCACCTATGTTTAACATGACGTGCGCATGGTCTTGCGCACACTTGCGTTTTCGTGCGCATGCTTTTTTTTTGTCTTTTTGCCAGGCGCGCCAGATGCAACATGTTGCATTTTTTGGTGCGCCCTGTCTCGGCAAAAAAAACGCATGCGCACGCTTGCGCACGGAATGCGCAAAAACAACACATTGAAGTCTATGGGAACGCATGCGTGCGCATGGTCTTGCGCACGGTTGCGTTTTTTTGCGCATGCGTTTTTGAGTGAAACAAGTCTAGAATGTTCTCTAGACAATGGAAAAAATGTCACACCTAAAAACGCATGTGCATAAAAAAACGCAAACGCATGCAAAAACGCATGTAAAACGCAAGTAACGCTGTGTTTTTTTGACGCATCAGCGTGCGCATGACGTAAAAAAAACGCGCGTTTGTTTTGCGTTTTTCTTTGCGTTTTTTATGCGCACGATGCGCTGCGCAAAAAAACGCTAATGTGAAACTAGCCTTAAACAAAGGTTATTTTCTGATTAGATTAGGCTACTTTCAGACATCCGTCTTTTGTGTTCCGGCGCCGTGCGGTGAAAAGCCGTACTGCCGGATGCGGCGTGCAGTGCTGACACCGGATGTATGTGCACAGCCGGATACGGTGTCGTGAAGATTCAAAGGAGCCAGACCGCAAAGAGGGCGAGAGACGCAGACAGGTATGATGATCCGGGGGACGGGAGGAGGGAGAGAGAGAGATCCGGGGGACGGGAGGAGAGAGAGAGAGATCCGGGGGACGGGAGGAGAGAGAGATCCGGGGGACGGGAGGAGAGAGAGAGAGAGATCCGGGGGACGGGAGGAGAGAGAGAGAGAGAGATCCGGGGGACGGGAGGAGAGAGAGAGAGAGAGATCCGGGGGACGGGAGGAGAGAGAGAGAGAGAGAGAGAGAGATCTGGGGGACGGGAGGAGAGAGAGAGATCTGGGGGACGGGAGGAGAGAGAGAGAGAGAGATCTGGGGGACGGGAGGAGAGAGAGAGAGAGAGATCTGGGGGACGGGAGGAGAGAGAGAGAGAGAGATCTGGGGGACGGGAGGAGAGAGAGAGAGAGAGATCTGGGGGACGGGAGGAGAGAGAGAGAGATCTGGGGGACGGGAGGAGAGAGAGAGAGAGAGAGATCTGGGGGACGGGAGGAGAGAGAGAGAGATCTGGGGGACGGGAGGAGAGAGAGAGAGATCTGGGGGACGGGAGGAGAGAGAGAGAGATCTGGGGGACGGGAGGAGAGAGAGAGAGATCTGGGGGACGGGAGGAGAGAGAGAGAGATCTGGGGGACGGGAGGAGAGAGAGAGAGATCTGGGGGACGGGAGGGGAGAGAGAGAGATCTGGGGGACGGGAGGAGAGAGAGAGATCTGAGGGACGGGAGGAGAGAGAGAGAGATCTGGGGGACGGGAGGAGATAGAGAGAGAGAGAGAGAGAGAGAGAGAGAGAGGCACAAGGATTAATTTACCGTGAGTCTCCTTTGTGCCACCATAATGGATCTAAATCAGTGTTCCCCAACTCCAGTCCTCAATTGTATCACCTGTACAACACAAGGGAAATCCTGAAAACATGACCGGTTGGTGGGCCTTGAGGACTGGAGTTGGGGGAACACTGATCTAAATAACCATATTCAAAAGACTTCCAAAGGGGTCCCCTGAGAACTGGCACCAAGATGTCAGCAGCAGATCCTTACAGTCCTGGGAGGTGGACAGGGTCAGCATGGGCACTCGCACGGTTCTGCAGCTATCCAGCTCCACACCAGGGAAGAGGAGTTGTGTTAAGTGCTCCATTCCATCACAGTCAGTGTTACATTTTCTGTCACTTGTACCTCAATGATCCTCGGGGGGGCAATGACCCGGGTGCGGATTCACAGTTTGTCCTTCCTTGACCCACTTTTGGGGGGTACTAACCATTGCATACTAACAACACCCTACAAGATCTTCCATTTTGGAGATGTTCAGACCCAATCTTCTAGTTATCACAATTTACATCCCAAAGTTGCCCATTTTTTCCTGTTTTCAACACATCAAATGACTGTACACTTGCATGCCAGGCACCATTGTGAGGGGTAATCATTAGTCATGAGCGAGTATACTCGTTCGGGTTTTTCCGAGCATGCTCGGGTGTCCTTCGAGTATTTTGGCGAGCCCGGAGATTTGGTTTTCGTTGTCTCAGCTGCATGATTTGCTGCTGCTGGACAGGCTGAATAAATGCGTGGAATGCCTGTTTGTTAGGAATTTCCACATGTATTCAACCTGTCTAAAAGTCGCAAATCATGCAGCTGAGACGAGGAAAACAAAATCTCCGAGCACACCAAAATACTCGGAGGACACCCGAGCAAACTCTCTCATCACTAGTAATCATGGATCTTTGGGTCACGTATAATGTTGTGGCTGCAAACGTTTACCATCTTTGATACTCACAATCTTTTCTTGTCGACCACACGTTTCACGCGGATGGCTCGCTGCTCGGAGTACAGTTTACAAACTCCTATAAAGAAACATAAAAGCGCGAGCTCAGGATTAGATCACTATGAAATGTTTATAAAGAAGCAACAAATGGACAGATATTTATCTCCCATAGATTTGTGCATCTGTAAGCACCAAGTAGTCTAGATGTTTTCATCAATAATTTGTTGAAATTTCATTGAAACTATTCTTCCCTCTACCCGTGAAATATTCACAGTGCTTTTGGCTGTAACACAACCCCAAAGCATGACGGATCCACCCCCATGCTTAATGGTTATCGAGATGTTTTTTTTACCTGAAATTCTGTGGCCTCCCCCCCCCCCCACAAACCTTTGATCATTGTGGCCAATGAGTTCTACTCTAACCTCATCGGTCTGCAGGACTTGTTTCAAAAATGCATCAGGCTTGATTAGATGCTATTTTGCATACTTCTGCTGCTGAATTTTATGGTGAGGATGCAGGAGAGGTTTTCTTCTGATGAATTTCATGAAGGCCATATTTGTGCAGATGTCCTTGAACAGTAGAACACTGTACTACAACTCCAGAGTCTAAATCTTTCTGAAGGTCTTTTTCAGACAAGTGGAGGTTCTGATTTGCCTCGCTAGCAATCCTACGTGTAGCCATCACTGAAATATTGCTTGGTCTTCCAGACCTTATCTTGAACTCCACTGTTCGTGTTAACGGTCATCTCTTAATTACATTTCGAACTGAGGAAAGGGCAACTTGAAAACGCTTTGCTATCTTCTTATAGCCTTCTCCTGGTTTGTGGGCCTCCACCATTTTTACTTTCAGAGTGCTAGGCAGCTGGGTTTTTATAAAGCTGGGAAAATTGCATCACCTGGCCTTTCCCAACGATGATAGTGGACAAGCCATAAGCCTAACAGGTTAATTAATGTTTGAAACCTTGGTTAAAGTTAAGTGTGTGTACATGTTTATTTGCGGGTCAACCCCTTTAATGAGGACTTTACATAAAGATGTCTGATGAATGATCCTACTTTTTAAATAGTCTTCAATGAAGTCCAGGACGGCCAGTCGGTGTTCCTTGACTTGGGTAGAAATGGTCTCCTTACAGGCTGCAGAAAAAAAACATATGTACATAGATTTATCGGAGTGATATTTGTGGATATATTTTATAAATGACAGATTATGTTGCATTTTTGTGCCTAAATCAAACGTAGGTCCAGACTTTTAGGGGTTTTACAACGCTCATTTTTGCATGCAGGAGAGGTAGTCTTTCTGTGGCATAACCCATATTTATGAGATTACGCAATATTATATCGGTAAGGGGATGGTACGTCTGGACTCCAGCTGTGCAGCTGCTGTAACCAAGTCTTACAGGGCGACATATGAAGGTAACCTATCCGTTCTGAATGATAGAAATCTTATTATCAGCGATTACTAACTCCAGCACACTGGATTACTCCTAATAGACTCGGCTGGATCGAAATTTTGAGAAATTAGCAGTCCTAATTATCAGTCTTATTATACCTGCCCTACGGCACAGTGAATGTAACGTCTCCAATGTTTGATAGAAAAATGTAGAGGACATGAATGCAGCCCAAATATCTCTAGAAGGTGATCATGTATCATTTATCCTGCCAAATGAATGGAAAAAACAAAAATCAGTGATGGAAAACCCACCCAAATATTTCAAGGAGAGGCGTTAAAAGACCATAATCGGTAGCATCAATGGAGGAAATTTTCATTCCCATAAATGCAAGTTTTCTGGTGTTTATTTCTAAGTCAAAAATTATGGAACATGAGATATTATGCATGGATAATTGTGCACACATTTTTAACTTTTTTATCCCCCTTTTTTCCTGCTCATGTCAATTTTCTAAAAAAATTTGATGAAGCTTAAATGGGGTTCCAGGACCAGAAAAATGTACTATAATTGAGGTCAGAAATTAAGGCTCTAATCTATGACGGTACATGGTGCACGGACAGCCAGAGCAGCACCTATTTTATCAAGAGTCAATCTTAAACACTTAGGGTCCCGTTTCACTTAGCGACACACCAGCGATCGCGACAACGATACGACCTGGTAGATTGCTGGTGCATCGCTAAATGGTCGCTATTAAGCTGCCAAATAGGCAGATCTCTTCAGTGACGCAGCAATCATCCAGCGATCCTCGGCAGTTATTGGTACCTTGTCACACAGCAGCTTTTCAGACGATTCCAGCCTGCGTCCCCGAGTTCTGCGTCGCCAACGATGTCGCTTGTCGGGTCAAACACAGCTATGCATGCTGGCCAGCGGGACGCCGACAATGAAAAAATGGCCCAGGACATTCGAGCATGATCAGCGATATCCAGTGGGGGGGGGTCGCCGCTATGTGTCACATGTAGCGAGATCGCTGTTGGGTCACAAAATCGGTGAAGCATCAGCGATCTCGCTATGTGAGAAGGGGGCTTTAGGGACATGTAAGGGTTTTCATTCAGACCACCCGTATAAAATGCCAGGCTCTAATAAGCTTGGACCTCTGCTGATCTCCAAGACTAAGGCTACGTAGACTAACCACAACACATGCCTAAAAAAAAAAAAAAAAAAAAACAAAAATGCTGCAACACTGCACCAAAATGAAGGAGAAGGTATGTCCAAAAGGCTTAGATTTGTGACGACTTGTGGGTCAGCAACTTCCAAGCTGCAATACAACCTCAATCACTTTTGTTATTTAGCCGTGCAACTGGTCTATGTAAAAAGTTCTAGGGAAAGGTGAGAAATGCTGCAAAGTAAGAATGATTTAAAATGGAGGTGTTAATAGTTTATCAAGTAACAAAGTGTAAAATGAATTAAAAAAAATCCATTTGTGTGACCACAGATTTCCAGAGAAAACAGCATCAGTTCTTCTCGGTCACATGAAAAGCTTTTGAAGGAACTCGTCAGGGAGGTTGTTCCAAACATCTTGGAGAACTAACCGCAGATCTTCTGTGGATGAGGCTTTTGTAAATCCTTCTGTGTCTTCATGTAATCCAAGACAGACTGATTGATGATGAGATCAGGGCTCTGTGGGGTCATTCAGCACTTCCAGGCCTCTATGTTCTTCTTTTTGCTGAAGATAGTACTTAATGACATGGGCTGTATGTTTGTTTTTTTCCAGCTGCAGAATAAATTTGTGGCCAATCAAACGCCTACCTGATTGTATTACATGATGGAAAATCTTCCTGTATGTCTCAGCATTAATCCCAACCAAATTCCCAATTCAATTTGCTGAAATGCAGGCTCAAACGTTCAAGGACCCTCCACCATGCTTCACTGATACCTGCAGACTATCATCATTGTGCCGCTTTCAAGCAACAAACTGCCTTTTGTTACAGTCAAATATTTCACATTTTGACTCATCAGTCTGGAGCACTTGCTGCCATTTTTCTGCACAACAGTTCCGATGTTTTTATGTACAGTTCAGTCACTTGGTCTTGTTTTGATGTGGAAAGTCTGTTTTTTGGCCGCAAATCGTCCATGAAGACCACTTCTGGCCAGACTTCTCCGAATAGTACATGGGTGCAGCTGACTCCTGCTGGTTGCTGCCAGTTCTGAGCTAATGGCACTGTTGGACGTCTTCCAATTTTGAAGGGAAGAACGATGCGTCTTTCATCTGCTGCACGGTTTCTCTGGCTGCCCACTGCGTCTCTGGACCTCGGCGTTACTTATTTCTTGGTCCATCTTCAAAAGAGCTTAAACAAGACATTCAACCCCAGTCTGCTTTGAAATCTTTGCCTGGCAGAGACCTTGCTGATGCAGTATAACGACCTTGTGTCTTGTTACTGTGCTCTGCCTTGCCACAGTGTATGACCAGAGTCATGAAACAGTCATCCAAAACCTCACCATGGTGGCAATTTAGCTGATCCACACCCAATCTTCAACCTCCAAAACAGCCGATTCTGTTTCAGTTTACAACCTACATATGAAAATGTTGATCGTTATCACCTGTTCAGTATAACTGGTTACTCATACACCTGACTATAATCCTACAAAACCCCTGACTCTGTGGGTGTGTACTGAGAGGAACTGATGATGTTTTGAAGGTAAAGGGCGGTCACACTAAATACTGATCCAGATTTCTCTTTTGTTCATTAACTTTGAACTCAGTTAATCGTTAAAAAATTAACTATTAACAATTCTATTTTTGAAAAGTCTTAGAATACAGCATTTTTTCAACATCACCCCAAAACCTACTTCATGTAATGAGGAAAGTCACCATGTACTGTAGATCCTATCAAACAGGTTCTAATCTAGAGATGAGCCAAAAGAACTGCGGGTCTTTGGTTTAGCAGGCAAGTTGGTAGTCTGGGTTTGCTGGACTAGAGCCCTTCGAACCTCCCCCCCGAATTACCAGCATCCCTGGCGCCACCTCTAATTAATTGGCTCTGTGATGTCATCGTTGTGGAGTGATGCATGCATTAGCCCTCTCCAAGCCTAGTAATCAGAAGTGGTGCTGGGGATGCCAGCAGGTGGGAGCAGGTTGCACTGCACGGTCTGGCAGCCATGGACTACCAACGCGTATACTGAGCCAAGGTCCTACAAATAATTTTGCTATACTATAGTGGGATCGAAAAATTAACTAGGCCCTTGAGCTATGGTGGTCTTTTGATGAAAGTCATGAACCTAGATTTTAGGGGGCAGAAGGTGCCCAAGCCAACTGCCTCTTCTGCCCATTCACATACTGCACACAAAGCCGGCCCTCCGAATGTGCTCAGATAGATCTTTCTGTCTTCATTTTCTCGGTGTTAACCAACAAATCTATTAAACCAGAATATGAAAATAGCAAAAGAGCAATAAATCTGCATGAGTGAGAAGACGCGGGGCGTATCAGTCAGTATCTTCTCATTACTATGTAGTTACATGAGTGGAATACAGATAGGACAGCGGAAGACGGAGGGTTACACCTAAGGACACCGCATCGCTTAGACCAAACTGCTTATTACTATGGAAGACTGTTCACAAAACACAGTCCAAGATTGCTTGGTGCGACCCACCGTGCCCGGATGCCCTTGTACTGCTCTATGTGAAATTGTTTTCATCAAACTGCTCAGGCTCTGAGCTGGGGGGACGCCCTCTCCACGATGTGGAACAACACCCTTTAAAAATTCCTCACCTTTCCTACATCCTCCAACTGAAAATGGCAGCGGACCCTTGTGTTCTTTTGCAGGGTTTCTGAAAAATATGCAGAAAATCCTGCAAACTGGTAATCACTTAGGGCAAGATTACCTTCTCTTTCCATGTGGCAAAAATAGTCAAACTAAATTATGGAAGCATTTTTTTTTCTCCCCTTAGAAAATAGGTTATGTCAATTGTAAGAAATGCAGATGAAAGAGGCATTCTATGGCATGTCCATGGTCTAGAGAATGGGGTTCCAACTGGTGCTGCAGCAGAAATGGGCAGGATCACCATACGGATGATTACAAATTATGACGGGCGTTTCACCGAAACGAACGCGATTCAGGGTTACATCAAGAAGACAAGTGCAGGGCCCCCCCCCCGTCAAGGAGTCAGAGGCAGGGCCCTCCCCGTCAAGGAGTCAGAGGCAGGGCCCTCCCCGTCAAGGAGTCAGAGGCAGGGCCCTCCCCGTCAAGGAGTCAGAGGCAGGGCCCTCCCCGTCAAGGAGTCAGAGGCAGGGCCCTCCCCGTCAAGGAGTCAGAGGCAGGGCCCTCCCCGTCAAGGAGTCAGAGGCAGGGCCCTCCCCGTCAAGGAGTCAGAGGCAGGGCCCTCCCCGTCAAGGAGTCAGAGGCAGGGCCCTCCCCGTCAAGGAGTCAGACGCAGGGCCCTCCCCGTCAAGGAGTCAGACGCAGGGCCCTCCCCGTCAAGGAGTCAGACGCAGGGCCCTCCCCGTCAAGGAGTCAGACGCAGGGCCCTCCCCGTCAAGGAGTCAGACGCAGGGCCCTCCCCGTCAAGGAGTCAGACGCAGGGCCCTCCCCGTCAAGGAGTCAGACGCAGGGCCCTCCCCGTCAAGGAGTCAGACGCAGGGCCCTCCCCGTCAAGGAGTCAGACGCAGGGCCCTCCCCGTCAAGGAGTCAGACGCAGGGCCCTCCCCGTCAAGGAGTCAGACGCAGGGCCCTCCCCGTCAAGGAGTCAGATGCAGGGCCCCCCCGTCAAGGAGTCAGACGCAGGGCCCCCATGGTACATCTACTATACATTTATTTCACTTCACAGAAGGTGTGATAATTTCAAATTAAGTAAAGTTTCTTCTGTTCCAAAAAGCAAAAACTTTCTATTCTTCCTCTTTCTAGAGACGACTTATCTTTACGCGGTATCATTTATTAGTACCAATAATCTTAGTTTTATTACAGGCCAGTATCAGATATGAAAAGTTTGTGAGGCACATGTGAAGATTTTTCAGTGGTGACATTGTGGGCTTCACATTTCTCACTAATCAGTAATTATTTCTTTAGAGAAGATAATGGGGGGCGGTAGGAAGCAGTTTTGACTATTTTTGGTGGGACTCTTTGTCCCCATATTAAGCGTTATTATATATGTTGTTTAGAAAAGACTCCATATTAATTTAAAGAGTTTTACTTTCTGAAAAACTTATCTAATAGATTGAGGAGAATTACTCAAAGCTCCGGCTTCAGAGAGGACCCATCGGCACCACAAGATCCAGCAGCGGGGGCATTGATGGTGTGACGGGGGGAGATCCCTCCCTCTGCCTAACAGCGTAGACGCCGCGGTCACTACCACCTTCAGAATCTAAGGGATTAAATGCCAACTAATAAATGACTTTCAGTCAATAGATCTCACCTTCTGCTCGGAGTTCGTGGATAGCGCCAGAACAGGCCCTCATGAAGGTCTGTGCATCCTGATCAATCTGGTCGCGTTCACTGTCCGTCATGCGGGAATATTTAGACACGTGGCTAAAAGAAAGAAAGCAAAAGAAGCCTACCATTAGTGACCACAAATGCTACATTTATGTTTGCCATATATATTTTTTTTGTAGCATCATGATTGGCTCTTGGCAGAGGAAGAAAAAAAAATGGCTCCCATATTTAAAGGGGGTTTCCGCTTTAAGATCCAGTGGACGCTAAGCGCTCCAAAATAACTAAAGGAGAGAAGGTATTTAGCCTCCTGTGCTCCTGCCCCATTCCCAGCAACTCCTGTCCAGCGCTGCTTGAGTCTACCTGGGCACAACTGCCAAGCTCAGGGATGGGCTACATCAATGTTGCGTCACCGCTGCTGTCAAAAAGACCTGAGCAGCTTCGGGGTAGTCAGCACTAGACCTGGGCAAGGTGAGCATCTCTGTTTGGTATTTTAGAGCATCTGGGGACCACTTTCCTGAGAGTGGAAAACCCTTTTAACAAAAATATAATATGGCATTAAGAACAAAGCGAGCACAGAGCCAGAGGGGGTGGCGCACCACAAAGGGTTCCAGGATCAGTAAATTCCTGTGTCGTCCCCTCTACTATACAAAGAATAGGTCATAGGTTTTCCCTTAAAAGGGGTTGTCCAGGGTTGGGGTTCATGTCTGTAGTCACTCTACAGGAATGTAGACTTGTGAATCCTCAGTGCGCATTGTCCGTTTTCTCCAGTGTTGGGATCGGGTGGTCACGTGACCAAAGTAAGTGGCTTTCATACATGTGGTCACTTGCAGACTAGACGTGCACAGGTTCGCTCAATACAAGTGAATTGACATGTCTAGTCGGAGTGTGCAAATCATATACTTGCTCCCAGCGCCGGCACAGGAGAATCCTGTTGGTGCACAGTATGGGGATTCATACATCTGTAGTCATATAGAATGCAAGCCTGAACAATCCAATTGATTTTTGCTATGTAATCAGACAGCAGCATGATGTAGGGGCAGAAACCCTGATTCCAACGATGTGTCACTTAATGTACTGGGTGCAGCAGTTGTGACAGAATCATCATTGTCTCCGATGCTGACTAAACACTAATTTTATTGAAACCCTTTGTGACCAATCCAATACCAAGACACTGATCTCACAACTAGGGGTTGGTCCAGTGCGGAAAACCCCTTTAAACCAATGACAACTCGCAATATTATTTCAGGGGATTGAAATATGAAAGAAGCAAAAATATCAACATTTTGCACACAAATAATTTTAACAGCCCATCAAATGTGTTATATTGTCATGTTTTGGGGTTTTGGGTGAAAATAGATTCAAATTTTCCTTTTTTTCCCCTCTTGTTTTGTTTGTGTTGTTCCAATACACACAAAGGAAATAAACATGTGTATAATAAAATACAATACGTGTAACTGCAATCATTTTTTGGGAAAAATATTTCATTTTCTGGAACAAGGTGAAGGGTGCCAACACTTTTGTAAATGACTATAGCTAAACTTGAAGGAGAAACATATGGGAGGACGACAGAGCGTTGCCTGATAATATCCGAATTTATACTACCACCGCGCCACCTGCTGGACAGTGTGGGAACGTACAGCAGACACAACAATGACCCAAGACGTTTTTTTTTTTTTTTAAGGAGTTTGTAGGAAATCAAATATCAACTTAAAAGTCTGCGCTGCCAGACACAAGACTTAACAGTGCATAAATTCAAATGTAATGACTTATGCTTTTGCAGGAAGGGAATTCTGCTCCCAAAAACAAAGAACAAAAATCACCTTTAAAATCCTTAAAAAAAAAAAAATAATAATAATAATTTGCAAAAATATTTTGGGGCAAATATGAAATTTTAAAACATTTTTGACAGCTTTGCAAAGAATACAAAAAAAAAATAAATAAATAAATAAAAATAAATACATTTGGGCGTTTTTATTTTTTTTTCTATTTACGGCATTTACCAAATTGGGTTAAATTATCCCATATTTTGATAAATCAGAGTTTTCCAGAAGCAGCGATGCCAAATAGGCTTAATAGATTTCTATATATTGGAAAACAAAATAGGCAGCACTCAAATTAAATGTGAAAAAAGTGGATACTTTACTGATCCTCAGATGGCAACGTTTCAACGGTGACCCGTCTTTGTCAAGTCTGGCTAGACAAAGACGGGTCACCGTTGAAACGTTGCCACCTGAGGATCAGTAAAGTATCCACTTTTTCCACATTTAATTTGAGTGCTGCCTATTTTTTTTTCCCTTTTGTCATTTTGGCTGTTTGGACTCTGCTGAACAGGTTTTGCACCTGCTGTATTATTTTGGTAGTGCTGCCCTTTTTTCTTGATAGATATATATATATATATATATATATATATATATTTCATATTCCCGGCCTGGGACCGGTGATGTATATGCTTCCCTCACTGCAGATATATATTATATATATTACACACACATATTTATATACACACGGTACAGGCCAAAAGTTTGGACACACCTTCTCAATCAAAGAGTTTTCTTTATTTTCATGACTATGAAAATTGTAGATTCTCTCTGAAGGCATCAAAACTATGAATTATCACATGTGGAATTATATAATTAACAAAAAAGTGTGAAACATCTGAAAATATGTCTTATATTCTAGGTTCTTCAAAGTAGCCACCTTTTGCTTTGAATACTGCTTTGCAAACTCTTGGCATTCTCTTGATGAGCTTCAAGAGGTAGTCACCAGAAATGGTCTTCCAACAGTTAGAGATGCTTAGCACTTGTTGGCCCTATTGCCTTCTCTCTGCGGTCCAGCTCACCCCAAACCATCTCGATTGGGTTCAGGTCTGGTGACTGTGGAGGCCAGGTCATCGGGCGTAGCACTCCATCACTCTCCTTCTTGGTCATATAGCCCTTACACAGCCTGGAGGTGTGTTTGGGGTCATTGTTCTGTTGAAAAATAAATGATGGTCCAACTAAACCCAAACCGGATGGAATAGCATGCCGCTCCAAGATGCTGTGGTAGCCATGCTGGTTCAGTATGCCTTCAATTTTGAATAAATCCCCAACAGTGTCACCAGCAAAGCTCCCCCACACCATCACACCTCCTCCTCCATGCTTCACGGTGGGAACCAGGCACGTAAAGTCCATCCGTTCACCTTTTCTGCGTCGCACAAAGATACGGTGGTTGGAACCAAAGACCTCAAATTTGGACTCAGACCAAAACACAGATTTCCACTGGTCTAATGTCCATTCCTTGTGTTCTTTAGCCCAAACAAGTCTCTTCTGCTTGTTGCCTGTCCTTAGCAGTGGTTTCCTAGCAGCTATTTTACCATGAAGGCCTGCTGCACAAAGTCTCCTCTTAACAGTTGTTGTAGAGATGTGTCCGCTGCTAGAACTCTGTGTGGCATTGACCTGGTCTCTAATCTGAGCTGCTGTTAACCTGCGATTTCTGAGGCTGGTGACTCAGATGAACTTATCCTCTGTAGCAGAGGTGACTCTTGGTCTTCCTTTCCTGGGGCAGTCCTCTTGTGAGCCAGTTTCTAGCGCTTGATGGCTTTTGACACTGCACTTGGGGACACTTTCAAAGTTTTCCCAATTTTTCCGACTGACTGACCTTAATTTCTTAAAGTAGTGATGGCCACTCGTTTTCCTTTACTTAGCTGCTTTTTTCTTGCCATAATACAAATTCTAACAGTCTATTCAGTAGGACTATCAGCTGTGTATCCACCAGACTTCTGCACAACACAACTGATGGTCCCAACCCCATTTATAAGGCAAGAAATCCCACTTATTAAACCTGACAGGGCACACCTGTGAAGTGAAAACCATTTCTGGTGACTACCTCTTGAAGCTCATCAAGAGAATGCCAAAAGTGTGCAAAGAATATAAGACATACAGTATTTTCAGTTGTTTTACACACTTTTTTGTTACTTATATAATTCCACATGTGTTAATTCATAGTTTTGATGCCTTCAGAATGAATCTACAATTTTCAAAGTCATGAAAATAAAGAAAAAACTCTTTGAATGAGAAGGTGTGTCCAAAAATTTGGTCTGTACTGTATATGTATATATACCTTCGATCAGTCACTGCTAGGATCCCCCAATAACACCAGAATGGTACACTGCCACCAGTTCCTCGTTAGATATCAGCCCGGTCCGTTAACAACCCCAGGTAGCGTATAAGTACTAGCCGGAGTCAGACGTGGGAAATCGGGTTTCGAGATAAAAGAGCAACCCAAAATTAATTGATATTTTAATTGCCGAAAGGCGCACTAGATACTACAAATATATACAGAGTAACATACAGAAAATACAGCCAGAAGTACAGATAAAGGTAGAGTACAGGTTGGGGATAGCAGTTGACTGGATGTGTCACGGTACCATTTATCATCACTTGTGGATGAGGGGAAGCTCTCGTATCCACAGGCACCTTTTTAGTTGCTGATCTGTCTCCACACGTGACGTGGCCCGGCTTCCATGGTAGAACAAAGACAAAGGCTAAAGGTGTGTAGCTAGCTTTTAACCCCTAGCTCGCCCCTCCCATATTTGCCACCGCCCCTCTGGGTTGGACTAATTTTTCCTCCCTTGATCGCGTAGCTGAAATAATTCCCAATATCTAGGATGGTTCACAACCAGGGCTGTGGAGTTGGTAAGCCAAACCTGCGACTCCGACTCCTCAATTTCCCTTACACCGACTCCCACATATATTGCTTATATTTAAGTGAAAAATTTATTGTAGTACAATGTGAACATCAGACATTTAATCATTTTTATGATACAAGAATCAAGATATTTAGATAGAACATAATATATATTTATTGGAATACAACTTTAGAACACAAAAAACTAATAAATTGTAAATATGTAATACACTGTATAATATCGAATGAATATATATCTCACTATGTAATAAACTATGTAATTGCCAAAAAACAATTTTCAACAAAACGTACTAAATAACATTTCTACAGTTTGTGAATTTGTTCTAAGAAATAGAATTGCCTCCATCAGATCCTCCTTCATAGATGACCTCAAATCTGACCTAATAATTTTAAGGCTAGAGAACAACCTCTCTACACTAACTTGGGTTGGAGGCAAAGCCGTAACCACATGGGGAACATCTCCAACAATTTCCGAGTATAAAGGAATTGCCTCATGCACAGTCAGTTTTGATGAACGGTTGAATTTTTCTATTTCTTTGAGAGCAAGAGAAACATTTTGCTGAAATATGGTCAATCTGCTGCTATAGGAGACGGAGTGAAATCTTTTTCCTTGCAACGACGCTTTGCCTGCTCCATGTCATCCAAATACTTGTCAAAGTCAAACTCCTCATCTGATGAGGATGAAGATATGGCAGCAGTAGCACTGTCAGGACCCGAGTCCTCTTGCCCTGGCAGTCCCCCTGTAGGCCACTCATCCTAACTGCTACCTCAGTCAGAGCTTCTTTTCCTTTAGTAAGCTGTTGATCATCAAGCAGTATACGATGACTTGGGTCCACATAAACAGCTGCCAGAAAAAATATATTTTATTTTCCAATAGCTGTGTCTCTTGGTTTCAATTAAGCAGAAATGCCATCTGCGATTAAACCTCCTCTTTGGGACAGGCAAAATAGCAAGTTCTTACACTCCCTTATGAAAATGCCAGAAGTTAAATCCTCAGCTTGTCATTTTTTAGTCACGGTAAATGGGTGATTAAGCATTTCCTTCAGTTCAGCCACCTGTGTCCATTGACCTTCATTTAGAGTTACCTGAGGGTTCGCCATATCTATTAGAAACGATTTTATTTCAAGCAATCATTCAATCATTAAATAAGTGCTGCCCCACCGAGTGGCTTGATCGACTATTGCGCCTTTCCCAGCACGTCTCTTCAAGATGGAATCAATTTAAGGGGTTCTGGTAGCAATAACCATTTCCCTCCCTTTTCCAATCAGATTTCCAGCATGTCCCTCTTGCAGACTATCTCTTATTGCCAGCTGCAGCGTGTGAACACAGCGCATGTGATGAATATGAAAGTGTTTTGAAGCAGCTTCAACAAGATCATCTATTTCTACAGTATAATTTTGCTGTTCTTCTGTTGTAATATCTGTTTGTTCCTCAGTTTCATGAACAGCATTGTGGCCTTCCATCTCAAACATACTGAATCCTAAATTTTCTTCTAGCTGTTGTTCATTATTCTCATTCATCAATTTAATTGTACTTATGCTTGAAGCATTGTCCGTTACAATAGCAAGAACCTGTTCTTTTTTGAGTTCGTAATCTTGCTGAACTTTTTCCACTAAGGCCTGGAGAAACTGGCTGCTGTGATGAGCTTTTGTATCTTTTACCTCCAGTGTCTTTGTAACAATTTCTTTGTTTTCACAAACATATTGAACATTGATGGCAAAATAGTTCACTCTGTGACGTGTGCAGGCATCCATTTTAAGAAACTTGAAGCGTCTTTTGAGAGTCTTTTTAAGATCTTCCTTTTGTTTAAGGGCTTCTTCAATCACTAATTTTCTAATACTTTCTCTTTCCAGAGAAACACCAATGGATGGATAGATAAATAGATAGATAATAGATAGATCAGATTTCTAATCTGCTTTTGCTATTGAAAACATTATCTATGAGCTCAAAAACCTTTCAGGTGATGCGGTTTTTTTAAAAAGCTGATCTGCTTTTGCAGCTAAAAACTGTATCCTCAAAAAACGCAGCAAAAATGCTGTGTGTGAATGTAGCCTTAGATCAGGAATAGAACAGCCATTTATAGGACATTTCATAACTTTCCCAAATTCCTATGAAAAAATATTCAGCACATTCTGCATTGAACTACTGTACCCAATTTATTAGATATTTTAGGAGTTGGAGTCGGTCCATTTTATACTGACTCCACCAAAATGAGCTCCGACTCCACAGCCCTGGTCATAACTTCCTAGCAGGAGGTCCAAACAAGACGACTTACATCTCTGTTACTGTCACTTATTAAAGAAACAAAACAGGGCGCATCCACTGTGTGAAACCTTTAAAACACAATTGTAATGGTGAGGCAAGGAGAGACTCACCTGATAGGGTTGTGAAACTTTGGTCACAACACCTACAAACGTGCCCTGATGCCCTGATGAAGTGAGCTGGGACAGCTCAGGAAACACGTAGGCACCAATAAAGTTCCTTGAATTATACCTACAGCAGCGCAGTGTATCACTGCACCTTAAAGCCATCTTCACTGTCACTGTTCTAAGAGACAGCAGGAGTCGGCTGATAGGAGTACTAATCTCTCATCAGCCTACGCCATTGAGCAGTGGTAAGCGTTTTACCGTGGGTCACAGTATCTCTGACAGCATGACCCAGCAGCGCTCTGACCGACGGTAACGATCTTCCAGCAGTAACGTTACCGCCGATCAGAACTGCCGCACCGGTGTTTCCCACGCTGTCATCTGTGTCACCATATGAAGTCCGTAAAACGCAAGCAAAAACTCACTAAATCAACAAACATTTTTATACCTGAGTTTTTGCTGCAGACTTCACAGACTCAATTAAAGTCAATGAGTTATAAACGCTAAAAATCTGCACAAATGACATACTGCAAAAAAAAAACCACGCATTGAAAATACTTACAGGAAAGTTACTGATCATGTGCACAACACTTCAGGATTCTCATTGAATTAGCTGGTATAAGGCTAAGAACACACTGGGCATTATTGCTATGTCTTTTTTATGCATTTTTAATTCTAATTTTCAGTTCCTTTTCGCAGTACCAGCAAAGCCTATGAGGTTTCAGAAATTTCATGCACACTTTTTTTTATCATCAGCATTTTGTACTTTGCATGGTTTTTCAGTCCTTTTTAAAATCGCTTACAGACATAATTTATTCACACAGAACATAGGACACAGAGCAGCCGGTGAACGTTGGACATTTTTTCATTTAATTTGAAAAAAATTAAATCATTTAGAAATTGGTGACAGCGACATATCTCAAAAAAGTTGGGACAGGGCCGCGTCCATCCTTGTGTAGCATCACCTATTTCCTTTTTCCTACTGTCACGATCCATTTCTGGATCTGTCAGATTCTGGATTCTCTGATATAAACTTTTTTCCTTTCAGGCCATCAGGGGTTAATATCAGTTTTTGCCCCCGGTGGCATCTGGTGTTACTACATGTTTAGTCTGCTGGTGGAAACCACTCCGGCTTTCCTATATAAGGTCACCTGGTACACCAGCTGACTGTTGATAATAGCAGGTCTTTGCAAACCAACCTTTGAGAAGAGAGGAGCTATCTGGAGCAGTGCTTTTTGCAGCCTATCTGGAGCAGTAGTGTGTCTGCTGAAAGCTGAGTTCTGGTGCCTTACTACGTTGCCTCGGAGCATTGGCAGCAGAGAAAGCCAAGTGGTTTCTTTTTCCCTGTCCGTTATTTTCCCTTGTGTTTTATTAGTACAGCGGTGAGGACCAGTGTCCACATTTGCCAGTTCCCTAGTAAGGGATAGGTGCAGGGCAAGTGAGGGACTGAGGTATCCTGGTTGGCGACAGGTTGAAAGAACCTGTATAGGGAACTTGAGAAGAGTTCAGGGCACTTCCTTAGGAGAGTGCAGGAGGTGTCCATTTCCCCGTTCCCTATTTGCAGGGCCCACCGTTGTAATTGTGTCCCCTTGTTTTGTCTTGTTGTTTGGTGACCAACCGATTGTCAGGTCGCGTCACGCAGGGCCTGTCGCCTAGTGACACCTACAGTCTGTAAATGCCTTGAAATTGAAGGGACAATTTCTGGAGTTTTGAGAATTGTCCCATTCTTGTCTGATGTAGGATTCTTGCTGCTCCACAGTCCGGGGTCTTTGCCGATTTTTTTTTTTGTTTTATAGATGCACCAAAATTTTTTCCATTGGAGAAAGTTCTGGACTGTAGGCAGCTGAGTCATTATCCGAACTCTTCTTCTGTGAAGCCGTGCTGCTGTGATGTAGGCAGTATGTGGTTTAGAATTGTCTTATTGAAATATGCAAGGTCTTTCCTGAAATAGACGTTGTCCGGATGGAGCAGATGTTACTCTAAATCCTCCATATAACACTTTGCACTGATAGTACCTTTCATGTCTGAGCTGCCAATGTCAGACACTAATGCAGCCCCTTACCATCAGAGATGCAGAACTGTGCACTGATCATAAGCTGGATGGTGCCTCTCCTCAATAACAGGCTGGATGGTCCCTCTCCTCGATAATCTTGATGGCCCCTCTCTTCGACAACAAGCTGGATGGTCCCTCTCCTCGATAACATCTGGATGGTCCCTGTCCTCGATAACAAGCTGGATGGTCCCTGTCCTCGATAACAAGCTGGATGGTCCCAGTCCTCGATAACAAGCTGGATGGTCCCAGTCCTCGATAACAAGCTGGATGGTCCCAGTCCTCGATAACAAGCTGGATGGTCCCAGTCCTCGATAACAAGCTGGATGGTCCCAGTCCTCGATAACAAGCTGGATGGTCCCAGTCCTCGATAACAAGCTGGATGGTCCCAGTCCTCGATAACAAGCTGGATGGTCCCTCTCCTCAACTGTCCTCTTGAGTCCACAGGACACAACATCCGTGGTTTCTACACATAATTTCCCATTTTGACTCATCTGACCACAGAACGGTTTTCCATTTTGCCTCAGCCATAATAAAATGTTTTTGGCCCAGAGAAGATGGCAGCTTTTCTGGATTGTGTTTATGTAGGACTTCTTCTTTGCATGCTACAATGTGGATTGCACAGTTAACTTTGATCACAGACAACTTCTCGAACGATTCGTGAGCCAATGCAATGATTTGCACAACTGAATTATGCCTGTTTTAATGCAGTGCCTTTGGAGGGCTAATAAATCACGAGCATCAAATATTCACTGTTTGTCTTGTCCCTTGTGCGCGTTGATTTCTCCTGACTCTCTGAATCTTATATTATGCACTGTAGATTGTGGGATCTTCAAAGTCATTTTACGCTGAAGAACATTTTATGAAATCATTCCATAATTTTTAGCTGCAGTTGTTCACAGATTGGTGACCTCCGACCATATTTGCTTCTGAGAGACTCTGCCTCTCTAACATGCTCTCTTTAAACAGTTGAAAATTGACCCTCCAGCTGTTTTTCCTTAGTACCACTTTTCCATCTTTTTAATAACCTCGTCCCAACTTTTTTTTTTTTTTTTTTTAAGATCTCTTGCTGCCATCAATTTTTAAACAAGTTAACGGAAAAATGTCTAATGTTCAACATCTGATCTGTGTCCTGCTGTTAATAAAATATGTTTACAAGAGATTTCCAGATTATTGCACTCTTTTTCAGTACATGATTTTACACTACAAGGAGTTTGTATGTTCTCCCCATGTTTGTGTGGGTTTCCTCCGGTTCGCTCCCACACGCCAAAAGCATGCTGATAGGGAATCCAGATTGTGAGCCCCAATGGGGACAGTGATGATAATATATGTAAAGCGCTGTGGAATAATACAGCGCTATATAAGCAAGGCATAATAAATAATAAATAAACTACATTCTAACAGTTCTGGAATTGGGGTTGTAAGAACACATGAGATGGGAACCACCTGGTTTCTGCACTAACCTGCAGGCATTAATGTAATCCTTCCTGTGCTCCAGGAGAAAATCCTTCAGCTTTCCAATGTTGTTGATCTGAAAAAAAGGAAAAAAGAAAAAATGAGGAATAAGGAAGATGGACGATTCATAAAGCTTTGTACATGTGACCGGGGGCTAACGACCATCATCCTCCTTTATCTTTGGAGGGGTGGAGCAGTTACAGGCGGGCTCAGCGGCATTACCAGATTTGACAGCACGAGTCGCTCAGAGCCATCGAGATTCTCTGATTGTTGCACGGTCAACGTGCTGCAGACAGTAACAGATGCCAGGAGCACCGGAAGACTCGACACTGGACCGGGGCAGGAGGAGGAAAGCACACTTTGTTATTTGCTTTAAAACAAACTGCAGCTGGAAGATGGGGGATTTTCTCAAACCAGAATACCCTTTTAAAGAAACAGTCGGAGAGTAGATACAATTATATCCACTCTGGACGACACTCTCTGATCTAATCTACTAGGCTGAAACATTGCAGCAAACTACCAGTGTTGTGTGCAGCAGCTGGTGATGTATCAGCTCACAGAGAATACACACAGCAGATATATGAAGCCTTCGAACGTTGCAAGAGCGTTTTCATTCACTGACAGCAAAAGACATTGCTTAAAAATACTAAGGAACGGGAATACCCCTTTAAAATTTCGATTTGGGCAATTGTCATTCATATCATCAATACATTACTTTCTTGCAAACATGAAATGTGGCCACTAGATGGCATCAGAGCATGAAACATATGGGAAGAACTGCTGGATTTACACATGAAGCCCCTACACACTCACCAGCATCTACTAAGGTCAGGTTATAGGACCGAACTCTGAAACAGAGAAAGTATCAGAGAAAAACAGCACCACATATCTAAGCTTTCCAGGAAACCAAGCTATGGCTATCCAGCAAAAACAGCAGGATAGGCCTCTACAGTGTGATAATTAAAAAATAAAATTAGAAAACACACAGCAATGGGCATTTAAGTTACATACATATGTCACCATAGTTCTCTGCTTGCCAAGAAAATTTAAACGAGACATCATGGTAGACCGGGAAAACGGCAACACCGACGTCGGCAGCCCGGGAACACGGCAACGCAGACGTCGGCAGCCCGGGAAAACGGCAACGCAGACGTCGGCAGCCCGGGAAAACGGCAACGCAGACGTCGGCAGCCCGGGAAAACGGCAACGCAGACGTCGGCAGCCCGGGAAAACGGCAACGCAGACGTCGGCAGCCCGGGAAAACGGCAACGCAGACGTCGGCAGCCCGGGAAAACGGCAACGCAGACGTCGGCAGCCCGGGAAAACGGCAACGCAGACGTCTGCAGCCCGGGAAAACGGCAACGCAGACGTCGGCAGCCTGGGAAAACGGCAACGCAGACGTCGGCAGGCCGGGAAAACTGCAACGCAGACGTCGGCAGCCCGGGAAAACGGCAACGCAGACGTCGGCAGCCCGGGAACACAGTGCCAGTGATGTCGACAGTCCTGGAAAAACAACCCCACCACCGGTGTCAACAGTCCAGGAAAAAGCACCACTGATCTGATGTGTTTGGGGCCTACCGACACTCCATTATCATCACGCTCGGCCGCCAGTGATCTCGTGTGTTCGGGGAGTCGGGAAACATGGTGGCCTACTGAACAAACATTTAGCCAACAGCTTGTATTCAGATAGATTTGGATCCCAGTTAATAATCACAATTCTCAGCTTTCTAAACCAAGGATTTCTTTTCACCACTGTCATTTTTGGGATGTAGGGGGTGATCAAGGCTCCTCTGCAGGCCATCGTGAAGGGATCGATAAGACATTTATAGAACTGGGGCCTGAAGAGGACATTGCTCCTATAATCAGCTGATGGATGAACAGCAGGACCCGGGCGGCCCCTCTGTACAATCACACCATCCAGAATTACCTAAAAAACAGATTTTTCAGAATGCAAACCACAACATGTCCAGGAACACAGCGAGAAAAGATAATGAAAGCTGCAAATGTTTTCCAGCGGGCATCTATCATGTCAGGCCAGATCCAATCCTGCAGAGGCCGCTTTCATTTCTCACTAGAAATTGAAGATGGAGAGAGAGCGGACTATTTGACTTTTCATCAGCCTCATCATATATTCAAGATGTCTGATTTGTAGTGGGAGTAAAAGCTAATAACTGAAGTAAATCCTAACACCCCCTGCGGCTATAATCGGGAGCATGTGACCAGAAAATCATTTATTATAAGGAGGCAGGCCTGGAAACGCCTGACCAGTTCACGTGCGCGGCTTGGGCTTCAGAAGAAGGCGCCAAAGTAATAAATAAGGCATCTGATAATCCAGGAAAAAAAAAAAAAAATATATGATAATCCAGCGCTTGGTTTCAGCTCAAAAAAAGCAATTTAGCAAAACGGATAGCAGAAGCTGCGAGGCAGAACAACCAGGAAACTCATTTGGTTAAAGGGTTACTCCATACCTCAAAAAATCATGACTAGGATATGAAAGCACATTTAGATCGGTAAGCATTTCTTGGACCTCCACTGACCCCCGAAAACTAAAAAGAAGCACAACTAATTCACTTCCGCAGCGACCTTTTTTTTTTTCTCCACTTCCACTCCAAACTCCCGCTGAGTCAAGACCTGCACAGTCCTAACCAAGTGAATGAGGCTGTCTGGCCTTCACTGCACAGCCGGGTGTCCCTCAGAAAAGGACAGACAGATCTACATGAGCTCTGCATCTCCTTCATTCTTGGGATCGATGCCGATCCCAGACTTCTATCGATCAGAAGTGTGCTGCTATATCCTAGTGATACATCATTGCTTTACCAGATGGGCATGCAGTTTAGCCCCTTAACGCCCAGGGGTATTTTTGGTTTTACATTTTCATTTTTCCCTCCCCTTCTTTCCAGAGCCATAACTTTTTTAATTTTCCATTTATATGGCCATGTGAGGGCTTATTTTTTGCGGGACGAGTTGTACTTTTAAATGACACCATTGGTTTTACCATGTTGTGTACTCGAAAACGGGAAAAAAATTCCAAGTGCGGTGAAATTGCAAAAAAAGTGCAATCCCACACTTGTTTTTTGCTTGGCTTTTTTGTTAGGTTCACTAGATGCTAAATCTGACCTACCATTATGATTCTCCAGGTCATTACGAGTTCATAGACACCAAACATGTCTATGTCCTCTTTTATCTAAGTGGTGAAAAAAAATTCCAAAGTTTGCTAAAAAAAAAAAAAAAAAAAAAAAAAATTGCGCAATTTTCCGAGACCCGTAGCGTCTCCATTTTTCATGATCTGGGGTCGGGTGAGGGCTTATTTTTTCCGTGCCGGACTGACGTTTTTAATGACACCACTTTTGTGCAGATACGTTCTTTTGATCGCCCGTTATTGCATTTTAATGCAATGTCTTGGTGACCAAAAAAACGTAATTCTGGCGTTTTGAATTTTTTTCTCGCTATGCCGTTTAGCGATCGGGTTAATGCTTTTTTTTTATTGATAGATCGGGCGATTCTGAACGCGGCGATACCTAATATGTGTATGTGGGATTTTTTTTTTACTGTTTTATTTTGATTGGGGCGAAAGGGGGGTGATTTGAACTTTTAGGTTTTTTTATTTTTACTTTTGTCATGCTTCAATAGCCTCCATAGGAGGCTAGAAGCTTGCGCAACCCGATTGGCACTGCTACATATGGGCGATGAGCAGATCGCCCATATGTAGCAGATTTACTGCTGTGCTTTCCGTGCCGACCACCGGGTGGCGCTAAAAGCCTTATGCCTGGAACAACCATAGAGGTCTCATAGAGGCGGCCGGAAATTCTATTTAAATGCCCGCTGTCAGCTTTGACAGTGGCATTTAACTAGTTAATAGGCGCGGGCGGACGGCGATTCCGCTCGCGCCTATTGCGGGCACATGTCAGCTGTTCATAACAGCTGACATGTCCCGGCTTTGATGCGGGCTCAGCGCCGGAGCCCTCATCAAAGCAGGGGAAATGTCTGATGACGGACTGTGTCCGTCATTGGACATTAAGGGGTTAAAGGGAATCTGTCCGTAGGAACAACCCTCCTTAGCAGTCTATATGGACATGTAGGTCATAGATAGGAAGCTGAACAAAATGACACCTTGATATCTACAATCCAATGTCTTATTCCAGAGAAATCCACTTTTTTCTCTTAATAAGTTAATGATCTGTTAAGATCCATGGGACGGACATAGATTTTAGACTGGTAAAATAATCTCTGGAGGCAGAGTCGCTGAATCTGCCTCCAGAGATTATTTTACCAGTGTGAGACATGTAACGACTGACAGCCTGCTCTCCTAATTTACATGTCTCACACGACTAACTCCTCCTTTCGTTTACAATAATCTCTGGAGGCAGATTCCTAGGGAGATCTATGGCCGGCCCATAGATCTTAAAAGCTCACTTACATTTTAAGAAAAATGATGTCTTATTCCAGAGAAATAAACTTTTTTCTTAATATGTAAAATAAGCTGTTAACAACATCTACGGGCCAGACATAGATCTCCATGAGAATCTGCCTCCAGAGATTATTGTAAACGAAAGGATTTATTCATGTAAGACATGTAGATCAGGAGAGCAGGCTGTCAGTCGTTACATGTCTCACACTGGTAAAATAAACTCTGGAGGCAGATTCTGAGAATCTAAAATCTATGTCTGTCCCATAGATCTTAACAGATCATTAACATATTAAGAAAAAAAAAGTGGATTTATCTGGAATAAGACATCGGATCGCAGACAACAAGGTATCATTTTATTAAGTTTCTTATGACCTACATGCCCATATAGACTGCTTAGGCAGGTAGATCAGCATTTTTCCAGGATCTTTAGAACAAAAAAAAAAAGGTATTTTTCCTGGGGAGACAAACACCACTAATTCTATATGTAAAAATATGTTGGCAGAATGCACTTTTACTATCCCCCAGAGGTTAACAATAGCTTGGATAATGTACGGTCCTGCATTTTGATTTGTCGCCATCCCAAAGCTTAAAAGGGGTTGTCCTGGTTTGTGATTTAAGTCAGCAGTAATATCTGAAGCATACAAAATGGACATAAAATCCTAACCTAACCGAGAAGATTTCTTACTGTCCAGAACTTTAGAGCTTAGACATTATATTTAATTATATAAAAAAAAAAAAAAAAAAAAAAAAAAATAAAATCATTTTTTTTTTTTATAAGCTCTAATGGAAATCCTGCAGTTGTACAAGAGACTGCAATTAACGAAAATGGGAAAGGGGAAAAAAAAGTGAAGGCGGCGCGGAAGCGGTAATTGCAATGTGTTTTCTTGGTCAATTAGACTGTACTCTCAAAGGAAAATCCACTGTATCACAATGACAACTGTCTCATTTCCAAATGATTTGTCTCTGGGGGCCACAGGCACTGGGCTCACATTTCCCAGACAAAAGTTTGGGTTTTTGTTTTTTTTCTCTCTAAACCAGGGTTGTACAGAGCAATTGATCCCGTAACCTAAAACTCGCCAGGTTGAGCAACATCTAAACAATGGGATAAGGGTGGCCATGTGCGGAGAGAGGTGTAGTTTAGAGGCAGGAGACAGCCAGCCGGGCTAGCTGTAATCTCATCATCAAAACTGCTACCTTGTTCAGTTTCTGTTTTGTGTCACTAAAATACCAGAAGAGGAGGAAGAAAAAAAAAAGAAAAAAAAAGCAAGACATGAATGGGACCCGAGATAACATGCATTGTTACACATCGTAAAGGTATCAAGGAGAGCAAAGCAGAGCCAAAAACTATTATTAGGAGGCAACGCAAAGCCTGGAGAGAGGGCAGAAGTCTCCACAAACCACATCTTCTCCATCACGAGAAAAAAAAACATATCTTTATCTAGAAATACACAGAAAATTAATGATCTAAACGTTCACTCAAACATGGCGGTCCTCGGATAGCTTCGCTATATAAAGTGGAGAAACTAAGTAATTCATAAACTGACGATTTACCAGGTTTTCCACCTACAAAGAATGGAGAGGTCTGTGATTTTTAGCGTAGGTACACTTCACCTGTGAGAGACAGAATCTAAAAATGAAAAAAAAAAACAGATAATCACATTGTATGATTTTTACATAATTAATTAGCATTAGTAACTTGTTTGCAGTTACAGAGGTCCGACGTTTCCTGTAGTTCCTGACCAAGTTTGCACACACTGCAGCAGGGATCTTGGACCACTCCTCCAAACAGATCTTCTCCAGATCTTTCAGGTTTTGGGGCGATCACTGGGCAATATTGAGCTTCAGCCGCCTCAAAAGTTTTTCTATTGGGTTCGGCTGTGGAAACTGGTTAAGTCACTCCAGGAACTCAAAACGCTTCTTACATAGCCACTCTTTAGTTGTCTTGGCTGTGTGTTTTGGGTTATTGTCATGCTGGAAGACCCAGCCATGACCCACTTTCAATGCTCTTACTGAGGGAAGGAGGTTGTTGGCCGAAATCTCTCAATATATGACCCCATCCATCCTCCCTTCAATATGCAAAAAAAAAAAAAAAAAGAAAAAACCTCCAAAGCATGAGGTTTCTTCCACCATGCTTCATGGTTGGGACGGTCTTCTTGCGGTTTTACTCATCCTTCTTTCCAAACACGGAGAGTGGAGCTGATACCAAAAAGTTCTATTTTGGTCTCCTCTGACCACATGACCTTCTCCCGTGCCTCCTCTGGAACATTCAGATGGTCATTGCAGAACTTCAAATAGACCTGGACATGTGCTGATGTGAGCATGGGGACTTTGCGTGCCCTGTGGTAAGGTTTGAGACTGTGATCCCAGCTCTCTCCAGGTCATTGACCACATCCTCTCGTGTAGCTCTGGGATGATTCCTGAACTTTCTCAGAATAATTCTTACCCCACAAGGCGAGATCTTGCATGGACCCTAGACTGAGGAAGATTGACAGTCATCTTGAGCTTGCTCCATTTTCTAATAATTGTGCTAACAGTTGTTGCCTTCTCACAAAGCTGCTTGCCTATTGTCCTGTAGCCCATCCCAGCCTCGTGCAGGTCTACAATTTTGTCCCTAGTGTCCTTAAATGGCATTTTGGTCTTGGCCATGATGGAGAGGTTGGAGTGTGATTGTGTGTGGGGACAGGTGTCTTTTACACAGGTAATGAGTTCAAACAGGTGCAATTAATACAGGTAATGAGTGCAGAGGCTTCTTAAAGAAAAACAGGTCTGTGAAAGCCAGAATTCTTGCTGGTTCGTAGGTGATCAAATACTTATTCCATGCAATAAAACGCAGTTTAATTATGCAAAAAGTCATACAATGTGAGATTCTATCTGACACAGTTGAAGTGCAACTACGAATTACAGACCTTTCCATTCTTTGTAGGTAGGAAAACTTGCAAAATCGGCAATGTATAAAATATGTATTTCCTCCCCGTACATGGAGCCCATGGTCTGACAGTACCTATGACCAAACAGCTCACGAAAATAAAGGTCCATTTACACTGAATGATTAACGTGAACTAGTCTTCCTAGGAATCCTTGTATTGTGACCATTGCAAATTCTTAACGGTCTGCTGAACACCTGATGTATGAGCACAATGTTATGATCTTATGTTTTACACCAAAGATCATAGTCCTTGGCAGAGCATCACTATGTTTAAATAAGACTTGTGGTGCTGAGAACAATGACAGTCTTAAAAGTCAATAACACTGTAAGATAATTGTGAACGAGCATGGTTAAAACCCGTTTGTTTCACGATTATCCCGCTTTTGTAAACATGCTGACGATCTTCCGATAAATGAGCAAAACCCAAAGATTACGTCGAGGAGGCCCGAAACAGTGCGCTTATGGCTACAATTGCTGATAATACTGGCATATGCCGGCCTTAAAACACATCTAACTCAGCTTTCCGGCTTTACACTGATGAGGGGCAAACACTCTGAAATACGTGTCTGCCTGTAGAGAGTCTAGCTTGGCTTCTAATCCTAAGTCATGCATCAAGGTTCTTTAAAATGGCCAATATTGACTTTTAGGATTGCTACATCCAACGTGAAGCGTTAAGTCCCTCATCCTCTCCAAAGAAGCAATTTGCATACACACATGGAGATGGTGCGGAATCAGAGCTTCCTCATGTTGCTTCAGGGGTGTTGCACTCAGTTAGGCAGACTCTGCTCCTGCTCTACACTGATGAGGGGCAAACCCCCCTAAACAGCTGTTTTTATTTAAGTTTCTGGCATTGCATTTATCCCTGGTCATGCTAAGCTTGTTAAGGAACAACCATCATTAATAGTGGGTTTTTTTCATAAATCAATAGTACATGTAAAAATAAGAAGATTTCTAAAGGATCATGGTACAGGAAAGATGTATATCTTTGTACGGTGTTAGCCAGTAGATAGAAGAATATTCAGAATTGAGAGTCCTCAATGGTTGACACCTTTTAATAGCTATTGCAAGCTTTCGAGACTACTCAGCCTGAGAAGTCTCGAAAGCTTGCAATGTGTTACCATCTTTTCAGTTAGCCATTAAAAGGTATCAACCACTGAGGACTCTCAATTCTTAAAGGATCATGGAAAATTCTGCTTCTTTTTCCTCCTGAACTAATCTTTCATTTTCAAAATTCTCAATTCACAGATAAAATCTGTCTTCAGCTAGAGGCAGACACAGACATTGTAGTGTTAGCTCTACAGAAACCCTAGTTACATTTCTCCATAGAACGTTATGAGCACCAACTGCAATCTCCTATCTCAGTAATTGGAAAGTCTGTAATCACAGAATAAAGATTTTATGACTGAATGCAGAACAGAATATTGAGAGAGAGAAATAAGTCCAGGAGGAGAAAGAAGCAGATTTATCTTATAAAATTTCTTATATTCATGTGTACTATTGATTTATGGGGGGGAAAAAATAAGACAACTGTATTCTTTAAAGGCTTAGATATTGTCTTATAGAGTAGTTAACCCTCCTGGGTGGAACTTTGTGTGAAAGCATCCTTAATTCAGCGAGGGAGCTAATTTGCATATGTTTTTCCCATGAAGTATTGCCAGTAAGACTCCGTATTTAGCTGGTGTCTTTAAGGAAAACCCGTACTTCCACCACTTTAAGAACCTCACAGGTCAGATTGTTATTTCCACAGAATATCTGTTGATAGTTGGTCACATGAATGGTACAGTGTGATGAATAAATGGCCAACAAGAAGAACAGACTGATATACAGGATACATAGCACACAACAATTACACCATGTCAGGTCTCTTGCTAGATGTAGAAAAGCCAATCAAATATGAAGCAATGTCTGCATTTCACAAGATCCATAGGAAAGGAAAAGCCAAAGCTGGACACTCGCAATAGTTGTCAGTGTAGAAGTGTTTGGTTGACAATTCTCTGCTCACGGCCTCCCCATAAATATGTATGCTGCACTTGACCAAGCATTCATGTGTGTTTCGGAAAAAGAAGGAGAAGAAAAGAAAAGGAGAAGAAACTACTATCAAACGTGGAACGAAGACTCAGGAATGAACTTGGGCACTTTTAAAAAAGATATCGAAAAACTGGAGCAAGTTTAGAGAAGAGCTACCAGGATGGTGAGCGGACTGAAAACTATGTCCTATGAGAAACGGCTAAAATATCTGGGAATGTTTAGCTTTGAAAAAAAAGAAGGCTATGAGGAGACTTCATAGCTATCTACAAATATCTGAAGGGCTGTCACAGTGTAGCGGGATCATCATTATTCTCATTTACACATGGAAACACGAGAAGCAATGTAATGAAACCGAAAGGGAGAAGATACAGATTAGATATTAGACAAAAAATTTTGCCAGTGAGGGTAGTCAATGAGTTGAATAGGCTGCCATGAGAGGTGGCGAGTTCTCCTTCAATGGAAGTCTTCAAACACAAGCTGGACAGACATCTGTCTGAAATGGTTTAGTGAATCCTGCATTGAGCGCAGGGGATTGGACACGAATGGATGTCCCTTCCAACTCTTACACTCTAGTATTCTATGATCAAATCCAACTAAAACAATAATATTTACTTAGTTTTGAGAAGCGAAGTCTAAGGGGGGACATGACTAACTTGTGCATAAATGGCGCACAACAAATAAAAATAAAAAAGCAGCTTCATGTAATCCCCAACCTTGTCAAAAGACCAGAGAGCATTACCTCCATTTGGAAAAAGAAAGGTTCAATCTCCAGAGGAGACCAGGCTTCCTTAATATGAGCACTATCAATCTGTGGAATAGTCTAACTCAGCAGCTCCTAGAAACAGCAGGAACCATCCATGGTTTAAAGAAATACTTAGATGCTTTTTAGAAGAAAAATAAACTCACGTACACGTAAAATTCTTATTCTGAATGTTGGTCTAGTCAACCAACACCCATGATCAGAAAATAACTTGTTCCTTTAGGGCAGACAGGATCATGAATTATACAGCTGTACCTACAGTGGGGAAAAAAAGTATTTAGTCAGCCACCAATTGTGCAAGTTCTCTCACTTTAAAAGATGAGAGAGGCCTGTAATTGACATCATAGGTAGACCACAACTATGAAAGTCAAAATGAGAAAACAAATCCAGAAAATCACCTTGTCTGATTTGGCAATATTTATTTTTCAAATTATGGTGGAAAATAAGTATTTGGTCACCTAAAAACATGCAAGATTTCTGGCTCTCACAGACCTGTAACATCTTCGAGAGGCTCCTCTGTCCTCCACTCATTACCTGTAGTAATGGCACTTGTTTGAACTTGTTATCAGTATAACAGACACCTGTCCACAACCTCCATCAGTCACACTCCAAACGCCACTATGGTGAAGACCAAAGAGCTGTCAAAGGACACCAGAAACAAAAATTGTAGCCCTGCACCAGGCTGGGACGAATGAATCTGCAATAGGCAAGCAGCTTGGTGTAATGAAATCAACCATGATGGGCCAAAAAAGGGCTATCATGATGATTCTCACCCTGTCTTCCCAGATCAGGACTGCTGGTATTAGTATCAGTGGTTGACAAGCATACACTAGATTGTAACTATCCGATTAGGACTTTCTCTGGGGTTCAGAGAACAGAACTATTCCAGTTTTCCGTTTCGTCTGTTCGCGAATAGGTCTATAGGCAAGCTCCATATGTCCACAATTCGACTAAAAATTGACTGATTGAGAGCCCACGCCCCTCGTTTTAGCCGATTATGGCTTAAAAAGTCCACCTTGCAATTCTCTTTTTCCCCTTTATCTGTAAGGCTGTTAAAGATAGAGATAGGATCGTTCAAGGACCTGGACCAAGTTTCTCCCTGATGATTGACGTAGGCCACTGTTACCGAAATGTCTGAGAGAATTCTCACATGGTGACCTTGTAAGGTAAATAAAGGAGCTTCTCTATGGCTTGTTCAACCAAGAGTAACTCATGTTGGAAGAAATCAACTTCTCTTCCCCTATCCAATTTCCCTGGACTAGGTGAAACTCTGAGCTCCCCAACCCTTTGGGCTTGCATTTGTGGTAACTATTCTCAAAATTTGGTTTAGCCAAGGTAAGCCTCTGGCTAAATTTCCTATGTTTAACCACCAAAGAGGGGAATGGGTTGTAAATCTCTGTTCCTGATGACCTTTCAAAGTGAATTCATTCATCTGCTACTTTCTGGTATGAAACTGAGCCTATAACACGGCTGGGTTCTCTGACCTCTTGTATCCCGGCAAAAGACATCGCTTACCAGAGGATCATGGTTAGAACTTTTATCGCCTCTGATACTTGAATGCATATTCTTTCCATCTTGCCATCTGGGAGACGACACTCCTGATTTATGGTGTCCTGAGTAAGACCTACAAAGACTTGTACTCTTGGGGGCTCTGGTCTTGATTTTTTTTAGATTCAAGAGCCACCATAAGTTCTTCAATGTAGCGCTGACCGCTTCTAACTAGACATTGCAGTAATGAGCTATCTACCTACAACTAGGAAATCATACAGATATGGGACAACTAGCGTATCCTTTTCACGAAGGTGAGCTGTCACTTCCGCTAATATTTTTGTAAAGACGCAAGGGGCCACCGACAGCGTGAACAGAAAGGCCTTGAAATGGAAATGTTTGATTTCTCCTTTTATAGCTACAGCCACCCTAAGGAACTTCTGGTATTTCAGCTGAATTGGCACATAACACATCTTTAAGATCCAGAACTGTCATAAAGCAGTCCAGAAAAAATACTTTACTGGCTGATCCCATTTCGAACGCCTGAATTTCAAGGAATCTGTTCAGGCCCATCAAATTGCTTATTGTCCTGAAATTCCAGGTCAGGTTTATCAAAAAGAGAGGGGAATAAAATACTTCCTCTACTTCTTGCACAGGGAATTCTAGGACAATTTTTTTTTACCAGTTCTAGGACCTCTGATTCCAAGGCTAGCTGTTTGTCCAGAGAAAACCAAGGGGATGTCACTATAAACTTTTGAGGAGGAACTACTTGAAACCTCACTAGGTTGAGAATCCAGCTGCTTGAAGATATTTTTTCCCAGGCAAGGAAAAAGATAAAAAGCCTCCCCCCTACCCGGGGACTGGAGTCGCAGAGGATTTCTTGCTTTTGTGGGAGAGACCCCGGAACATAAAACATCTACTCTTTCCTCAGTCATCCCATTTATCCTCCAAAAGGATTTTTTATACACTAGAACGGACAAATTAGGGAATTCTTTTTGTGGTCTCCTGCCTTCTCTAAAATATCATCCAACACTGAGCCAAATAATTGTTCCCCTTCACACAATATAGAGCGATTGTTTAGACTTGGCTTTACTATCCGCTGGCTGGCACTTTAACCAGAAAGCTCTATGGGCTGCAGCATTAGAAAGTGCGGCTGATCTAGTCGCCAATCTTTCTTAATCCACTGATGCGTCAGACAGAAATGCTGCTGCCCTCTGCATCAACAGAATTGTGGCCAAAAATGTTATCCCTAACCACCTTATCTTGCAGCTGACCTTCCAGATGATCCAACCAAACCATCATAGACCTAGGAGTACATGTAGCTGAGATTGCTGGTTTCAGAGCGACTATCCCGACGTACTCTTAAGAAATGAGAAACTGGGTCTGAGCAGAAAAAGTAAATTAATGTGCATGCAAAATGTAATTGCATATGAACACATGACCTTTACACAGAGAAAACCAAAAGCAAAACACAAAACAAATATCCTGGAATAAAAAAGTAAAAAAACATATTGCAAAAATTGCATGAAGGTAGTAATAATAGTAATAATAAGGGTATTTAATTAACATAATTTTGATCAAAATAATGTAGAAGCCATCCCGCCACGTCACGGCAACCCTTGTGGGACAGTCCTAACTCTTGTATTTAAAACCTTTCCACTTGTCAAGTGACGTAAATGTGAACAAGGACAGAGGGACTGAACCACCAGTAATAGTATAGGCCAGACAGGATGGATTTTCCAACTCAGAAACAGGGCGGTCACACCCTTATATGCACAGAATGCACAATGAAACAATTGAGAAACTGGGTCTGAGCAGAAAAAGTAAATTAATGTGCATGCAAAATGTAATTGCATATGAACACATGACCTTTACACAGAGAAAACCAAAAGCAAAACACAAAACAAATATCCTGGAATAAAAAATTAAAAGAACATATTGCAAAAATTGCATGAAGGTAGTAATAATAGTAATAATAAGGGTATTTAGTTAACATAATTTTGATCAAAATAATGTAGAAGCCATCCCGCCACGTCACGGCAACCCTTGTGGGACAGTCCTAACTCTTGAATTTAAAACCTTTCCACTTGTCAAGTGACGGAAATGTGAACAAGGACAGAGGGACTGAACCACCAGTAATAGTATAGGCCAGACAGGATGGATTTTCCAACTCAGAAACAGGGCGGTCACACCCTTATATGCACAGAATGCACAATGAAACAATTGAGAAACTGGGTCTGAGCAGAAAAAGTAAATTAATGTGCATGCAAAATGTAATTGCATATGAACACATGACCTTTACACAGAAAGCTCTATGGGCTGCAGCATTAGAAAGTGCGGCTGATCTAGTCGCCAATCTTTCTTAATCCACTGATGCGTCAGACAGAAATGCTGCTGCCCTCTGCATCAACAGAATTGTGGCCAAAAATGTTATCCCTAACCACCTTATCTTGCAGCTGACCTTCCAGATGATCCAACCAAACCATCAAAGACCTAGGAGTACATGTAGCTGAGATTGCTGGTTTCAGAGCGACTATCCCGACGTACTCTTAAGAAAGCAATCTGCTTTTCTATCCTTTAGCATTACCATATCCTCAAAGGGTAGAGAAAACCTTTTAGATGCCTTTGATATAGCTACATCTAACTTCGGGGTCTTATTCCAAGATGACGAAGAAGGAATATTTTCTCTTAAAAGATGAATGAAAGGAACCTCTTTTTTTATGTTTCTTCCATTCCCTCCTGATGACGGCTTGGAAGTCCTACGCTTCCTTGGTTCCAGAGCCCCAAACTTGATATGCTGGACAGACTTTTGGGCTTTAGGGTCAACAATACCCATTGTGGGTCTAACTGCCTTAACTAATCTATTCATCTCTTCTACAGGAAAGCACTGTCTCCCTTTACCGTCATCTGACGATGAAGTAGAAGAGGGTTCCGAAGACATATATCCACCCACTGACCTGTCGTATTCATCCGACTCTGGGGATAATCTCCTTGCCTTCTTAGCCTTCCCACTCTTCTCTTCTTCCTCATGCCTTAGAGACTTCACGGAATTCTTGACCTTCACCCTAATAACGGATCTTAACTCTTAGGCAAAGTTAGGGGATTCTCCACATACAGTCTACTCAATAGAAGACTGACAAAGTATTTTCTCCCAAGAACCAGGCAACCCTTCTTGACAAAGTGCACACTCCCTGTGATTCGCCTGCATTATACATTTCCTAGGTTATATCTGCACAATGACAAGAGAATGCTTATTATAAAGAGAACTTTCACGAAAATCACTTATCACTCAGAGGCTTAGCAAGGGGACTGGATTCGGAGGAGGAATCCCATCACCCGTCAGATCTACTCTGGAGGTTGTGGACTCTTCCATCCTATCAAGATCAACTGTGGTTTTGCTGGTTGGTCCTAATGTCACGTTTGGTTCCACGTTTTCCCACCGGAGCGAGTACCATTGCCGCTGCCATGCCACCAGCACAGCATGCTGCTGATACTGCTCTGCATGTCTCTGATGGAGCTCTAATTATGGCGGCTTCATTATAGCTTGAGAGACTGAAGGAGGAAAGAACTAATTCTGCTGGCGGTCTAAAAGCATTTTAAATGCAGGAAATGCCAGATATGGCACATTCCTCCACTGACGCCTCCTTCTGATCCCACCTGTAAGAGAAAAATCATCTCCAGGTCAAAAGCACAGACCCGGGATGTGAGGTAGCCAACGACCACAGAAAATGGCACCACTCTCTCGCGCCCGTTCATCAGTCAAGCTCCCCCCTGGGACCAGCTGTGGTGATTCCATGACTCCTGCACCGGATCAGATTCCTGGTCTCTGTGGTGCTTTCATGGGTGAGAGAAAAATACAAGAGGTCACCCAACAAGACTACAGGTAGCTTGCTATGGACATCTCAGTCTTCCTTTTCCCAATACTGTATTTAATCTTGACCCACAGACTAAGAGGTACTAGGTTACATGGTAAAGTTAAAGTTGCGGGTTCACTAGTAGCTTGATTATACACATGGGGCAACAGATGTAAAATGTCCTCTTGTTTCCATATACTCAAATAAGAAATTAGTGGCAACTAAGGATAAAGGCAACAAGACATCATGGTCACCGGTCACCACCAGCGGGTAAGTCCGGATACTGTCTAACCCACAACTCTCATTTTGCTGTGTAACATTTGTAGCTTACAAAATTAGACAAAAAACATAAAATGGGCATATATTGTGAACTTTCCTTACAAAAATACAAAACAGGAAAAAAAAAAAAAAAAATCTGCCCATCAACTTTAATAGTGAGTGTCATCATTTTCATGTGATTTCTATGACACATTTAAAACAACATTGAAAAATGAGCGGTGAGATTTATTGAACCTTCATGTAGCTGCCAGGATAGGTGACAGCTTTGGTTGTTACTGTGTGCCCCCTGGACATGGTTCTCATGAGGGTAACATGTCAACCATGTCAGTGACACAAACCAAACACTTCCAAAGTACCAGTCGTCAATTTGTCCTGTTTCTCAACAAGTCGTTGATCCCGGGCGCTGACATTTCATCTAGCGGTGATGGCATACAGGACCAATTCCAGACTAATTAGCTCAGAGCAATTTAAAATTCAGTATATTGAATGTGAGATGCCAATCAAGCCACTGTCTATACATTGTAACAATATTTAGGAATGGAAAACAGCAGCCGCTTAATGTTTACTCTAAAGCAAATTTTCCAAAAAGTCAACCATGTCGAAATGCTAAATTAACGCCTATGGTCGTCGAGGAAGAAAAATTAGGTTCTCAAAGAGAAAAGATTTACAACATATTCTTTTACATTGCTGGCTATTTAAACAGAGTTTCCAGGACTATTTAAGAAAATTAAAAAAAGTTGGGGTTTTCTTTTTTTGCCTCCCAAGTAACAGCACAAAGTCTGCCTGCGGCCGGCATCTGGCTCTGTAGCTCAGATGTATTCATGTGAATGAGGATGACCTGCAGTTCCAATTCTTTCCAAAAGCCAGCACTCCCTTAGCATTTTCTCTTAGCAGACATTTCCCACCAATAAGTTCTCCAAAACCGGCACCTGTCGATGTGATTGGTTTGGCGGATTTTTGGAAAATGTGTAAATGAAACCTTAGAATCAAGATTCTTCAGTTGGAATGAGAACCGAACTTACTAACCATGTGCTGGCGAGAATAACTTTGATTAGAAAAGTAAATCCGCACTATAAAAAGTAACGATGAAACAAAATGGACCCAAAAAAATGAATCACATCTACCAGTATACGAACCTTACATGTCTGACTGTGGGAAGAAAACCAACAAAAGTACAATTATAGAATCAATAAGAAGTGAGGCACCAACTAAACAGATACAATTAAGATAAATATGAACCTAGAACTGAACAGATAGACCACCCGAATAATCAAAGGCAAGTGGATGGGGATAAGAGAATCCAAATCTCACCCATGCACAACGTGCGTTTCGCACAATGTGCTTCGTCAAGAAGTGTGAAGGGGTGGGGCAAGACTTAAAAGGGATTGTTGACTACTCAGACCACCCCATCTAATTTACGATACACCCCCCGTGTAGAAAAAATTGCCAATTTTACATGCAATACAAAAACCTGACTTGAACAATAGGTAAATAGGATTAGCAGTTGAGCCATGGAGCGCTCAAGTTATGGCTACCGAAAGTGTATGGGCCCCTCAAAATAGCCTGCCTGGCCTGAATTTAAAATAAAAACTAAACAAAAACTTTATTGGTGGAATAAATGGCAATCAAACATAATCAGGTATACCATCTACTGCCACCACTGTGAAATTTGCACAAAGTCCTGTTACTGACTGCACAAGTCAGGTGACAGGAAAGGCGGCGTATCTAAGATCTAAATCAGGAGACTGAAGAGTAAAGGCCCCGTTACACATAACGATGTCCCAGCGATCCTACCAACAATCCGACATGATGGGATCGCTGGGACATAGACAGCCCCTCCAGCGATCAGGCTGGTTTCCAATGTAAATAGAGGGTATCTAAGAGCCGCGCAGCTCTTGGTTACCTGCGGTTTACCTTGGAAGACATCATGTCTGGTCATGCTGCAGAACGATAGAACGAGGTGTACTGGATCCATGCAGTGGACAGAAGGCCGGTATGCCCAATTTTAATATTAAGCATTCAATGCGGCCTGTAACGTGATTGCTGAGGTTGGACAACCCCGTCAAGCACCATTACTGTAGATCTCGGATTTATGAACCAATCAACTGAGGGGGAGCTAATTCTAGCTATCCGTAAAGCCAAAAAAAGGCATGAAAAATTAATACAGTAAAATCAATCATCGCCCGTATAAAATGCAGTGTCGGTGGATGCGGTCTACAGGGAATAGCACTTTAAAATTATCCTAAGTGTCTTGCTAGCTGATGTAAGCAGTTTTTATCTGTGACACAGATGTAAAGGAAAGGACCCTGTTTATCAAGCCATACACCCCAATATGTCAGATGCACCTTGCCAAGAAAAAAAAAAAAATCAAAATATGTAATTGCACGAGGGAGGCATGCTTCCTCCTTAATTGTTGCCTGAAATAGGAGAGCACCATACAATATTCCACACACACTGCAGCTAATTAAGTACATACCAACTGATTCCTATCACTTCTCTTACATTACATAGGAAAGTGAATTATATCATTTCTACAAACACTAATGTGGGAGGGGAGCAGAGGAAAGATATGTTCGGAGTGAACGCCTAATCTCGCCTTTGATTGCTCAGCGTACACTGGGTTACTTAGACCCTGGCACACACACAGTGCGCATCATTACCCAAATACTAATGGAAAACGATATGGAGTTATAGTAGAGAACACTGGATAAGAGATCTACCATCTCCTCCTCAGCTAACACAATAACCTACCAGGCAGACTGCCATGATGACTCCAATAATCTGACAGGGTGACTACATGACGACCCCGACAACCTGCCAGGTCGACTGCCAAGATGACCCCCCGTAACCTGCCAAGCAGACTGACATGATGGCTCCAATAATTTGCCAGGCCGACTGCCATGACGACCACCATGATGACTCTGATAACCATCCAGGCCACCTGCCATGATGACCTCAGATAACCTGCCAGGCTGACTGCAATGATGACATGGATAACCAGCCAGGTCAACTGCCATGATGATCTGCCAGGTTGATCCAGATAACCTGCCAGAATGACCACTATGACAATTCCAATAACCTGATAGGCCAACTGCCATGACTACCATCAAAACCTGCCAAGGTGACTGTCACAAATCTCTGCCAGTTCGATTGGCACAATGGCCCCAAAAAGCTGCAGAACGACTGGCACAACGGCCCCGATAACCTGTCAAGCCAAATGCAATGACGACCCCCGATAACCTGCTAGACCGACTGCCATGACCATCATGACACCCTGACAAGCTGATTGCAATGATGACCATAAAACTCTGCCTGCCTGATGGCCATGATAACCAAACTACAGTTAGCATAAGTGGTCCAAGCCGGAAGGACAATTCGTGAACTGGCAACAGAGACATGGATGCCTTAGGCTCATTGATGTGCATGAACAGCAAAAACTAGTCATTTCGATCCACTTTTGGCAGAAGGGGCTCAAAAACTTATCCTGGTTATGAAAGAAGGGTGACAGAATACATAGTATTGTAAAGCTTTGTCTGATCGGGCTGCATAGCTGCAGACCAATTTAATCCAAATTACTGGTAGATTTGCGGATGGAGGTGTGCTTTGCCCACCTAAAAAGTTGAAAGAACGCACTATGTGAAGGAAGGAGGGAAGAAGGGAGCACAATGTCCTGTGCAACTTGATGGCCATAGCAATCTTCCAGGTGACTCCCATTATGACCTTACTATAAGTGGTCAAAGGAAGGCCAAGAAGATCATGGACACCAAAAACTCAGATGATTAATTCAGATTATGATGGGAATGTGTCAGAAAGCAGAGTCATGGCTTTCTCAGTATGAGTCTACTTAGCTGCAGACCAACCAAAGTGCCCATGCTGACCCCAGGGCATTGCCAAAAGCCGTACACAACATTTCCTTCAAGATGCAATATAGCTAATGAAGTCCAGAGGCCGTGTGATATTGTGGGTAATGTTATGAGGGAACCTTGGATCCGGACCTTGATTAAAGAGGTCACGTACCACCTACTTAAATACTGCTGCATCCCAAGAATATTACGCAAGTGGCCAATCAGATTATCATTTACCCAAAGGAATTGATGATCCCAAGACATCCTTACACTGTGCATGACCAGTTATATATAAACTTACAAAAATAAATGCCCCCTTTAGGGTTGTAATCTAAAACATATTCATCTCGACTTTTCAATTGCTAGATCTGTAAGCCATTTTCTTAAAAAACATTTGAAGGAAAGATTACACCCATCTGGACAGTGAGAGAACTACATGTTTTCTGAATGGCAGACGCTTTGAACCGGCCATCATTCAATTAGCTCGAAGTTCAATAAGATATCAATGAAGCAAGCTCAGACTAAAAACGATCAGATGTGCTCGAATACTGAAGGGGGGGGGGGTGACTTTCTAAAATGATGGTGCCTGTGTGTGAAATCTGGTCAGGTATATGCATTTTAAGGGTTGTAAATCCATATGCTTGGAAAAGAATCTGGTCAATCGTGTTAGACAAATCTCCTTAATGGTGAGTCTTTAAGAAGGGTTTTCTGGGCTCAACACCAAGGTCTGCAGTCACCCTACATGCACGCTGTCAGGATTGCTCTCTATTCCTTACGCTAGTTCGACAGCCGCAACACATGAAGGAATTGCCTAACAAACAGGCAGTCCATGCAGGTGTTGCGGCTCCTTAACATATTATTTTGAGCACGCCCAAGACACCCGGTCATTACTTTTTTTCCCTCCAGAACATTGCATAGTCCAAAAAATAAAAAAATAAAACAGCTTCTATGGAAAGTTTCTTTTAAAATATTTTCAGGTGAAAACATCACTTGTCATTTGCTTTTCAGAGAACTTCGCTAAATAATACTAGAATCGGTAAACCTTTTTCCTGACGCATTCTGTTCTGTCCCTACGAGTAAGCAGGAACATTATTAAAATACATCCTTTCCAAAGTATCCAATGGAGGCCAAACATGGTGAACTTGGCGCAAACAATGGGATGAAATCCACAGTCAGTTTCCATCCAGAGTATAAGGAGTAGAGAAGATTTGCAGAACCTTGGTGCAGCAGACAGGTTTGCTTTCCATGGCCCTGCGAGTACCCCACCTTCCTGTCCCCGGTTCCCCTTTTGACTAGCCGATCCAATGCAACCACTGGGCGTGCGTTACGCTGTCAACAATAATGCTGTGCCAAGATGGCACTCAAAAGGGGTCGGCAGGTAGAAAGCAGTTGGCAGGGCTCCATAGCTAGTGGCCATAGAATTCAGACTTTGCGGGGTCCTGAGAATCGATTCAATCATTTCTGACGAACCTCCGGACATTTGTCCATGGGGCCAAGCATGCATCTTAGGTTGTGAATGCAAATAGGAAAGTAATCTTTTTTCTGTGCATAATACAGCAAATGTTAAATCTATGGGTCTTTTAACAAGAGCAAATAATAAAGACATTAGAAAATGCTAGCCAAGACAACATAAAGTCTAAAGAATGTTCAACTATAAATGGATCCATATTTCTAGAGAATTAGCCTATACCTAGACGAATACCCCCTGACGAAGGCAGCCGACGAAATGAGTATCAGGGTGGGTGCATCCAAGGGACCTTCACCACGTGCATCAGGTAATTACCAGAAGCGCCATACTTACTGATTACAGCAGTATATCTTATGCCCTATGTCACTTGACTTATAAGTAGCTGTGTGTATCCTGCCTCTCTCCAAACCCTGGCACATGCACTTTTTTCACCATGTCTTTATACCTGCACACACTCATCTTTGTTGATTTCATCTTATTCAAATACAGCAGTATATACACTGCTCAAAAAAAAAAAAATAAAGAGAACACTTAAACAACAGAATATTAGGGTACCGTTACACCTAGCGATGCACCAGCGATCCCGACTAGCGATATGACGCGGTCAGGATCGCTGGTGCATCGCTAGGTGGTCGCTAGTGAGCTGCCACACAGGCAGATCTCACTAGCGACATCGCTGGGGACGGGGGTCGCTACTTACCTGTCAGACGCGGCGATCCTGCGTCCTCCCGCCCGGCTCCACGCGTCGCTCGTCGGCGCCACAGGAAGAGCAGCAGGAAGTGACCGATGAGGAATGGTCCAGGAGCTTCTCGCGCGATCAGCGATAACCAGCGGGGGAGCCGGTCGGAGGTAAGTATCACATGCAGCGATATTGCTAGCAATATCGCTGCAACGTCACAAAATCGGTGACTTTACAGCGATATTGCAGTGTGTAACAGGGGCTTAAGTTCAAGTAAATCAAACTTCTGTGAAATCAAACTGTCCACTTAGGAAGCAACACTGATTGACAATGAATTTCACATGCTGTTGTGCAAATGGAATAGACAACAGATGGAAATTATTGGCAATTATCAAGACACACTCAATAAAGGAGTGGTTCTGCAGGTGGGGACCACAGACCACATCTCAGTACCAATGCTTTCTGGCTGATGTTTTGGTCACTTTTGAATGTTGGTTGTGCTTTCACACTCGTGGTAGCATGAGACGGACTCTACAACCCACACAAGTGGCTCAGGTAGTGCAGCTCATCCAGGATGGCACATCAATGCGAGCTGTGGCAAGGAGGTTTGCTGTGTCTGTCAGCGTCGTGTCCAGAGGCTGGAGGGGCTACCAGGAGACGTGGAGGGGGCTGTAGGAGCACAAGAACCCAGCAGCGGACCGCTATCTCAGCCATTGTGCAAGGAGGAACACTGCCAGAGCCCTGAAAAATGACCTCCAGCAGGCCACAAATGTGCATGTGTCTACGAAAACGGTTAGAAACCGACTCCATGAGGATGGTCTGAGGGCCCGGCATCCACAGATGAGGGTTGTGCTCACAGCCCAACACCGTGCAGGTTGCTTGGCATTTGCCACAGAACACCACAAGTGGCAAATTCGCCACTGGCGCCCTGTGCTCTTCACAGATGAAAGCAGGTTCACACTGAGCACATGTGACAGAGTCTTGAGACGCCGTGGAGAGTGATCTGCTGCCTGCAACATCCTTCAGCATGACCGGTTTGGCAGTGGGTCAGTAATGGTGTGGGGTGGCATTTCTTTGGAGGGCCACACAGCCCTCCATGTGCTCGCCAGACGTAGCCTGACTGCCTTTAGGTACTGAGATGAGATCCTCAGACCCCTTGTGAGACCATATGCTGGTGCGGTTGGCCCTGGGTTCCTCCTAATGAAGGACAATGCCAGACCTCATATGGCTGGAGTGTGTCAGCAGTTCTTGCAAGATGAAGGCATTTAAGCTATGGACTGGCCTGCCCGTTCCCCAGACCGGAATCCGATTGAGCACATCTGGGACGTCTCGCTCTATCCACCGTCACGTTGCACCACAGACTGTCCAGGAGTTGGCGGATGCTTTAGTCCAGGTCCGGGAGGAGATCCCTCAGGAGACCATCCGCCACCTCATCAGGAGCATGCCCAGGCGTTGTACAGTAGGGAGGTCACGTGGAGGCCACACACAATACTGAGCCTCATTTTGACTTGTTTTAAAGGACATTACATTCCACTTTAATTTTGTGTGCGACTCCAATTCCAGGCCTCCATTGGTCAATAAATTTGATTTCCATTGATGATTTTTGTATGATTTTGTTGTCAGCACATTCAACTTTGTACAGAACAAAGTATTCAATGAGAATATTTCATTCATTCAGATGGAGGATGTGTTATTTGAGATTTCCCTTTATTTTTTTGAGCAGTGTATATGCCATTTGGCCATTTACCATAATCTAGCACATTTGCACTTTATTTTCACATGAGCTTTATAGTTTTACTGCTTTGTATCTATTTTTGCAATCTCCTTTGGTCCCTTGTGGTGTGTCCGTTTCTTTCTGGTATTTTTTCCCCCACCCAACCTTTTTGTTATCAAAAAAACGATAAAAATTATCCAAAAGAGACCACTTCACAAAGAGATAATTAAAAAAAAAAAAAAAAAAAAAACAATATTAGAAATATAAACATACAAATATAAAGATAGCATGAACCGTGTGTACCACGAGACATGTATAAGGTATAGAAAAAAATAGGGAATCAAGTCCATACATATAGTGGAACAGACCAAAATTCAGGCTGCAACACAGTTAATGATCATGGTAGAGCTCCACAAGGTCAGAAAGAAAAAAAAACAAAAAACGACCAAATGGAACAGTAATTCATCAATTCATCTTACCCATGTTGCTGTAAGCCTCTGTCTGTGATGCCACTGAACGCCCCGACGCGCGTTTCACGGATGAGCTCTCTCAAGGGGAGAACCTTTTTGTTGTATACTACAATATATATATTTCTACATTATAATAATTGGACTGTTTTTCAGTGTTTTTCTTAGTTTGTCAATTTTCCGATTTGTCCTATGTACTGTCCCATTGGTACACAGGCGGTGGTGATGGTATACTATTCCAAATAATATTCCTTTATGGCCGTATATTTCATGTGTACCCTGCCTCTGAGTCTTTTAATAATACCTAGAAACCCAACAGTATTAGACCTCTGTGATATGGAAAAAAATACTAGAAAAGGAAACAATAGTGATGATACGTCACATACTGATGTAATAGAATCTGTAAAAGTGTCTGTATTCCGTGTGCATGAAGTGCATCTACAAATACATGTGAAGAGGGGTCTAGACACAATAAGAATGAATGCAAAGATTGTTTCTGTAACTGAATACATTAATATAAAACACTAAACACACACAAAAAAATAACTGCTTCCAGGGAGCCCATAAGACACTTTAACTGCTTGGGCAGTCCGGCTCCTACTCTGCAGTTACATTCTAAATCACGTGATCATGTAGCTTGTCTGTCAAAGGCGGATACGGTTTATTACCAACTCCGCCTCCTTTCTATTGCTAAACACATCAATAGGAAGTGCTGACGGCGCTGCCTCCTACATACATAGCTGTCATGCAGTCATGTACAGGAGCTACTGGGTTATAGGAGACATATATCTCTTCTGTGCAGCCAGGAGGCTGAATTCACCCTGTAACTAGGGCTATTATACCAGCCTCAGTGACAAGGGAAATAATATGAAAATAAAAATATTTAAAATGCCCACTCCCCAAAAGTCTTTTATGACCTTATGGGGGGAAAAAAATGTGTAAATTAAATGAAAAAAAAAAAAAAGAAAGAAAAAAAATAGCAGGTTAAAGGGGTTGACTTCACACTTCCCGCTTTCGGACGAATTAGATGTCAAGAGGAAGTGCGCGGTTAGCCACAGCCCTGACTTCATTTTGATGTCTGATATGTCGGAAGGTGGGGAGAGTGAAGCCAGCGCTGACCGGCCTCAGGGATTGCTTGACACTGCTGAGCACGTAATAGAGCTGCAGCAGATAATACCGTGATTGTATCAAAATAATATGAAGATGCCCAGTTAAATAGACATTGCTAAAATCAGGGTCTCTGCCCCTACATCATGCTACGTTCTGATGGGGTAGCAAAGATCTAGTGACAGATTATCTTTAAGGTTAATTTTTAATTTTTTTTTTTAAATTTCGCCCATTAAGATTGTTAAAATTATTAATCCCCATTTGGAATATCCAAATGACAAAACATCTGTCTATTGTAATCTGGAAAAACATTTTATATTCATGTAAAAGAAAAAAAAACCCAGAAATCTAAATACAATAGCAAAAAAAAAAAAAAAATCAATAAGTTTTGTCCAAGTTCGATACAAAACCACAATAGCTGCTCACAAAGAATGTGACAAAAGAAGCCTATGAAGTCTAGGTTACAGGTTACTGCTATTGGCTAGACCACTTATTGAGGGCGACCTCTAGTGTCAGGGTCCATTAGAGGCCATAACCCCGCTGACCTTTAATATATATATATATATATATATATATATATATATATATATATATATATATATATATATATATATATATACACACACACACTCACTGGCCACTTTATTAGGTACACCATGCTAGTAAGGGGTTGGACCCCCTTTTGCCTTCAGAACTGCCTCAATTCTTCGTGGCAGAGATTCAACAAGGTGCTGGTAGCATTACTCAGAGATTTTGGACCATATTGACATGATGGCATCACACAGTTGGCGCAGATTTGTCGGCTGCACATCCCTGATGCGAATCTCCCGTTCCACCACATCCCAAAGATGCTCTATTGGATTGAGATCTGGTGACTGAGGAGGCCATTTGAGTACAGTAAACTCATTGTCATGTTCAAGAAACCAATCTGAGATGATTCGAGCTTTATGACATGGCGCATTATCCTGCTGAAAGTAGCCATCAGATGTTGGGTACATTGTGGTCATAAAGGGATGGACATGGTCAGCAACAATACTCAGGTAGGCTGTGGCGTTGCAACGATGCTCAATTGGTACCAAGGGGCCCAAAGAGTGCCCAGAAAAAATTCCCCACACCATGACACCACCACCACCAGCCTGAACCGTTGATACAAGGCAGGATGGATCCATGCTTTCATGTTGTTTACGCCAAATTCTGACCCTACCATCCGAATGTCGCAGCAGAAATCGAGACTCATCAGACCAGGCAACGTTTTTCCAATCTTCTACTGTCCAATTTCGATGAGCTTGTGCAAATTGTAGCCTCAGTTTCCTGTTCTTAGCTGAGAGGAGTGGTACCCAGTGTGGTCTTCTGCTGCTGTAGCCCATCTGCCTCAAAGTTCGACGCACTGTGCGTTCAGAGATGCTCTTCTGCCTACCTTGGTTGTAACGGGTGGCAATTTGAGTCACTGTTGCCTTTCTATCAGCTCGAACCAGTCTGCCCATTCTCCTCTGACCTCTGGCATCAACATGGCATTTCCGGCCACAGAACTGCCGCTCACTGGATTTTTTTTCTTTTTCGGACCATTCTCTGTAAACCCTAGAGATGGTTGTGCGTGAAAATCCCAGTAGATCAGCAGTTTCTGAAATACTCAGACCAGCCCTTCTGGCACCAACAATCATGCCACGTTCAAAGGCACTCAAATCACCTTTCTTCCCCATACTGATGCTCGGTTTGAACTGCAGGAGATTGTCTTGACCATGTCTACATGCCTAAATGCACTGAGTTGCCGCCATGTGATTGGCTGATTAGAAATTAAGTCTTAACACACAGTTGGACAGGTGTACCTAATAAAGTGGCCATTGAGTGTGTATATATATATATATATATATATATATATATATATATATATATATATATATATATATATATTTTATTACCTTATTAACTATGACAGTGCATGTCAGAATCAGACAAAGGATGCGAAACACGGCTATACATATGTTGTGACACATGAAGGAGTAATGTCCTCGAACCAGACAAGGTCTATACATCAAGACACTCAGGGGCTAATTTGCTTAAGTCAGTGGTCTTCAGCGAGCCAGAGATGCAATTTTAGGAATTTTATAAATTTTGTTTATTCTTCAAATTTAGGTCATCCAGTAAACAAAGATTAAAATTAAACATACTTCTTTATGTTTTCAGCAAAGAACAAATAGTTTTCTTCTTTCCCGCAGATAGGAAACCAGAGTAGGAAATTAAATCACACAAATTTGATATATTGCATAATATGAACAATTTATTATCTTCATTTCCTATGACGTAAATATAAAACCCCTTATTTCATTACTTTCAGCTGTGGTGGGGGAAGATTGGTATGCACCACCCAAAAATACAAACCGAAAATAACAGTTTTTAGTAAATTAGAAAATGTCCACTACATAGAAGATCAACAGACTGGGCTGAGGCAGTGCAAGGCTGTTAGCAGAAAGGTGCATGAGCCTCCACTCTCCCACGCCTCGGAGCAATGGCTCGGCCACGCCCTGGCGCAATGGATCGGCCACGCCCTGGAGCAATGGATCGGCCACGCCCTGGAGCAATGGATCGGCCACGCCCTGGAGCAATGGATCGGCCTAATGCAGGTCTGCACGACATACATTCTTTATGTAACGCAGAGAACTGTCCGGGAGGCATCGGCTCCCTTTGTCCTATATTCAAATGTATTTGCATCTTTCAGATGTGAACACATTTGGAAACTTGAGAGGTGGTTCTGGGGCAGAAGAGAGGAGTCAGCCCTCGCTCCAACGTGCAGCTGCGTGATGAGGTCATGGCAGCAGAGGCGGCGGGCAACTGTAAGCGGTCCATGGAGGACAATTGTGAAAGGGGGCACAGGCATAGCAAGGGTCAGTGGGGGAGGGAACTTTATGCAGAGGGGCAGCGTAAGGGGATATTATTGGGGAAGGCAGTATGGAGCATACTTTACAGAGGGGCAGTGTGGAAGGGATATTATGGGGGAGGCAGTGTGAGGGGTGGATATTTTGTGCAGGGAGCACATAGTGCGGAAATTATTTATTCAGGCACAGAATGGCAGATATTTATATTTATGAAGAATTTATTACTTTTATTTTTAAGGCTGAAGATGGAGAAAAGAGAAGTCTGGGGAGAGAAGCTCTGGGTATCTCTACTACATGCAGACAAAAGGGATGGGAACAACTGCAATCACAGAAGATGTTACTTATAAAGGACCTGGATGTAAATGTTTATTTGTGATACTAACTTAGTCTCATCAGTCCTGTACGGTCCGCAGTCTGATGATGCCTAGTAACAACAACTCATAGCATCCCCTTACCATTGCTAAGGACATACAGGGAGTTGTAGATTTATGTGATACAATTGTACATGGGGCTAACCTGACATTATAATTGATTGCTGTACTAAACTTGGTACTGCATCCATGTACCGACGGCGGTTCTGGCGCCGCACCCATGTACCGACGGCGGTTCTGGCGCTGCATCCATGTACCGACGGCGGTTCTGGCGCCGCATCCATGTACCGACGGCGGTTCTGGCGCTACATTTATGTACCAATGGTGGTTCTGTTCTTGTATACATATAACAATCCATAACATACGTCATGGCCATATTAAAACTTAAAAATCATCAAAGCCTAAAGTTTTGAGATTATGAGAAGGATCTGGTGAGTATGTGCTCCGTTTCTGCTCCAATAACTCAGTGTAAGATCCTCCTCAAATACTCAAAACTTACTTCTTGGGAAGGATTAATGTACTGATGGTGGATTTGGTGATGAATGCATGCAAGTACCCCTCTTTACATATATTTGCGACCCTTGGGACAGGGTCAGTATGGCAATGTGGCTCTCGGACCATAAAATGTTGTACATCCCTGGTCTAATGTGCATGAGAGCCTTTACACTTCTGGCTTTACTGACACCTTGGTCCTGGCTGCATTTTTTTTTTTTTTACCATCCATTAGTTTATCTATTTTACTTCCCCCGTTCAAATGCTGAACGGAAGATGGACGAATTAAGTTTTCGGAGGAGAAACTAGCTATGCATAGAGTTTTTCAATGAGTTTTTAGAGCGGAAACTTCAGATCCTCCTCAAAAATGCAAAAACTTGGAAGTTATGCTCAGTTTCCTCAAATAAAAATAGAACAAAAATCTTGGCAAAATAACCCTGTGTGCACATAGCCTCTTCAAGTTTTTGTTCTGTGTGCAAACAGCTCTTTGTGGAACTACTATACATAAAACCTATGGTAAGATGGACTTGCTGCCCTCATTCCAGACAACAAGATCAAACCGAATTTGGTGCTCATACCAGTTTATTAATGTATCCAGATTCTCAATCCGTAATCTGCTATGTAGGTAGCTACTCATATAGCATTCTACCAGCACTATATGTATCAGAACAATACTCACTTCCCTGCATCCCTTTTCTCTAATTGTGCTTGGCGAGTGGTGGGGCAATGCATCTATCAGCTCTCCCCCTTAATGCTCCCTCTCGTCATTTTACTCAAAAATTTATTTCTTTTTTTTTTATCCAGAGACTCCTAGGCTATATTCACATGTTGCGTTTTTGCTGCCTTTTTTTTCTGCATGCAAAACCTGCTCTCTTGGCAGTAAAGAAGCTGCTTACAAAAATCAAATTTTGATGCGTTTTTCAGGATCTCAAAAGTCCAGCTTTGCTTCCACCACAGAAACAAACACAGGTCACGACGAGTGTGAGACATAGGTGAAACCATCCATTTTTGGAAAAAAGGCAATTTGATTAAATTACTTAGTGGAAAAAGATTTTTACGTCTAAAAAAAAAGGCGACTGTTCATATGAGTTCATGAAAAAATACACAATCACAAATCTAACAGCGAAGGTAGGTGAATTGGTCGGGAATAGTTTACCTAAGACATTAGCAGAGCAGTGAGTTTGTAGGACACTGTTTACTCTCATACTTTGTTCGAACCTTGAGTTGATCAGATATTGTTCAAAATTTCACACCTTGATCAGCCAAAGTTAATTTTGCACAGATCACTAATTTAATTAAACTGTGCTATTCCTAACTTCCATTCTCAGGTGAGGAGACCAAGACGTTATGGTTTACACTTGGGAATAAAAAATATATGGGTTTCACGTACTGCTGTACCTGTTTTCACTAAAAGTAGCAGGTCGGCTTCCATGTGTCATCTGTTTTACACGGATCCCCATAGGATTTAATGACAGAGTTTGATCCCCAAACAGATGAGAATAAGTCCTTGCTCTGAGTCTCATCTATTGGGACCCATTTTAAAAACTGGAAAACTGGATAAATAAACTCTGGGTCAGTGTGCGGCCTAAGGAAAAAAACACGGAACATGTCACATGGATGTGTGAACGTAACCTTACATAGTTATCCCTACCGACTATGCTAGTCACATGAACACTTGGCTCAACACGCAAATGCTCTTATTGAAGGGAGGTGGGGAGCAGTTACCAAAATTGTTGGGATTACTCAATGTTAGTCTAAGAGCGCAGTCAGGCAGCCGTATTACACAGGCGAGGATCGCATCGCAATCCTCGGACTGCTCAGCGTGCTCAGTTCTGGATAGCCGACGGCCAGTCTGAGGGATGTGATGGAACGCGCGAGTAATACAGCTGTCTGACTGCGCCCTTATGCATTCAGGTAAAGTCACACTGGATGATTCAGTGACAAGAAGTGATCTGTTCTGGCAATCGGTGAGGGTTTTAGCAGTCAGATCCCCACCCATCTATAAGTCATTATGTATTCAATGGATAGGTGTTATTTTCTTTTCACCACACAGTCCCTTTTAATCTTTCAAAGATTAACTTTTTTTGAGAATAGGAGTTAAAATGATGTCAATATTTATTAAAAACTGATTAATCTATGAGCGCATAAAATCATCAGAAGAAAAGAATAAATCGAAGGGTTGGAAACCCATAGCTGCAGCACTGTAATGAGAGCGGCGAATGGGGGAGCCGGTAAAAAAAGAAAAAATGAACACTAGACGATCCTGCATGTTTGCCCATTTAATAGGGTAAAACCAAAAAAAAGTAATCCAACGAAAGCCCAACAAATATGAAAAACTGAGCCCACCCCGTTCATTGGCCCCATTGGGGCTTACATATGAACCCTTGGCAAAATGGGATTCTGGAGTATGTGATGACGGGGCTATAGACTATAATGGTGCCAACAGCGAGAATGTGTGCTGTTGTGCATCACTTTGGGAGTGTACACCTAAACTCAGATGCACTCTACTATGTTGGGGTGTCCACCTCCACTAGGCATACATGCCCAAAAATAAGGCACGTCAGAGAACAGGTTCACAATGTCGGCACCATAGGTGCCCGTATCTTGTTTTGTGGGAGGTTCGGACGTAAGCCCCGACGAGACCAACAAACTGGGGCCAGTACGCAATGTGAAAGGACCCTTACTATATGGAGACTTTGGGTCATGCCGGTAAAATGTCAAAATTACCTAAAAGTAGGAATTAAATGTTTCTTCCATGATGCGTTGTCACGATTCATTTAATTTCATGCTTCAATACTATCAAAAGATTAACAACCACATAAAAGAGAATTAATGTCTATTAAAACGGTTTTTAGAGAATTTCCTTCCAGCAATTGCAAAAGTTTGAAAAAACACAAGTTTAAAATCTAAATTAAAAATTGTAAATCAATTTCAATTACTTAAACATAATTCAAAAAGTCTAATAGAACTTTTTAGAATATAGAAAATACACCATAAACGAGCGGCTTTGACAATTAACGGAAAATGTAATAATGATAATAAAAAAAAAAAATATATACACACAGGACGAGAATATCATTCGTCTTTTTAATTAAAAAGGTCTTTAGCGTGAAGAGCTTTTCTTTAAAATGATCAAATTGCCCACAAAAAAAAAAAAAAAATTGTAGCCAGGAGGATTTTTATTTAGCTTTATTACACGAATGTCAGTGCAATCATTACATGCCCAATCGGTTTAATTTTCCTCTTTGATGAGAGCTGGGCTTCAGATAATTTGGGTTTAAGGATAATATGTAACCGGAGACTTTTGAAGACATCATAATGGAATCCAATTGTCCAGACATAATAGGCAATATTTTCACATTTACTGCCGTTCTCTAGAACATTAGCCGGTAGGAAAACAATCCTCCGCAGTGATACACGGGATTCTTTTTTTTTTTGCCTAATTTACGAAGATTAGCAACTTTTTTTTTACTTTATTGTATCCAGGCTGGAATAGTAGAAGTTGCTGTAAACACAAGATTATTTCTGGAGTCGTAGACGCGACACGAGATATTAGTCCTCAATGGAGCAGACACTTACCGGTAAGTGTTCCTACCGGTAATTTTTAGCTCGCGAGAAGTAACCAAGGGTTTACAGAACTTATGAACTCTATGAAGAATTTTGACTTGGTTGAATATAAATTCAAGAACCAAGTTTGCCAAGGGAAAAAAGCACTGAGCCCACCGCTGTGCCGTTGTACTTAGCGGTCCTCTATTTTGGGTCAACTCTTCTTTCCCCTTCAAATGCGATAGACCGTGAGCACATGTGAACATGGCGGACGAAGCCGGTAACCCCCACTATCTGTATGAGATTACCATTACCAAGAGACAAGGCTCAACAGAACCTTGTCCACTACATGTTCGGGTAGTTACATAGAACATTCTGAAATCCACCCGCAACCTTCCGTTGACCGTTTTCTCTTTTACGACTTGACCAATGCTAATCCGCGAGGCATTCTACAAAATATCACGTTATAAATCCTCTTGTAAATTCGTTTTGGATTTTTCAAATACACAAAAAAATATCAATATGAACATAAAATCTTCAAATTCCTTATTTTCCATATTACTTTACACCCCAGTTTTTGATCAATGTAGTAGGGGTTTTGTGTTCACCTGTCAACTGACATCACTACCTACCCAAAATGTTACATTATCTGTGTCAGTGTAGGGTCTCAGGTGCTACCATATGAAGCAGGCTCAGGCGTCGAGTCTGCACCATATATGTGTTAGATAGCTAACTTTTTTCTGGAAAAGTAGCGACTGGAGCCGCTTCCAATCGCTGCAGTTTACACATTTAAATTACCCGTGGTACATAAAACAGTGAAACTGAAAATAAGAGCACCAACTTTTATCAGCCCACCAGTATTGCGATCGAAGGTTGCCCATGGGTTATCGTTAGTGATGAGCGAATGTGCTCAGATAAGGTGTTATCTGAGCATGCTCAAGTGCTAACTGGGTGTCTTCGGCGTGCTCGTAAAATATGTTCGCATCCCCGCGGCTGCATGTCTCACAGCTGTTTAACAGCCGGGAGACATGCAGGGATTGTCTGTATGTTAGGTTATCCCTGCATGTGTTACAGCTGTCGAACAGCCGGGAGACATGCAGCTGTGGGGACGCGGACATATTAGGCTGTGTGCACATGCTGCGGATTTTGCTGCGGTTCCGCAGCGGTTTTGGCCGCTGCGGACCCGCAGCAGTTTTTGCTGCGGTGTACAGTACCATGATTCCCTATGGGAATCAAAAACCGCAGTGCAGACGGTGCGGAATTTTCCGCGCGGATTATCTGCGGTTTTCAATCCGCAGAAAGAATTGACATGTCAATTCTTTCTGCGGATTCTCCTGCGGTTTGCCATCTCCTCCATTGAGGAGATGAAAAACCGCAGGGCAAAACCGCAGAGCAATCCGCAGGTAAAACCGCAGGTCTTTTGACCTGCGGTTTCACCTGCGGATTTTACAAAATCCGCGCGGATGAATCCGCACATAATCCGCAGCGTGTGCACACAGCCTTAGAGCACGACGAAGACACTCAACACACGATCATGCACAGATAACACCTTATCTGAGCATGTTCGCTCATGTGCATAGGCAGCAAGCAGCCAATCAGTGGTGTCGGCAGGGCCATACAGAGAGCTGCTAGATCTGCAGCAAATAAAACAGAATGTCTACCAAAATGACAGAAAGGAGATGAGTAAGTGTGACATCCCTGAAATCAGGGTCTCTACTGCTACATGATGCTGTTCACAGATGGAGTAGCAACATGGTGATAGATTATATATATATTGTAAGGTAGCGCTGTCATTCGGGTAGGGGACACTCGCTTGGCAGCCAAATAATCAGATCCGGCACGAGGTTTCCACAAAACAATAACGGTCCATGCGGTTTATTCAAGCATCATAAACCATGACCAGCAAGAGAAAGTTCATATAAACAGCATAGTGGCCATGACAGAGCTTCACTCTGTTTATCCTGTAGTCATACAGGTTGTGCAATGTCCAGCACACAGGCTCTCGAGAGCCTCAGTTATATCCCCTCTCAGGGTTTACCTCATGGCTGCTTCTCAGTGCAGACATTCATTCCCTCCAGGGAACTCTCACACACACACATCTCACGTGTACAGGAAGGCAAACCCATCTTCCTTCAGTCGGTCTCACGTCAGCCCAGACGAGACCTTTCATACGGACCAACCGGGTCCCAGCATTCACTCATGTGACCTACCCTGGCCACCTTATATGGTCTGTAGCCACGCCCACCGGGTCACATGGCTATGACCTCATCACAGGTCCTACAAGCATTCATACATTCTTTAGCATGGCGTTCTAGACACACCCCTGGGTGGATTTGTAGGTAGCTGGTCCACCCGTCTCTCCAGCTACCTGAAGACTTCTCCCTGACACATTCGAACGAAAGATCAGCTCTGCTGATCAGCACATAAGCAAGCCTTCATCTCAAGGCCACCCACCTTGGGATACATAACGGTCATTCAGCATCCTGCTCCTATCAGGACACTGGAAATGTTTATACGCCTGTCCTGAGACACCCACACAGCGCCCCCTAGCAGACACAGTGGTCACTACACCAATATATATATTATACATACATACATACATACATACATACATACACGCAAACAATGGCCAGTATGAAAATTGCCAGATTTAAATTTTTAATACAGATTGAAATATGAAGAAAAATTAAATAAAATTGACACTTAAACCCGACTTTGCAAAATTGATTAGAAAAAATTATCTACGGTATTTTTAATTTTATTTAAAAAAAATTTCAAAAAAGCCAAAATAACAAAATAAAATACATGCAACACAAAAATCTGATTCACACAATCGGTGTTGATAACTTCCCTTGGAAATACCCAAAACAAATAGCTACATACTATATGCCATATAAAAAGTAAATGTTCAATAAGAATTTATCCTGTTTTATAAACCAGCTACTGAAAGAAAAAATAATGAGAGAGAAAAACAACAAAGATAACTATCTCCAAACTTTGAGTCTGACACTTGTTGAGCTGCATGTATGGGAAGACTGCCATTATCGGTACAATGCCAAAAGGTACCGTAAGCAGCGAAGAAAAGAGGAAAAAAAAAAGCCTAAAAAACAGGCCTTAGAGATCAAACTCCAGAACAAAAATAAATAAATAAATAAAATTAGATACAAATTCAAGCTTTAGACTGTGGTCAATTGAGGTCTAGACAAAACCCTGTGTTTGTTCACGGAGGAGTCTCCAGGCTGCTCCAAGTTTGAAAAGGTAATTGAAGTCAGTCTATAATTACTGGATTAGACACAGATGGGCTCTGTACATTTCACGAGGGGGGTAGAGAACTGTTTTGATTCATTTTATGATTGCATGTAAGGTCAGACTTTTCAAAATGCACTTTCATCTGTTAAATGGTTTCCCAAGCTCCCTGGGGTATCTCTGTAAAAACAGCGATGTTTTAAGCAATTTGGGTCTATCAGATCCTTTCTTTGAATGTAATACGCAGGGCGATTTTCTGGTATTATATGTGGGCGAGTAGGTTAATTGTTACATCTCACCAAAGTCCACTTTGCTGGTAAAAAGTAAAAAAATAAAATAAATTGAAATTAAATAATGAACATGATCTAATTAATCACAACTTTTTAAGTTATTAAATAAATATATTTTTAAATATAAAGTTAGTTTAAGAAAATAAATTTAACAAAATTTAAAATTTCTAATGTCAAATCTAAGACAAAATTAATTTAATAGCAATAATTAAGGATCGAAATTAAACCTTTTTTTATAGAAATTAGGCATTTTTATAATGCATTTATTTTACGGCTAACAAATCTCGCATACATAAAAAAATAAAATAAAAATGTAAAAAAAATAAAACAATCTACAAAAATAAAAACAAAATGAAGCTACCACTAGGGGGCGAATGTGGAGTTCAGACAACAAAGTTTACCAAATTCCAAAATGTTTTGGGCCTAAAACATTCAGTAACTATGCGGTTATTTCAGCTTTACAAAATTGTGGGGAAAAATATATATAAAAATTGAATAATAGACAAATATGCTGAAAATTAAAAAAAAATTTTTTTTTACACATATATATATATATATATATATATATATATATATATATATATATATATATATATATATATATATATATATATATATATATATATACACATACATACACACACATATAATAATAATACATTTTATTTCTATAGCGCCGACATATTCCGCAGCACTTTACATTTCAGAGGGGATTTGTACAGACAATAGACATTACAGCATAACAATAATCACATAGATTATAACAAATACCAAGAGGAATGAGGGCCCTGCTCGCAAGCTTACAGTCTATGAGGAAAGAGGTAGACACGAAAGGTGGGTGGTAACAGTTGCCCTGATTGTATGGACCAGCCATAATGTTAAGTGTGTAACAGTACAGACACAGAGGGCTGGATGCATAAAGCATGTGGGAACATGATGCTGGGAACCTGGTTATGGTAAAACTTTTGGCTCTGCCATATATACACACACACACACACACACACACACACACACACACACACCGTATATACTGGTGTATAAGCCGACCCGTGTAAAATATATATATGTATTATAAAATAATATATTATCGTAAAACTGAAGGGAAAAAAAAAAAGCACAGAAATAAACATCAGCGACATACAAAAATGATGCAACATTTTCAATTTGTCACATAATCAAAGTTTGAGCGGTTGATGAAAAAATTGAGTTTTACAATACTGTATGGTATAAAAACAATATACAACCTTCAATATTTTAATGGGAGACAGAAAATATATAAAGAAAAAAAAAAAAACAAACAATAGCTAATACCACATATACCACAAATGAGATTCAGCCCACATTCATTTCAAGTTTATTAGTTTTTAATATTTCTCCAAAGAGAGTGCAATCTAATTTCGTTACAAAATAATAAAAAAATAAATAAAAATAGGTACAATATAGTATAAAATGACCTTAATATTAAAAATACCACATAGAAAAAAAAAAGTTTTCCTTTAACGTTAGAACCAATAAATGGTCTCCCAAGGCTTATAATATGAACCATACATTATCCTATATTTACCGTACTCGGCATCTTAGATTTATTCTCGCTAATCATAATACAGACTTATTTTACGCCAGATGGGCACATGTCATGAGAATGGAGATTTAAAACAAAAAAACAAAAAACACTATCCTAACAAAAAGAGAAAAGTTAAAAAAACAAACAAAAAAAAAAAAAAAAAACACAACCCCTGAAGGTGTATACACACACATACACACACCAATTAATGAAAAGTTGTAAAGTCAGGTCCTACTTCCACCTTTTCAGCCAATAAAGGGGTTTACAGTCATCCCCAGGGGTAATTCTCTGTGGGGAACATCACCAACAAAAACCAGTATGAAAGCCGTTTATAGAATTCAGTTGTCACAAACACCACTGCTACTATAACTAGGTGCACCCTGTAAATCAAACCTTTTTGTAAGCAAAACAACATAATAGAGTTGACATTCTGAATAACCAAAAGTTCAACGAAAAGAAAAAATAATTAAAAAAATTCTGGAATGTGCAAAATATACGGGAATAGCATAACAGCCGAGTACTGGAAACAATTACTAATATACTATTATATACTAAGAATATTTTATTTTTTATTCTACTCGCTTATATACCGCCATTAGTTTCTACAGCTCTGTACAGACATCATCGCTGTCTCCATTGGGGCTCATAATCTAGATTCCCCATCAGTATGTCTTTGGAATGTGGGCGGAAGACTGGGGGATCTGGAAAAAACCCACACAAACATGAGCTAATGTGCTGGGGTAAGGTGTTATCTGAGCATGCTCGGGTGCTAATAGAGTGTCTTCGTCGTGCTCGAATAATATGTCCGAGTCCCCGCGGCTGTACGACAGCCACAACGAAAGCAGGGATAGCATGTTCCAGCTGCCGGGATTCTAACATATTTTTCGAGTACACTGAAGACACTCGGTTGGCACACAGGCACGCTAGGATAACACCTCACCCAAGCTTGTTCACTCATCACTAGTACTAAAGCTTTAGGTACATGGATTTGGGAGGGTGAAGGAAGACTGTGGGGGTAGGGTGTTCAACTCCTGCCCCGGCCCCTGTCTCTGGAGTCTGTATGACAGGTCACCTCCGTATTAATGACCAGCCTCCTGTTTGAAAGGTTGTGCCAGCACAGTCCGTGAAATGGGAAGCGCTTGTGCAGATTGAGCTCAATAAAGTAATGCCGTGGTAGCGCATGCGCAGATTGAGATCTCAGCAACGACCTTTAGAGATTTCATTGAGCAGACATTTCAATCTGCGCATGTGCAGACTCCGGCGCCATTTTACTGAAGATTGCCAGGAGCTCGATCAGAACAAGCACCACCAGCAACGAGGACAGCGCTGGCGCAAACTTTACAACAAGAGGTCGATCACCCACAAAGCAGTGGCCGTTCGTATAAACACCAGAGGCAAGGGAAGGGGCAGGAGCCAAAGACCCTACCCCCACAGTCCCGCCACTATACGCCTAAACTAATTACACCAAATGTTCAAAAGCTGATTAAAGAACAACCAGGCGGATGTCTTCACTAAAGTGCTGGCGCCAACACTTCAGCAAGGCCATCCAGACCAGCAAGTTACCCGCCAACCTCTCTTACAACCTCTCTCCACCTCAGCATCTGCAGTGTGCGGTGAATGTTGATCCTTTTCAGCACACAGCACTGGAAAACTTCATGTGATTGAAGGAAGGATGAATGTACAAAAGTACTGAGATATTCTTGATAAAAATCTGCTGTCATCTATCAGGATGATGAAGATTAAACATGGATGGGCACTTCAGTAAGACAGTGATCCCAAACACACAGACAAGGAAACTCGCAATTGGTTTCTGAGAAAGCAAATAAAGCTGCTAGAATGACTGAGCCAATCACCGCACCTGAATCCATTACACAATTTATGGGAGGAACTCAGCGTTCACAGAAGAAGCCAACCGGGACCTTCAGGATGTGAAGAGTATTTGTATGGATTAGGCTAGTTTCACACTAGCGCTTTTGAGAGCAGCGACAGCCTGCGCATGGCCGCCGCTAAGGCTGGTTTCACATTTGCGTTAAAACAATGCTGCGCCCTGCGTCGTTAAGCCCCGCCCCGAGCCGGCTCCCTGCCCGCCCCATCCGGGATCACCGCCTACTTTCGCATTTGCACGCATGCGATCGGCACACCCTATCTTTAGCATAGGGGGCCGCAGATCATGCGCTGCCAGTGTGAAAGTAGCGTGCTGCGCACTTTTGACGGTGCGCAGTGCGCGCCGAAATGCAACATGCTGCATTTCGGCGCGCACGGTGCACCGTCAAAAGTGCGCAGCACGCTACTTTCACACTGGCAGCGCATGATCTGCGCACCCTATGCTAAAGATAGGGTGCGCCGATCGCATGCGTGCAAATGCGAAAGTAGGCGGTGATCCCGGATGGGGCGGGCAGGGAGCCGGCTCGGGGCGGGGCCTAACGACGCAGGGCGCAGCGTTGTTTTAACGCAAATGTGAAACCAGCATTAGCCCCGCCCCCTGACGCCGCTAAGCCCCGCCCCTGCCGCGCCTCCGCCGGTAGCTCTGCCTACCGGCGAATGACGCTGCATGCGTCCCCTATCTTTATCACTGGGGGCGCAGGCTGTGCGCAGTATGCGTTTGGCGGCGCATGCGCCTTTTTGACGGTGCGCCGGCACAACCAAACTGCAGCAGGTTGCGTTTGGAACAGGTCGGCGCACCGTCAAAAGGACGCATGCGCCGCCAAACGCATACTGCGCACGGCCTGCGCCCCCAGTGATAAAGATAGGGGACGCAGGACGCATGCAGCGTCATGCGCCGGTAGGTGGAGCTACCGGCTGAGGCACTCCAGGGGGCGGGGCTTAGCGGCGGCCGTGCGCAGGCCGTCGCTGCGCTCAATAGCGCTAGTTTGAAACTAGCCTTAAAGAGCGAAAATCCCACCTGAGCAATGCCTGTGTCTAGTTTCTCCATACAGGACGCATCTTGAAGCTGCCATCACCAACAAAGGCTTTTGTACAAAGTATTAAATAAATTTCAGTAAGTGTCTTCAATAAGGTTTCCCTGTGTAATTACTCATTATTACACATACCGTATATACTCGTACCGAGATTTTCAGCACTATTTTTGTGCTAAAAACTCCCCCCTCGGCTTATACACGAGTCATTGTCCCAGGGGGTCGGCGGGGGAGGGGGAGCGGCAGGAGTCGGCGGCTGTCACATCATACTCGCCCCACTCCTGGCGCAATCGCTGCAACTCCTCTCTGCATCTCTCTGCTGTCCCAGCGAGGCAGCTTCTTCCTGTGTTCAGCGGTCATGTGGTACCGCTCATTTAAGTAATGAATATGCACACGTTTCCACTCCCATAGGCGTGGAGAGCAAATTCATTACTTTAATGAGCGGTACCACGTGACTGCTGAACACAGGAAGAAGCTGCCTCACCGGGACAACAGAGAGATGCAGGGAGGACTTGCAGCGACCGCGCCAGGAGTGGGCGAGTATGACGGAGGACGGCGGAGCCGTGCACACAGCAGGGGGGAGGACGGCGGAGCCGTGCACACAGCAGGGGGGAGGACGGCGGAGCCGTGCACACAGCAGGGGGGAGGACGGCGGAGCCGTGCACACAGCAGGGGGGAGGACGGCGGAGCCGTGCACACAGCAGGGGGGAGGACGGCGGAGCCGTGCACACAGCAGGGGGGAGGACGGAGGAGCCGTGCACACAGCAGGGGGGAGGACGGAGGAGCCGTGCACACAGCAGGGGGGAGGACGGAGGAGCCGTGCACACAGCAGGGGGGAGGACGGAGGAGCCGTGCACACAGCAGGGGGGAGGACGGAGGAGCCGTGCACACAGCAGGGGGGAGGACGGAGGAGCCGTGCACACAGCAGGGGGGAGGACGGAGGAGCCGTGCACACAGCAGGGGGGAGGACGGAGGAGCCGTGCACACAGCAGGGGGGAGGACGGAGGAGCCGTGCACACAGCAGGGGGGAGGACGGAGGAGCCGTGCACACAGCAGGGGGGAGGACGGAGGAGCCTGGCACACAGCTGGGGGAGCCACACATAGCAGGAGAGGGATGAAGGGACAATGCATACCTGCTATACTTGAGTCAATATTCTTACCCAGTTTTCCGTGGCAAAAGTAGGTGCCTCGGCTTATACTCGAGTATATATGGAAATTTAATTTATTGACATATATGGTTTGAATACTTGCAATCTGGGGCGGCCTGTGGGCGGGACTGTGGGTAGCCGGTGGGCGGGCTGTGGGTGGGGCTTTACGTGGTGCTCTGCTGACATATGCATCTGTATGGCTTATGACAGGGTCAGTGATTCCTCAGTGACCTGCCCTGTTATGAAAGGGTCGCCGAGGAAAAAAAAAAAACAACACAAGCTAAGTCTCAGAAAACCAGAGAGGTTGGTAACTATGCAGACTGCAGATCCCCGATTCTAACCACACAACTAGCAGCAGTCGTGGAGCGTTCCTACATTGGTCCTAGACGCCTCGTCACAACTGGAGACCTAAATAAGCCTAAAGCAGGAAAAGTGGAAAACCAACTGCCCCAGAGCAGACCCCAAAGGAAAGACAGCCCCCTCACATGTATTGACTGTGAAACAAGATGAAAACACATACAAAGGCAGGAAAATAGGCTGAGCAAACGATGGGGCCAAACTAACTAGAAAGGACAGGAAAGGAAAGACACTGTCGGCAATCTGCCAAAAACACCAGAAATGATGTCCAACACATTTGATAGCAAAATTAACCCTGAAGTCACTAGACTTCTCCCACTATATCAGCACTCTGAAATATTCTGAGACAGAGCAAAAAGAGGCCAATCTAATAAGGGACAAAAAAAAAAAAAAAGCAAATTGGCAAATACAGATAAATAAGAGTGGAAATTCAGCACAGCCCAGCCGGGCTGGCTGGCCACACAAAAAACTGAATTGACCAACAAGAGCAAGTGTGAACATTAGCAAAAACAAACTTAACTTGAGAAGACTGGAACAGAGCTGAGTCCAAGACCTGAGAAGCAGACTAAATCACCAGCACCAGGATAGGGCATCGGCTGTCTTATATCCAGTCTGATACTCCAGAGATCCAATCGTTATCCTCCTCACCAGGTGGCAGATCACTACCAATTAAACCAACCTCACTACCTCCTGTCACCACCAGAGGGAGAACGGAAGGGGAACTCTCAACTGGTGGAGCAGAAAATGAGCTCATAACACTGCCCCCTATTTCACACACTGTATATCTTATTGTTTTGAAAAAGTGAAATTACATTCATCATGTCGCAGCCTGCGCTGTAGCATGATTTAATCTATAATTTTCATATATTCTTTACTTAATGACATAAATTTCTTTAAAAAAAAAATAAAATTCTCTCAAAATGGCGCTGACCGCAACTGTGCGGTAGCATACTTTAGAACGCGATAGAGGCTACTGCGCAGGCGCTGCTGGCGCCATCTTGGTGGACACTTTTTTTGCTGTAGAAAAATGGCGCCGACACCTGCGCAGTAGCATCACTTTCAGAATTATGCTACTGCACAGGCACGGCCGGCGCCTTTTTGAGAAATCTATATCACTAAATAAAAATATATGGAAATTATAGATTCTATCATGCTACAGCGCAGTCTATGCCATGTTGAATATAATTTATTATTTTAAAGCAATAATATATGCAGTATGTAAAATAGGGGGCAGGTCGCTGAGGGATCAATGACCTGTCATAAGCCATACAGGTGCATATGTGCACAGAGCACCACAGAGACCCTCCCCCACAACCCTGCCCACAGGCTGCGCAGGAGCACGAGAATTTCATTAGCTGAAAACTACAAATAAAGATTAAACAACAACCACAAGACGGATTACATCAACCAAGGTATCATGGTGATCAGTATAACGGCGCCGACCTGACACTGTCTGTAGGTTACTGTGCAGAATCCTTCTGACAGGGTCCCTTTATTTAAGACTTGGTTCTTGTTGTATATTAATGTTGAGGTGTTTTTACACTATCTTGGTGATTTGTTTTCACCATTGGTTCTTTTTGTGCTCGACTGTTGACATAGCTAATGGATCATTCTAATATCTGCTAACTCGGACAGCTTTTATCTACTGTGTTTTTGAGAATTAAAGAGGTTGTCCACTACCCAGACTCAATTAGATTTGCCATAAATGTTTACGAATAATGCACCTAATGATCCCCATATACCTTTTCTGCCATGTTAATATTGTTTTTTGCCTTTTTCTTTGCTTCCCGTGCCCAGGAACCAGGGCTGTGGAGTCTGTAAGCCAAACCTCTGACTCCTCAATTTCTCCGACTCCACAGCCCTGCCTCACTCATTGTGGAGCACGGACATAAAGTGCAGCACAGATTCATCTCAACTAAAAGCCAAGATCCTTAGATCAGGAACAGAACAGACATTTATAGGATATTTCATACCATTCCAAAATTCTTATTCAGCACATCCTGCATTGTCCTACTGAAGCCAATTTATTATATATTTTGGGAGTCGGACCATTTTATACTGACTGACTCCACGGCCCGACTCGGCACCATAATGGTTTTCACTTCCTGATGAAATTGCTCTTTTCCCTTCTGACTATATTTCCCATCATTCCTTGTGATGAACTGAAAGCCAGAAATGACCACACCCCCTGTAACCCCGCCCACACCCCTGTAACGTCGCCCAGATACCCCTGTAACTCCGCATACGTCCCTCCCACTCCTCCCCCAGCTTCATAGACATTAGCACCATCTCCTGTTCAGGACACTGCAGGGAACAGAACTAAAGCACAAAGCACCATTACATCAGCCCTGATAATAAGGATTAAACCCTGCTCCCTTTCTGGGATGGATTAATGGATGGGGAGAGATCTGAATGGAAAGAATCTTTGCACTATTAGTATAATGAAGACAACTGCTTATGGGGCAGCAATGCCATACACCGGAGACAACCGCTTATGGGGCAGCAATGCCATACACCGAAGACAACCGCTTATGGGGCAGCAATGCCATACACCGAAGACAACCGCTTATGGGGCAGCAATGCCATACACCGAAGACAACCGCTTATGGGGCAGCAATGCCATACACCGAAGACAACCGCTTATGGGGCAGCAATGCCATACACCGAAGACAACCGCTTATGGGGCAGCAATGCCATACACCGAAGACAACCGCTTATGGGGCAGCAATGCCATACACCGAAGACAACCGCTTATGGGGCAGCAATGCCATACACCGAAGACAACCGCTTATGGGGCAGCAATGCCATACACCGAAGACAACCGCTTATGGGGCAGCAATGCCATACACCGAAGACAACCGCTTATGGGGCAGCAATGCCATACACCGAAGACAACCGCTTATGGGGCAGCAATGCCATACACCGAAGACAACCGCTTATGGGGCAGCAATGCCATACACCGGAGACAACCGCTTATGGGGCAGCAATGCCATACACCGAAGACAACCGCTTATGGGGCAGCAATGCCATACACCGGAGACAACCGCTTATGGGGCAGCAATGCCATACACCGGAGACAACCGCTTATGGGGCAGCAATGCCATACACCGGAGACAACCGCTTATGGGGCAGCAATGCCATACACCGAAGACAACCGCTTATGGGGCAGCAATGCCATACACCGAAGACAACCGCTTATGGGGCAGCAATGCCATACACCGGAGACAACCGCTTATGGGGCAGCAATGCCATACACCGAAGACAACTGCTTATGGGGCAGCAATGCCATACACCGAAGACAACTGCTTATGGGGCAGCAATGCCATACACCGAAGACAACTGCTTATGGGGCAGCAATGCCATACACCGGAGACAACTGCTTATGGGGCAGCAATGCCATACACCGAAGACAACTGCTTATGGGGCAGCAATGCCATACACCGGAGACAACTGCTTATGGGGCAGCAATGCCATACACCGAAGACAACTGCTTATGGGGCAGCAATGCCATACACCGGAGACAACTGCTTATGGGGCAGCAATGCCATACACCGGAGACAACAGCTTATGGGGCAGCAATGCCATACACCGGAGACAACCGCTTATGGGGCAGCAATGCCATACACCGGAGACAACCGCTTATGGGGCAGCAATGCCATACACCGAAGACAACCGCTTATGGGGCAGCAATGCCATACACCGGAGACAACTGCTTATGGGGCAGCAATGCCATACACCGAAGACAACTGCTTATGGGGCAGCAATGCCATACACCGGAGACAACCGCTTATGGGGCAGCAATGCCATACACCGGAGACAACCGCTTATGGGGCAGCAATGCCATACACCGGAGACAACTGCTTATGGGGCAGCAATGCCATACACCGGAGACAACTGCTTATGGGGCAGCAATGCCATACACCGGAGACAACTGCTTAAAAGCAACAACTTGATTACATTGCTACCAATAACTGAGAATTTAAAAAGCCCCTCATAAGAAAATGCTGGATGTATCACAGAATAAATAAAAATAAGGTTGCTAAATAGAAGAAAATATAAAACATCCCACTTACTCATCAAGTCCCTCCCACAACAAACTCCACCCACCCGTGCCCACACCTGTCAGTTTCCAGAGCCCGGAAGTAAGGCAGAATCTGATGTGACATCACAGGAAGCATCAGATATTTCAGCCAGAGATCATGTGATGAGAGGTGCATCTCAGGTCACAGCAGGATTTGACAAAGCAAAGTATTTAGTACAGTTCTCATCTGTGGCAGTTAGGTAAAGTAGTGGACAACCCCCTTTAAATGGGTTGTCCGGCACTAGGACTGCAGACTTGTGAATCCTCATATCATGCACACTCTGCGCTGTGAGGATTCTCTGGAGCGGGTGGCAGGTGGTCATGTGCACATGACTTGCACACTTCCGGCTACATTCCAACTAAACATGTAGATCATATACTTACCTGTTATAATCTATGGGCCTGGTCACACTTATTTTGCCAAAAAAAAAAAAAAATGTAAAGTCATCTTTGGATTTTATGGTTTACAGCTAGTTGCCAAGAATAGGCGCCGCTGCTGTTTTACAGCGGTGCCAGAAAATGCACAGTTTAGACGAAGGGCGGACAGGATTTGAGCACACGTGCTAGCTCCAAATCCCAGCCACATCTCTCCTGTCCCAATCATTTCTACACACTAACTCATGGCAGGAGTTCAGTAGTAGTTTTATAGTAGACGCTCATCTCCTTCCCCATGATCCATTTCTTGTGATCCCCCCCCCCTCTAAGTGGTGGTGGCATCATGGCATTGTCCTCCGCTGATGCTCCATTCCCCCTCCCTAGTTTAAACACTATCCCTACACATTGATCCAACCGCTACCACACTATTCGCAATCTCTCCTGTGCAATCGGGTGGTCCAGATCCTATCAGTGCCCGCCCATTGATCCCTCCCCACCCCATGTGCTACTTCTGTACACTGACCTCCCGCAATTACAATGCAGGAGGTGCAAAAAAAAATGCTGAAGTACATGGCAACCATCGGAACCGCAAACAGAAGGGGTAATGCCGCCAGCCTGGACCAGGTGGGAAGTTTGTGAGGCTTGGGAGCACCCCTTAAAAAAAAAAAAAAAACAACACCCATATAACACAGTAGTGTATGAAATGAGGAGAACAGAAAATTATTATTTTTGTGGTCATTTTATATTTTATTTTTATTTGTTTTAGTTTATTAGATTTTTGGATTCTAAATTAATCAGTTTAGATTTTTCGATTCTCACATATGGATGCATAATGTGTGAGGTGCAGCAATTACTCGCAGTTCTCAAAACGCATCAGTAAAAGATTTTTTTTTTTTTTTTAATTAAAAAAAAGTCAGATTATTTTACTAAAAACTTGAAAAATTAACTTAAGATAAAAACTGGAAAAAAAAAAAAATTAAAAACAAAACCCACCGCTGAGCAACCGCAAGCGCTGCTAGAGTTTCCAGAGATTTTGTCCACGTTTTCTTGACCGTGGAAATGCTTTAATCCCTGCGAAGATCCATTTAATGAGCCTTGTGACCTGTGAGAATTAAAGGGCTACAAATACAAGCTGGATGCCATTATTTCAGTAGCAAAAACATGACCCCGCTCCCAGATAACAGGAGGAGTCTTGGCGTTTCAAAGGCTCAACGAGGCCAAGAAAAATAATCTAATTGCAATAAAGGGACTCAAATTGCTGACAAATTAACCTGTTCACTGCCAGGAAAAGGATCAGAGCATAGGTAAATGGGTTGCTATTCTAATGAAAATTAACTCTTTAAGGACAAGGGAATTTTTCATTTTATGTTTTGGGGTTTTTTTTTTTCTTTGCGCTTTTGCCTTTTCCTCTTTTTCTTTCAAAAGCCATAAGTGGTTTTTGCTTCTCCGTCGACGTGTGTGATGGCTTGATTTTTTTTTTTTTTTTTTTTGGTGTGTAAAGTTGTAGTTCAATTTACCTTATAATGTGCTGAAACACAGGAAAAAAGATGAAAAAAAAAAAAAAGGCAATTAAGCGTTAATTGTGTTGACATTTTCCAAGACCCGTTTCATCTTTATCCTTCAGTTGATGGGGCTGAGTGATGGCTTGTTCTTTGCATGATGAGCTGATGTTTGTATTGATACCAATATTGTGTGCACACAATGCTTTTATTGCTTATTACTAAATTTAATTTTTTTTCTTTTAGGAAGGTGAGGTGATTCAAAAAAAAAAACAAAAAAAAAAAAAAACACAGTTCGGGAGTTCTGACTTTTTTCTTCTTTTTAGCACCTTTCAGAAATCCATATTTTAACTTGTTTTTCAACAGGGAAAATGTGGGGCGATTTGAACTTTTTCTTTACGTTTCGCATAATTTTTAAGACTCCTCAGGGGGCTTGAAACTGCGATCATTTTATCCCTTCTACTACAATAACAGGTTATTGCAGTATATGGTGAAAATCACGGTATTCTGTGGCACACCACCTATGGATGAGGACCCACATAACAGCGACAGGGGTCTTCAGCAGGCTCCCAGTTGTTATTGTAGTGACATTGGTGCTCCAATGGAAGCAGATGCAAGCGGGCAATGGCAGGTATTACACTTAAACTGGCTGACTGCCATGGCCGTAAACTGTTAATGGCAAATGGTAGCCATATAATACAACCAGTATCTGCTGCGTATAAAGGGAGCGCATCTCCTGAGCTCCAGGACCTGCCCCTAACAATCACGGGTGTAGCAGTGCTCCGACCATGATATTTAACATGCGTCAATGGGCACGCAAGTCATTAACTCCACCCATTGCCGAATCTGTGACATGATCGCGGGTAGCCCATGAGTTGTCATGACAGCTGTGGGTCAGCTGATGACCCCATACCTGTCAATACAAAGCTCCTTTAAAATCCTGCCTGTGGCTGGGATTCAAAGTAGACTGTGATTTCTGCTACATGTGGCGATGCTGTGGCATCGGTGTATACAGCACAAGTGATAGGATGATTGCAGCTTCAAGTCCCCTGAGGGGCTCACAATACCAGTGAAAAGTAAAATTAAAGGGAATCTGTCTCCCCCCAGGATGTATATGACCTATTAATATGGGCATACAGGTAATAAAAATGTAGTCCTACCTGTATGCTTCATACACCATGTGCAGAATTATTAGGCAATTTGTATTTGAGAGGAATCTTATTATTATTGAACAACAACTATGTTCTCAATCAACCCAAATGACTCAGACATCAAAGCTTAATATTTTTGGAAGTTGGAGTGGGTTTTTTTAGATTTGGCTATCTTAGGAGGATATCTGTATGTGCAGGTAACTATTACAGTGCATAATTATTAGGCAACTTAATAAAGACCAAATATATACCCATCTCACTTGTTTATTTTCACCAGGTAAACCAATAGAGCAACACAAAATTTAGAAATAAACATTTCTGACATTGAAAAACAAAACAAAAAAAAAAAAATCAGTGACCAATATAATAATAATAAATTTTATTTTTTATAGCGCCGACATATTCCGCAGCACTTTACATTTCAGAGGGGATTTGTACAGACAATAGACATTACATCATAACAATAATCACATAGATCATAACAGATACCAAGAGGAGTGAGGGCCCTGCTCGCAAGCTTACAATCTATGAGGAAAGAGGTAGACACGAAAGGTGGGTGGTAACAGTTGCCCTGATTGTATGGACCAGCCATAATGTTAAGTGTGTAACAGTACAGACACATATGGCTAATGGATGCATAAAGCATGTGGGAACATGATGCAGGAAATCTGGTTATGGTAAAACTGTGCCACAAAGGGATAGATTAGGTTAATGTGTTGAGGCGATAGACCAGTCTGAATAAATGTGTTTTCAGGGCACGCTTAAAATTGTGGGGATTGGGGACTAATCGTATTGACCTGGGAAGTGCATTCCAAAGAATTGGCACGGCACCTGTAAAGTCTTGGAGACGGGAGTGGAAGGTTCTGACTATTGAGGATACTAACCTCAGGTCATCAGCAGAACGGAGGGCACGGGTAGGGTGGTATACTGAAACAAGGGAGGAGATGTAAGGTGGTGCTGAGCTATGGAGGGCTTTGTGGGTGAGGGTAATAAGTTTATACTGAATTCTGGAGTGGATGGGTAGCCAGTGTAATGACTGGCACAAGGTAGAGGCATCGGTGTAACGATTGGTGAGGAATATGATCCTGGCTGCAGAATTCAAGACAGATTGGAGAGGGGAGAGTTTGGTAAGAGGGAGACCGATTAGAAGAGAGTTACAATAGTCGAGACGAGAATGAATAAGAGAAACAGTAAGAGTTTTTGCAGAGTCAAAAGTAAGAAAAGGTCGAATTCTAGAAATATTTTTGAGGTGCAGATGACAAGAGCGAGCCAGTGATCGATTGTGGGGGGCAAAGGAAAGCTCGGAATCAAGTATGACCCCAAGACAGCGGGCCTGTTGCTGGGGAGTAATAGTGGAACCACACACAGAAATGGCAATGTCGGGTATAGGTACATTAGTAGAGGGAGGAAACACAAGGAGTTCAGTCTTTGACAGGTTCAGTTTCAGATATATTGAGGACATATTAGACACAGCGTTTAGAGAAGAAGCGTATAATTGGGTGTCATCAGCATAGAGATGGTACTGGAAACCAAATCTACTGATTGTTTGACCAATAGGGGCAGTGTACAAGGAGAAGAGGAGGGGGCCTAGAACCGATCCTTGAGGGACCCCAACAGTAAGGGGAAGGTGAGAGGAGGAGGAACCGGCAAAAGATACAGTAAAGGAGCGGTCGGAGAGATAGGAGAACCATGAGAGAACGGTGTCCTTGAGGCCAATGGAACGGAGCATAGTGAGGAGGAGCTGATGATCCACATTGTCAAATGCTGCAGAGAGATCCAAGAGAATTAGCATGGAGTAATGACCATTTGATTTAGCTGTTTGCAGACCATTAGAGACTTTAGTGAGGGCAGTAACAGGGGAGTGTAAAGAGCGGAAACCGGATTGGAGAGGGTCGAGAACAGAGTTTTCTGAGAGATAGCGGATAAGACAGGAGTGGACCAGGCGTTCCAGGAGTTTAGAGATGAAGGGAAGATTAGAGACAGGTCTATAGTTAGCGGCACAGTTTTGGTCGAGGGATGGTTTTTTAAGTAGTGGATGTATGATGGCATGCTTAAATGAGGGAAAAATACCAGAAGAGAGAGAGAGAGGTTAAATATTTTAGTTAGGTGAGGGGTCACAGCAGGGGAAAGGGACTGGAGGAGATGTGACGGAAATGGGTCACTGGTGCAAGTGGTTGGGCGAGAAGATGCAAGGAGCCCGCTTACTTCTTCTTCTGTGACTGGTTCAAAGTCAGAGAGTGAGCTAGATGAATATAGCCACCTTTCTTTACGATGACACTCACCTTCCTTCTATCCATAGATTCTGTCAGTTGCTTGATCTGTTTACAATCAACATTGCGTGCAGCAGCCACCACAACCTCCCAGACACTGTTCCCAGAGGTGTACTGTTTTCCCTCCCTGTAGATCTCACATTTTATGAGGGACCACAGGTTCTCTACGGGGTTCAGATCAGGTGAACAAGGGGGCCATGTCATTATTTTTTCTTCTTTTAGACCTTTACTGCCCAGCCACGCTGTGGAGTATTTGGATGCATGTGATGGAGCATTGTCCTGCATGAAAATCATGTTTTTCTTGAACGATACCGACTTCTTCCTGTACCACTGCTTGAAGGTGTCTTCCAGAAACTGCCAGTAGGTCTGGGAGTTGAGCTTCACTCCATCCTCAACCCGAAAAGGTCCCACAAGTTCATCTTTGAGGATACCAGCCCATACCAGTACCCCACCTCCACCTTGCGGGCGTCTGAGTCGGAGTGGAGCTCTCTGTCCTTTACTGATCCAGCCTTGGGCCCATCCATCTGGCCAATCAAGAGTCGCTCTCATTTCATCAGTCCATAAAACCTTAAAAAAAAATCAGTCTTAAGATATTTCTTGGCCCAGTCTTGACGGTTTATCTTATGTTTCTTGTTGAAAGGTGGTCGTTTCTCAGCCTTCCTTACCTTGGCCATGTCCCTGAGTATGGCACACCTTGTGCTTTTTGATACTCCAGTAACGTTGCAGCTCTGAAATATGGCAAAACTGGTGGCAAATGGCATCTTGGCAGCTTCACGTTTGATTTTCCTCAATTCATGGGCAGTTATTTTGCGCCTTTTTTTATCAATACGTTTCTTGCGACCCTGTTGGAAATTTGCCATGAAATGCTTGATTGTTCGGTGATCACGCTTCAAAACTTTGGCAATTTCAAGACTGCTGCATCCCTCTGCAAGACTACTCACAATTTTTGACTTTTCAGAGTCCGTCAAATCTCTCTTCGGACCCATTTTGCCAAAGGAAAGGAAGTTACCTAATAATTACGCACACCTTATATAGGGTGTTGATGTCATTAGACCACACCCCTCCTTATTACAGAGATGCAAATCACCCGATTTACATAATTGGCAGTTGGCTTTCAAGCCTATACAGCTTGCAGTAGGACATGTATAAAAAGGATGATGTGATCAAAACACTCATTTGCCTAATAATTCTGCACAGTGTATTAATGATATTGATGCTGAAAATTATTATATTCTGCTAATGATTTCTTCCAGGCTACAGGCCGTGCGGTGCCTGGAAGAAATCCGTGTCTCGTGTCTTCATTGTAATACTACCCCACATCCCATGCATGTCAGTTATGACCCCGGAATCCCACGCCTGCGTCCTGCACTCCCTCATAAATCCATACCTCATCCTCCCTTCTATGGGCACTGCTTTCGGGCATCCTCTGCGCAGGCGCCAGCGAGTCACTGTGACCTCAGATGTTTGAGCCGATGTGCTCTCCCAACTTCCTACCTGCACAGTCATAGCTAGGAACCATTTGTACAGTGATGAGTACACAGGGACGAAGTGTGGAGAGCACCATATCGGCGCGCACACCGGAAGTCACTGTAGCCAAAGTCGCTGGCGCTTGTGCAGAAGATCCCTTAGTGCAGCGCCCATAGAAGGGAGGAGGAGGTATATACTTTTGAGGGACTGTGGGGCGCAGGCACGGGATTCCTGGGCCATAACTGATGCGCATGAGAACGGAGTAGTTGTAATGAGAAGAGGAGGCAGGGATTTCTTCCAGGCACCGCATGCCCCAGAGCATGGAAGAAATCATTAACAAAGACAGAATATAACACTTCTCAGCATCAAGACCACTAATATGAGGCATGCAGATGGAACCAGTGCAAGATTTCTATTACCTGTATGCCCATATTAATAGGTCATATACGTCCCATGGGGGGGGGGGGGGGGACAGATTCCCTTTAAATCAAAAGTTCAAATCACCCCCACTGTTTCCGCCATTGAAAATAAATATTAAACAAAAATAAAAAATACACATGTGATATCGCAGAGTTCAGAAAAATCCGATCAAAATATAAAGACAATTAACCCGATCGGTAAACTATAAAAGGAAAAAAATTCAAGAATGCCAAAATTAAAGGGTTTTTTTGGTCGCTGCAATTCCATAAAATAAGGCTTTAACAAGCATAAAAAGTGACATTTAGCCCAAAATGGTACTAATAGGAGAGTCGTGTCGCACCGTAAAAATTAAGATGCACACAGCATTTTTCTGGCCACACAGAGATTGGCGTCTCCCACCGGTCCCCTGATGAACCCTGAGTAGCGCATGGGGGAAACGCATAGGGACTACCAAGGAGGAGTGTCTATTTCTATTCCATATTTATGGAGAGCAAGTTGCAATTGTCCCGACTGGGATGGACAGACTATAGCTCTGACCCAGATATACAGAGCAAATTAAAAAGCACTGGAATATGAGACCTCTCTGTACTGTGTGTATAATTCGCTAAGATTTTTGTTTCTGTGTTTCCCGTGGGGATCAAACCAGAGGGAGTGTGATTTTTTTGGAGAAATATATGTTTAAGTATGTCTGAACCTGAAATACTCGCTCCATGTATGGGATATAGATAATAATTATGTCATTTGGCATCTTTGGCTGAGATACCTCGATATGTGAATGTGTATTTTTTTCTTCACTTTTTTAATATCTGTGTCTAGTTGAACTTGGCAAGGGTATGTATCAGGGCAGTCAGGGACACCGTTGTTGAGTGAGGGAGCCATTTCGGAAAATACTAGGGTGCCAACCTCTGCTGCCAGGTAGGGTGAGCTACAGGGATGACGAGGGACTTGATACACTTGCATTGAGCAATGCGGGAAGCAGTCTAGTCGGAATGTGACCGGGAGTATGTTACAGACTTGTACTTTTAGACCGGACAACACCTGTAAACTATATGAATCTATAAACTATATGAAATGGGCCATTCATTAGGTGCAGTGGCTGCAGAGGTCACGCACCGCCCCAAGCCAAAACAGATAGTAAGGAGAGGAGACCAGCGAGGGACCTGGGATATACTGTCGTGCTTGACTGGTAGAGAAGATTTTTTTTTCCCCTCTTTTTATTCCAAAACCATGTTAGAATAAAGAAGGCCTTGTCTATATACATATACGAGTCCTCATACAGACGTCAGTGATTTTGCTCATACTCTAAAAATGGTCGTGGTCTAATCAGTGTTTTGTCATTGTCAGTTTTTACCATCAGTGTTTGGTCAGTGTTTCATTAGTTTTACGCAAAAAAAAAAAAAAAAATTGACAGTTTCTAAAACTTCTCATATCAAATAGTTTGTGAAAAACAGCAAGGAATCCATTCACTGACCAACAGACTTGAGAATGAGTCAAGAGTTCAATCAAAATTGTACATGTCTCTTTTTTAATGTGGAGCACTTAGCCCACAAAAATTCCCAGACAATTGAACAGCCCATAGACTACATGGGTACGAGTTCTACCCTTGAAAACCGGGCAGAGCTCATTTAAAAAAAAAAAAAAAAAAAAAAAGAGCCCAAAGGATGTGATTATTCAGGTCTCCTACGACCCTAACATGCACTTGTCTTAGCAACTTAACAGCTCAAAAAAAAATCCAATCTGACAGAATACTTCTTTGATGGACACAGGGCTGTGGAGTCGGTAAGCTAAACCTCCGACTCCTCAATTTCTATGACACCGATTCCATAACTCAGACTCCACAGCCATGGTTGGGCAGTACGTCGTTGGCCATCGCGAGCAATGGTTTGTGTAGAATACCAAACCATGGTCTTTCAAAATAATCAAAATGGGTATCTTTATATTAGGTGAATGCAAAGCACAGCCTAATAGGACAAATAGGTTTCGGATTTCATTAGGTAAAGAGCTATATTCCCCGTCCAAGAAATATTTGAGTAAGCTTTGTGCCGGAGTTTGAAGTGGTGGCGGTGATCGAGAAGAAGAGCCAGGAGTCAAGTATCTGATAAAGCTCTAGAGGGACAATAGAAAGACAGTCGCATACTTACCATGACGCCTAACAAAATACACTTCAAGACATTAAAGGAACTACTTGGAACAGAGAAAAAAATGAACTCATCGCCCAGAAAGGAGCATTGACCTAGCAGATGTAAAGACCCTACAAAAGGTCAAGCAATGACATTGACAATTATTAAAAAGGACTCTCCAAAAGAGTAGAACAAATAATAAAGACTTTACCGGGTTTCAAAGATTAGTTTTCCCCCATGTGTTCAGAATGCCACCCACCCCGAGTCTTTCTGATCTTCTTAACACTCGCGTCCAACAACACATAACAGGTAGGCTTCGGCGGAGCATCTTGGATATCGCCCTTGTGAAGTGATTGACAGGTTAGGACGACGCAAAATTGGTTTAGGTTCCTGGCAACGCTGCACATGTTTTTAATTAATGACTGACACTTCAAGAAGATGAAGACTGGCACTGCAAAGCAAGAATCCGGCTTACTTTCTTACATGCTTCAAATTTTAGCTAGCAGACGGCGTCAGGAAATTTTCTTACCCCGGTTGGAGATTTTCTTTTTCAATTTTATCCTTCTTATCGTTAAATTAAAAAAAATATACCGCAAATAAAAAAAAAAAATAAATAAATTTGGAGGCAAAATGTTGCCATTATAAAAAAAAAGTTTCTAATTTTAAATACAGTAATTTTCTTTAAAAAACAAATCTGCTTCATCCGAAAGGCTAATTTTTACTGAAAAATTACAGATACGATCTGCTCATTTCCAAGTGATCAGACGGATAAATTGGCCGAAGTAAAAAAAAAAACAGTTATGTCATTCCAAATTTTTTTAAAATCAATTATATAAAAAATAAATAAATAAAAATATACACAGCACACAAAATTCAGCCCTAATGAATACATTTAAAGCGACAGTCTTCAATTCAATATCTACAGGCGACAAAATGACGGCAAATATTGTTCTAAGGATTATTTTTAACCTTGAGTGCCTTGAATTAGATGTAAAAGAAAAACGGTTTTATATTGTTTCGCCAATTTCCCAGGACATAACTTGAGTCACGGGTAAAACATTTCAGTGTACGCCACTGGATAAAAGCAGATTTGTTAAAGTTGGTCTCCAACAGGATTATATAATTACACAGAAAACGAACAGCAACCTTCAGTGTACTGGGCAAGAACAATAAATATAATTACGAGAAATCTAATAAAATAAAATGTCATTATTAAATTCACAAAACTTACTCGGAACTTAAATCTATTCTAGAGAAATTAATGTATAGAAACGATAATGAGTTTATCTCAACAATGATCTGCTATTGTCCTTCGTTGATTCTTATGGAAATAATTTATGGACTTCCATGCGCTGCTTGACAAAATACAGGATTCCAATTATGTGTTTCTCCACTCCATTCAATGTCAGCAAGCAGTTAATCCTGAATGCTATATATGTGTTTTCAACTATGCAAGCTTATATCTGGTATATAGTTTTTTCAACTTACTCTGCTTGTCCCCTTATGTTGTGAGGTCAAGAAAATGTTCAAAGTGCTTTATGATCCATGTAGAGCTGGACATCCGTTTATTTGACCACAACATTTTATTGGGTCCTGCTGTCTCAATTTAGTTTGATTAACGAGAAGAGAGAGAGCAAAAAAAAAAAAAAAAGTTCTAAGTTTTAGCCTCCTGTATATTCAGACATAGCTTGGGGAAGCATTTATGCACAAGTAATCTAAGTACATGTATCAAAGTACTGGCAGTTATAACATGGCAATTAGACAGGGCAGGATTTATATACATCTACTCCTTGTACATTGGGAGTACAACAAATATATACCATATGCATTTGTGTAATTTATATCCTGGCCGCTGCATTCACACACATCCACCGCCCTGGCATTAACTCTACACTCCATCCATATCGGCCCCTCACTTCTTTCCTCTCCTATGTATAGCACTCATGCTCTTTCCACATTGTTAAATTGCACAGATCCAGTCAGTCCCACCATTCAACATCAGAGACGCTCTCACAAATCACTTAGCCATCTGCTCACTCTTTCTATCCTCCTTCTCCTAGTCGCAGGAGACATTGCTCCCAACCCTGGTCCCCCATGTTAGAGAAAGTCAAACCCCCCAACTGCTGCACTCAGAAACCCCTCTAATCTTATAAATATTCCCTGCATGCCATCTGTCTCTCTTAATTGTGCACTTTGGAATTCTCGCTTAGTGTGTAACAAACTCTCCTTCACTAATGCTTTTTTCCTTTCTAATTCTCTTAACCTCCTGGCTCTTACTGAAACCTGGATCCAGCAGTCAGATACTACCGCTGCTGCTGCTCTTTCATACGGGGGACTACACTTCTCTCATACCCAAAGATCAGACAATAGAGCAGGTGGAGGCGTTGATCTGCTCCTATCACCAAAATGTACCTTTCAGGTTATCCCTCAACTACCCTCACTAGTCTTCCCTTCTTTTGAGGTCCATGCCGGCAGACCCTACACCCCCTTCTCCATGCGAGTGGCGATGGTGTATCGTCCTCCCGGCCCCTCCCATCAGTTCCTGGATCATTTTGCCACTTGGCTTCCACATTTTCTCTCCTTTGACATCCCTACCCTCATCATGGGAGATTTCAACATCCCCATTGCTCTTCCACTCTCCCCATCTGCTATTCACCTTTTATCTCTAACCTCTTCGTTAGGCCTTTTGCAGCTCACTAATTCTCCAACGCATGAAGACGGAAACTCCCTCGACTTGGTCTTCTCTTGGCTTTGTACAGTGGATGATTTTGCAAACTCCCCTCTCCCGCCCTCTGACCACAATCTTCTTTCATTCTCTATCAAGAACTGCCAGGCTGCTCAGGTCACCCCCACTGTCCATATTTATAGAAACATACAGGCCATTAACACCCAGAAACTTATGAAGAACTTGTAGTCTTCATTGGCCCCTATCTCCTCCCTCTCATGTCCTGATTCTGCATTGAAGCATTACAATGAAACACTTCAAAGTGCCCTGGATAAATTTGCACCCCCTATAAATAGAACACCACAACACAGACGGCGACAAACCTGGCACACCCTGCAAACACGTTTCCTGCAGCGGTGCTCCAGGTGCGCCGAACGTCTGTGGAAAAAATCCAATCTACATTCATCCATTATAAGTTTATGCTTCGAATATACAACACTGCCCTTCACCTCTCCAAACAAACCTATTTCAACACCCTCATCACCTCACTGTCCAATAACCCGAAACGTCTCTGACACTTTTCATTCTCTACTCAACCCAAGAGAACAGGCCCCAACCACAGAGCTCCGAGCTGACGATCTGGCCAATTACTTCAAAGAAAAAATTGACCAGATCCGACAGGAAATTATCTCCCAATCCCCTCATACCATGCACTGTCCTCCCTCCCCCACTGCATCTAGCTCACTCTCTGATTTTAAACCAGTCACAGAAGAAGAAGTAACCAGGCTCCTTGCATCTTCTCGCCCAACCACTTGCACCAGTGACCCATTTCTGTCACATCAACTCCAGTCCCTTTCCCCTGCTGTCACCCCTCACCTAACTAAAATATTTAACCTCTCTCTCTTCTGGTATCTTTCCCTCCTCATTTAAGCATGCCATCATACATCCACTACTTAAAAAACCATCCCTCGACCAAAACTGTGCCGCTAACTATAGACCTGTCAGTAATCTTCCCTTCATCTCTAAATTCCTGGAATGCCTGGTCCACTCCCATCTTATCCGCTATCTCTTTGATAGCTCTCTTCTCGACCCTCTCCAATCCGGTTTCCGCTCTTTACATTCTACTGAAACTTCCCTCACTAAAGTCACTAATGATCTACTAACAGCTAAATCAAATGGTCATTACTCCATGCTTGTTCTCTTGGATCTCTCTGCAGCATTCGACACTGTGGATCATCAGCTCCTCCTCACTATGCTCCGTTCCATTGGCCTCAAGGACACCGTTCTCTTCTGGTTCTCCTCCTATCTCTCGGACCGCTCCTTTACTGTATCTTTTGCTGGCTCCTCCTCCTCTCACCTTCCCCTTACTGTTGGGGTTCCTCAAGGATCGATTCTAGGCCCCCTCCTCTTCTCCCTGTACACTGCCCCTATTGGTCAAACAATCAGTAGATTTGGTTTCCAGTACCATCTCTATGCTGATGACACCCAATTATACGCTTCTTCTCCTGACATCACTCCAGCCTTTCTAGAAAACACTGGCGATTGTCTAAACGCTGCGTCTAACATCATGTCCTCACTATATCTGAAACTGAACTTGTCAAAGACTGAACTCCTTGTGTTTCCTCCCTCTACAAATGTACCTATACCAGACATTGCCATTTCTGAGTGTGGTTCCACTATTACTCCCCAGCAACATGCCCGCTGTCTTGGGGTCATATTTGACTCCGAGCTTTCCTTCGCCCCCCACATTCGATCACTGGCTTGCTCTTGTCATCTGCACCTCAAAAACATCTCAAGAATTCGCCCTTTTCTTACTTTTGACTCTGCAAAAACTCTTACTGTTTCTCTTATTCAGTCTTGACTATTGTAACTCTCTTCTAATCGGTCACCCTCTTACCAAACTCTCCCCTCTCCAATCTGTATTGAATGCTGCAGCCAGGATCATATTCCTCACCAATCGTTACACTGATGCCTCTACCTTGTGCCAGTCATTACACTGGTTACCCATCCACTCCAGAATTCAGTAAAAACTTATTACCCTCACCCACAAAGCCCTCCATGGTTCAGCACCACCCTACATCTCCTCCCTTGTTTCAGTATATCACCCTACCCATGCCCTCCGCTCTGCTGATGACCTGAGGTTAGCATCCTCAATAATCAGAATCTCCCACTCCCGTCTCCAAGACTTTACACGTGCTGTGCCAATTCTTTGAAATGCACTTCCCAGGTCAATATGATTAGTCCCCAATCCCCACAATTTTAAGCGTGCCCTGAAAACGCATTTATTCAGACTGGCCTATCGCCTCAACACATTAACCTAATTTATTCCTGTGAGGCACAGCCAAAAGTTTTACCATAACCAGGTTCCCCGCATCATGTTCCCACATGCTTTATGCATCCATTAGCCCTCTGTGTCTGTACTGTTACACACTTAACATTATGGCTGGTCCATACAATCAGGGCAACTGTTACCACCCACCTTTCGTGTCTTCCTCGTTCCTCATAGACTGTAAGCTTGTGAGCAGGGCCCTCATTCCTCTTGGTATTTGTTATAATCTATGTGATTATTGTTATGCTGTAATGTCTATTGTCTGTACAAATCCCTCTGAAATGTAAAGTGCTGCGGAATATGTCGGCGCTATAGAAATAAAATGTATTATTATTATTATGGTGAAAGATTAACCATTTATTCCCAACGCGTTTCGAAGTAAGAACTACTTCTTCCTCAGGGGATGACAAACCCGTTTGTCATCCCCTGAGGAAGAAGTAGTTCTTACTTCGAAACACATTGGGAATAAATGGTTAAACTTTCACCATAATTGGAATCCTGTATTTTGTCAAGCAGCGCATGGAAGTCCATAAATTATTTCAATAAGAATTGATATATCAGCGGTCACTTGTTTGACCTTTGGACGTGCAGCAGCTGACTACTAATCGTATATGCCTGATCTCTCCTACAATAGGTGAGTGGATTTCTTATATATTTTATTATTAACCCGGATAAGACCCTATTTGCGCTTTGTTCCTATAGCGTATTGCATTGTCCTTCGTTGGCTATACTATATACACCAGGGGTCTCAAACACGGCAGGGTAAGTGGGCTGTACATAGAAAAATATTTGAATAGGAAGGGCCTCGTTCTTTGCGGGAGATTATGTTTTCAGCGATGGCATTTTTCTATATGACTTTTTCATCATCTTTTTTTTTACTTTTTTTATTCTTATGGTAAAGGTCTCATATTTAACTTAAATTTTTACATAAAACAGCATTTTTAGTAGCCAAATATCATTCCATTATTTCTTCATTCATTTTTTTATATTTAAAAAAAGGCCCCCATACAGTAATAGTTTTACAATTAGCCCCATATAGTAATAATGTTCCCGGTCCTGCAAGTGTCTCTTGTCCCATTGAAATATCCCCAATCCTGTAATAATGGCCCCCATCTTATAGTAACGTCGCCGAAATGGCCCCCATCTTATAGTAACGTCGCCGAAATGGCCCCCATCATATAGTAACGTCGCCGAAATGGCCCCCCATCATATAGTAACGTCGCCGTAATGGCCCCCCATCATATAGTAATGTCGCCGTAATGGCCCCCCATCATATAGTAACGTCGCCGAAATGGCCCCCCATCATATAGTAACGTCGCCGTAATGGCCCCCTTCTTATAGTAATGTCGTCAGTGTTCAGAGACCCGGCCGAGGTAAACAGGCTGAAACCCAATCATCGCTGAACAAAACACAGAAGTACAAGGTGTTCAGTGCTCAGAGACACAGCCGACGTGAGAAGGCTGAAACCCAACCACCACTGAACAAGACACCGGAAGTGGAATTTCAAGACTGGACCAAGAAATAACTGGAGACAGATTTTTTTCAAAGGTTTTATGGACTGATGAGATGAAAGCGACTCTTGATGGACAAGTCCGTGGCTGGATCAATAACGGGCACAGACCTTCACTTTCATTACGACACCAGAAAGGTGGAGGTGGGTACTGCTTTAGGCTGGTATTATTACACATGAGCTAGTTGGACCTTTTTGGGTTAAAGATGGACTCAAAAATCAACTTCGAAACCTACTGCCAGTTTTTAGAAGACACTTTCTCGAAGTAGTAAAGGAAAGTCTACATCTTTGAAGAAAACCATGATTTGCATGCAGACAAAGCTCCATCGTAGCATCTTAAAGATGAAAAAATAATGACCCGGCCATTTCTGACCGGACCTAAACCCTATTGCAGACTTGTTGACCCTTCTTAAAACAGGAGAAGTTTCAGGTTTATTAAGCTTTTCAATAGACCAACAGCTCTGGAGTTGTTCAACATTAAAATTAATCATCAAACATAAAAATTGCCTAATAATTTGTTCACATAGTGTACGGTCATAGGCAGCAAGACAAGTTCAAGGGATTATCTGAACTTAATATAAAACATTACCATGGGCATTGTGTAGGCTAAAAACTAGAAAAAAAAACAAAAAAACTGTTACCTCTCCTGGACCCAATGCCAGGCGTACGTGAGGTTACACTCCCCAGGCTAGCTTGGCTCAAGTGGTGGGTTGCCACCTAAGCATTCAGGTTAGCTGGTGTCCATGTTGCTACTGCGGCCTGCCTTTCTGCTCTAATATTAATAAACCAAGCTCTGCTACATTGTTGGGTAACTCTGCTGCAGTATCATCTATTTCTCATTTGGATCAAGGGTTTTGAGGATCCACCTCACCAGGTAGCCATATTCACCTGCTGTCACCCTCATGGACCATGAAAGAAGCCATGATGTAACAGTTCTTCATCACACGACCGCTGAGGCCTGTGACTGCCACACCATAGAAATACGGTAATCATTTTTACATTAAATTAGAATGCATATTCAGGCCTCACACAAGGCCATGTGCAGTATGGCTGACTAGAATTGACCTACAGCTATCCATACATATCGCAAATAGCGGTCAGCTACTAAAAATCCACTAAAGCATGCATGCTTTGCTCGGCCAAACAAGCATGTTAATGTCGATGGTGACAGGGGAATAAGCTGTCAGTCACTTGTCGCACAAGGTTGTCTCCATCTGTGTGTTGAAATCCAACATGCCAGATTCTTCTATTGGTTAACATGGGCCCACAATTAACATTAGAACAGGCCTGCACAACACGCAGCCCACCGAAGGATGTATTGCTGAACGTGGACAATAGTCCAGTCAAAATACGGAAAAAAAAATCCTTTACCCTGAACAAAATTCCAAGAAAGCATTGTTTTTTTGGTAGTATTACATGTAGGGAAAAACATACTAAAAGTTTACCAAGATAGGGTTACCACAAAGGGTCCAAATGTGACGTCAAAGAATATGGCTGCCAAAGCCGTAAAATGTTAAATGCGACTCGCCTTTCAGTGTCTATCATATTTCTTTTACAATTACTATTATATTTAACGATTTATCTTCTTTTACAGAGCTGAGAATGATGGAAAGTCAAGAAACTAGCCCCTTATGCAGCCATGAAGTAGAAGATGACGGAGAAAGAGTGGTGATTGCTGCGAAAGGAGCTGAAGGGATCAATAAAGCCAGTACTGAGAGGGGCGTTAGCACTGTGGTAGCTGCTGGAGCAGTGGTGCACAAGAGATGTCGTATGAACTACATAAACAAGAAGCAAATAGACTTGCATAAGAAAGCTACTTCAGTTCATCGTTCACCTCAGGGCTGTGGAGTCGGTAAGCCAAACCTGTGACTCCGACTCCTCAATTTCCCTTACACCGACTCCGACTCCCACTCCCACACATATTGCTTATATTTAAGTGAAAAATTTATTGTAGTACAATGTGAACCTCAGACATTTAATCATTTTTATGATCCAATAATCAAGATATTTAGATAGAACAGAATATATATTGGTGTACTACCCGGTTTTCATTCTTTTTGGTACAGATACGATATGGATAGACAGATATGGATAAATGGATAGATAGAGCAGATTTCTAATCTGCTTTTGCTATTGAAAACATTATCTATGAGCTCAAAAACCTTTCAGGTGATGCAGTTTTTTAAAAAGATGATCAGCTTTTGCAGCTGAAAAACGTATCCTCAAAAAACACAGGAAAAACGCTGTGTGTGAATGTAGCCTTAGATCAGGAATAGAACAGCCATTTATAGGACATTTCATAACTTTCCCAAACTCCTATGAAAAAATATTCAGCACATCCTGCATTGAATTACTGTACCCAATTTATTATATATTTTAGGAGTCGGAGTCGGTCCATTTTACACCGACTCCAACTCCGACTCCACCAAAATGAGCACCGACTCCGACTCCACAGCCCTGGTTCACCTGCCAAGAGAGGTACACGGGTGTCTACTGGATCCTATGATAGCACGACGCAGTGTTTGTTCTGTGGACATGAAGTGGTGAAGACAAGATCTAGGAGTGATTTCGATGACTATAGCTTTGTTAAAACGGATGGATTTGTAAGGTCCATCTTGTCACATTGCAAACAACGTATTGATGACTGGGCAATCACCATTCAAGGGAGAATCGCGAACTTTGGGAAGGACTTACATGCTGCAGACTGTCTGTATCATCGTTCATGTGACATTAACTTTCGGACAAATTACGGAATTCCTATGCGTCATGGTGGTGGATCTACTACAAAGAAACCGCGGAAGGTAAGGAGGCCGATGAACATGGACCAAGAGCAAGCGTTCTTGAGAATGTGTGCATTTCTCGAGGACAACGATGAAGAGCAACTGACTGTCACAGATCTTGCAAAGAAAATGACGGAGTATCTTGTAGAAGGAGACAGTGCTGCCTATAGTAATAAATGGCTGAGGTATAGGCTGGAGGAGAGGTATGGCGATTCGCTATTCATAGCAGAGTGTGAAGGGTTGCCTAACATTGTAACGTTCCATGAAAAGACCAGAATAATCCTGAGGGCCTATTTCCGTAGTCAGGAAACGGATGAAGAAGCCCAGAAGAGAGCCATCATAGAGACTGCGGCCAAACTAATCAAGAGCAATATCATGTCTAAGATCCCATCTTCAACCGATGAATATCCGAAGACTTCTTCGCTTGAATGTCAGTCTGCCTTAGATTATCTCCCCCTGAGTTTGCTTTGCTTGCTTGAAACCCTCTTCGTTGGAAAGGACATTCACAGGAAGGTCGCAAGCTTTGGACAATCAGTTGTTCAGGCTGTACGTCCCAGGGCTGTAGTAGCTCCATTGCAGCTTGGGTTAGCAGTCCAGCTCCATCATCATTTCAGGTCTCGATTTCTTGTAGACAGTCTCTCAGCCATGGGATATTGTTCATCATATTCGGAAGTTCAGCGATTCGAGGAAAACGCTGCCGCTTCTGTTGGCCAGGATGTACTCGGTGGTACCATAGACAGACTGGATACGGCACTGCTGTTCGCTGCGGACAACGTCAATCATAATATCATCACGCTAGATGGGAAGGGGACTTTCCACGGCATGGGGATGGTAGCTACTGTGACTCCAGGAAGGAAGGTCAGTCGCACTGTTCTCAGACGGAAGACTGCGGACTTGGAGATAGTTGAACAAAGCAGAGTTGATGTAAGGGAATACCATTTCGCAAAACACACTCGCCGAAACATAAAATTCAAGCCCTTGCCATTTCTCGACTCCATTGACAATCGTGTTGATGTATTGTGGGAGATGTCTTTATGCTTCAAACAGCCTGCACCGAGCTGGAATGGAATGATGCACATGCTACATAAAGACTGTGATCATCCGGGGTCGTCTTCGGTAATCTTCCTGCCCATCATTGACATGTATTCTGGAGACAAGTCATGCATCTTCTCTACTCGAGTATCTGTGCAACCTTGCTGATAAACACCGATCCGCTGCAGTTGTTACATTCGATCAGCCACTCTACTGGAAAGCGTCAGAAATCAAACACGAGATGCCTGATGACAGCCCGGTTCGAGATGTCCTGATGCTCGGGAGCTTCCACACATAGATGAATCTTATGGGTGCCATAGGAACGTTGATGGATGGGAGTGGAATCAAAGAGATCTTGGGAGCAATTTACGGTGAGAATGCTGTGCAACACATCATGACTGGAAAGGCAGTTCAGCGTGCAGTTCGTGGCCATCTCCTCCTTGATCAGTGTCTTACTCAGCAAGTTGCAGACAAAGTACTTTGCGACCATCCCGGTTTTACAGACCTGTTGCAAGAACTTGAGCAGTTGTATGCTCGGACACTGAAAGGGGAGAGTGACTTGAATTCGGTCATCACTTCTACCTGCCTTAGTGAAATTGTCCACCTCTTGTCCACCAAAAGAAACGGATTATCCGCTAGCTCGAGCACCAGTAAACTATGGCTGAATTACCAAGAGATGGTTGGAATTGCAAGGGAGCTTATCGAGGCCGATCGTACAGGATCCTGGCTGATGCACCTTCATGCTGTAGCCGAATGTTTGCCCATTCTTGCAGCTGCTGGGCATGGGAATAATGTGAAGGCTGCCTACCTTTACCTCCAGTCTATGACCACTCTGGAAGATGATATGCCATCAGTCTTCCATAGATTTATGAATGGCTTGCATGTTGTAAGGCAGACTGATCAGTACTGGGCAGACCTGGGTTGCGACCTAGTCATCGAGCAAGCTCTGATGCGCTCCCTAAAAACTGCAGGAGGACTCACCAGAGGAAGTGGAATGTCCGAACATCAGAGGGCCTTGTGGACTCTGTCTGTGCCAGTGTCCTCTTCCTACAGTGATGCAATGCAGGGTTTCACTCGCCAGAGCTTTGTCACCAGTGAACACAAGGAGGCAAGAATGTCAAAGACGAGAAGAGATCGTGAAGACCTGGAGAAAATTGCAGATAAACTCGAGACCTTTTCACCTTTCTCGGATGAAGTGTCTCTTCGCAACATTATCACCGGTGTCATTGCAAATAAGGATGTGAATGTCCATAACCTGTTCACCATTGGCAGAGAAATAGTGGCAACAATGGAGGGTCAATCACTGTTTTCAGTTAAGTACAAGCGGTCAATGAAAGCCATTCCGGGTCAAACCGTATTTTGACTGGACTATGATGAGGATGAAGATATGGCAGCAGTAGAACTGTCAGGACCCAAGTCCTCTTGCGCCTGGCAGTCCTCCTGTAGCCCACTCATCCTAACTGCTACCTCAGTCAGAGCTTCTTTTCCTTTAGTAAGCTGTTGATCATCGACCAGTATACGATGACTTGGGTCCACATCAACAGCTGCCAGGAAAATTTTATTTTCCAATAGCTGTGTCTCTCTCCGTTTCATTGAAGCAGAAATGCCATCTGCGATTAAACCTCCTCTTTGGGACAGGCAAAATAGCAAGTTCTTCCACTCCCTTCTGAAAATGCCAGAAGTTAAATCCTCAGCTTGTAATTTTTTAGTCACGGTAAATGGGTGATTAAGCAATTCCTTTAGTTCAACCACCTGTGTCCATTGACCTTCATTTAGGGTTACCTGAGGGTTCACCATATCTATAAGAAACGGTTTCAGTTCAAGCAATCGCTCAATCATTAAATAAGTGCTGCCCCACAGCAGGCCCGGATTGGCAATATAACCAACCGGGCATTTTCCCGCTGGGCCGCTGTCACGTGGGCCGCGGGCGGCAGCGCCCGATCATCTGGCCGCTTGCCAGCGGCTGCGGCCACTGTTACTCCTGCCGCCGGCCCTCTGCGGGCACAGCGGTGATAGTTTCAAGTTCTTCCCGCACTGCAGGGAGATAAGCCGCCACGCCTCCCCCACGCACCCCATCCTCGCCTTAGCATGAGACCCCCTCCCCCCCCGCAGCCACTCACAGCGTCGCACTCGCTTGCCTGCTCGCTCTGTTCGCAGGACCTGTGATGAGGTCACAGGAGGGGAGGAGTCAGGGAATCACATAATCAGGAGCCTTTGTCCAGACCCCCCCGACATGTCACCCCCTGACTCCGCCCCTCCTGTGACCTCATCACAGGTCCTGTGCGCTCAGCCCTGCCTCTATCGTCTGCAAGACTCTGCTTTGCTGTTGTCATGGTGCTGGTTGAGGTAAGTATGTGGGGTCAGGATTTACAGTGTGGATGTAGCAGAGCCGCGCGTGTACGAGGTGTACGGAGAGGAGCCGCGCGTGTACGAGGTGTACGGAGAGGAGCCGCGCGTGTACGAGGTGTACGGAGAGGAGCCGCGCGTGTACGAGGTGTACGGAGAGGAGCCGCGCGTGTACGAGGTGTACGGAGAGGAGCCGCGCGTGTACGAGGTGTACGGAGAGGAGCCGCGCGTGTACGAGGTGTACGGAGAGGAGCCGCGCGTGTACGAGGTGTACGGAGAGGAGCCGCGCGTGTACGAGGTGTACGGAGAGGAGCCGCGCGTGTACGAGGTGTACGGAGAGGAGCCGCGCGTGTACGAGGTGTACGGAGAGGAGCCGCGCGTGTACGAGGTGTACGGAGAGGAGCCGCGCGTGTACGAGGTGTACGGAGAGGAGCCGCGCGTGTACGAGGTGTACGGAGAGGAGCCGCGCGTGTACGAGGTGTACGGAGAGGAGCCGCGCGTGTACGAGGTGTACGGAGAGGAGCCGCGCGTGTACGAGGTGTACGGAGAGGAGCCGCGCGTGTACGAGGTGTACGGAGAGGAGCCGCGCGTGTACGAGGTGTACGGAGAGGAGCCGCGCGTGTACGAGGTGTACGGAGAGGAGCCGCGCGTGTACGAGGTGTACGGAGAGGAGCCGCGCGTGTACGAGGTGTACGGAGAGGAGCCGTGTGTGTGTGTGCGAGGTGGAGCCGCGTGTGTACGGAGAGGAGCCGCGTGTGTATGAGGTGTACGGAGCGGAGCCACGCGTGGACGGAGAGGAGCCGCGCGTGTACGAGGTGGACGGAGAGGAGCCGCGCGTGTACGAGGTGGACGGAGAGGAGCCGCGCGTGTACGAGGTGGACGGAGAGGAGCCGCGCGTGTACGAGGTGGACGGAGAGGAGCCGCGCGTGTACGAGGTGGACGGAGAGGAGCCGCGCGTGTACGAGGTGGACGGAGAGGAGCCGCGCGTGTACGAGGTGGACGGAGAGGAGCCGCGCGTGTACGAGGTGGACGGAGAGGAGCCGCGCGTGTACGAGGTGGACGGAGAGGAGCCGCGCGTGCACGAGGTGGACGGAGAGGAGCCGCGCGTGCACGAGGTGGACGGAGCGGAGCCGCGCGTGCACGAGGTGTACGGAGAGGAGCCACGCGTGTACGAGGTGGACGGAGTGGAGCCGTGTGTGTATGGAGTGGAGCCATATGTGTACGGGATGTACGGAGCGGAGCCAAGTGTGTACAAAGCTTACAAAGCGGGCTTTTCCCACGGACACATGAGTACACGGCGGAGCCCCGAGGAGCATTTTAAAACACACACATGACGTTCCACCTGAAGTGATGTGCTGGAAGCTGACCGGAAATGAGATAATTTCTTGAGGAGATTGTGACGGAACCAGGAATGCTTCAGATCCATCACCGTGTCCTCCTCCGACAGCGCAGACAGCAGGATCGCCTTGGAATCGGGGATGCCGGCCATGTGAGCGGATCATGATATGTCCTGCACTGGGAGGCTCAGGTGGGCATTACAATGGGAGCCGGGCTGCTATAGTATCTTTGTAGAATCTTTATTTATTTCTCTCTTTTTCTTTCTTTCTCTGTTCTGTCTTTCCCTCATTTTCTTTCTCTCTCTCTCTCTAATCTTTCTTTCTTTTTTCTCTCTGTTCTTTCTTCCCCTCTCTCTTTCTTTCCTCTCTTTCTCTGTGTTCTTTCTTTCTCTCTGTTCTTTCTCTGTCTCTCTTTGTTCTTTCTTTCCCCTCTTTCTTTCTCTGTTCTTTCTCTGTCTCTCACTGTTCTTTCTTTGTCTCTCACTGTTCTTTCTTTCTTTCCCCTTTCTTTCTCGCTCTGTTTTCTTTTTTCTCTCTCTCTCTCTGTTTTCTCTCTTCCTTAGTGTCAGTCAGTGTGCCCATAATGCCAGCCACTGTGCCCTCAGTACCAGTCAGTGTGATCAGCAGTGCTAAATGGGTGCGATTAGGTGTGGACATGGGTGTGACTAGTTGTGAAATGGGTGTGGCTGGACGTGGCCAAAATTTGCAGTCTTTGTCCATCTTTCCCTTCTTCAAAAGTTGGGAGGTATGATAGGGGCGGCTATGACCAGGGGGTCTGGTTGCCCAATAGAGAGCAGTTCTGCCAGGAATTCTGTCACCATGCGTACAAAAGGGGACAGAGCTTTGGGAGGAGTACTGTACCTAAAAGCAATAAATAGGACTGAGCTGAAATACTGGGCACAGCTGTGACTACATGTTATATAGTCGTGTTAATCTCCTCTCACTTCTTGTAACCTACAAGTGTACAAATATATTATATAGTCACCATGTGACTAGTGGGCCTGTGTAACTTCAAATGCCAAGGCTGAATTTTAGTCCCAGTCCGGCCCTGCCCACAGAGTGGCTTGATCGACAATTGCACCTTTCCCAGCACGTCTCTTCAAGATGGAATCAATTTTAGAGGTTCTGGTGGCAATAACCAATTTCTTCACTTTTCCAATCAGATTTCCAGCATGTCCCTTTTGCAGACTATCTCTTTATTGCCAGCTGCAGCGTGTGCACAACTTTCTCACTTTCTCCAGCTCGGGGCCCAGGAATCGGATCCTGTGCAGGGCAGGCACACCTCCCCCTCCTCTCTCTGGTGGATACGGCAGAAGACAGAACAGAGGAAGGGAGATTGCCCCCTGCAGTCTGGAGCCGCTGCAGAACGGGAGAACTGCAGCATAAAAGTGATTTTTGATAGGTGCGTGCCCCTGCTTCTAGGGGGGTGGGGGGCAGCTGCTCCCCCGTCCCTCGCTGGCTACGGCCATGATTCACACACAGCGTTTTTGCGGATCAGTTTTTTGCAGTAAAATGCAATGACTCTGGGCATCCCAGCAAAGTCAATGGGTTTCAAGATATGACATTCAGACACATCGTTTTGTGAGGATCTGTTTTTGGGCCGAATGAGCATGTCAGTTTGTGTAGCGTTTTTCTAATCTGCTTTTGCTATTGAAAACATTATCTAGGAGCTCAAAAACCTTTCAGGTGATGTGGAAATGCTGATCTGCTTTTACAGCTGAAAAACGTATCCCCAAAAACGCAGCAAAAACGCTGTGTGTGAATGTAGCCTTAGATCAGGAATAGAACAGCCATTTATAGGACATTTCATAACTTTCCCAAATTCCTATGAAAAAAATATTCTGCACATTCTGCATTGAATTACTGTACCCACTTTATTATATATTTTAGGAGTCGGTCCATTTTATACCGACTCCACAGCCCTGGGGACAAGGGCAGAATAGTGTGTCAGCAGCTGCTCCGACGTGCAGCGGCGTTACGAGGTCATCACACTGTGACCTCATCATATGCTTGCTGCACAGAGGTGGAGAGGACTCTGCGGGAAACCGTAATCAATCAATAAGGTAGCTAAAAATCAATTATCCTGTTATAGGAGATGTGAAGGGGCTGTAGTCACTATGAGGGTATCTTATGGGGCAAAAGGTGGGAAAATTATGAAGGGGGCACAGTATGCAGAGAGGCCATGTGAGAGATATTTTGGAGAGGGGGAGATATTATGTATAGGGGAGATATTATGGAAAAGGGGTGTGTTGTGGTAGATTGGCTCACTCAGTTGCACGTAGAGGTAGACACAGGAATGCTGTTTCTTTAAATCTTACACTGGTTTATTAAAGGTACAGCATAAACCAGTGAACAAAACAAACACAGCTTATCTGGCCTAACGGATAACCATAACGTATGGTACAGTCTTTGTTGCTGCGGGGATCCACCCGCTCAGAAATAAACAAACGTTCAGTTTTCCTGATCATGAAAACGGAGCTCGGGGGCTTGCACTTTACACCTAACACTGAATGAGCGAGAAGGTTGTGTATTTATCCTCTGGACTCCACCCATTCTACAGCTGTTGACTCAACCCAGCCCTAAACACGGCTGATTTACCCCTCTCAGCACTAAGTGTGCTGGAGCGTTTTCCTAGGTTCATATCACTGAAGCTAACAACCGCAGTGATACATATCTCCCCTCTAGTGACTTTGTCACAGGACATTATGGAGATGAGCAGTGTGTGTGTGTGTGTGTGTGGGGGGGGGGGGGACATTTTGTGAAGGTAGTACAGTGAGGGCAATTATTTTTTTAGGGACACAGCACAGAAGATTTTTATTCAAGGGGCATTATGATGATATTTTGCCCCTAAAAATAAAAAAAAGTGTCAAGTACTGCAGAAGGCAGGAGAAGAGGGAAGTCTGGAGAGATGAGCTGTGAGCATGAAATCTCACCATGGCATCTGTATGACAAAATGGTTGAAGACTAGAGACAGGAATGACTTTAAATCAGAGAAGATACCCCTATAAGGTACATGGATGTGAATGTTTATTTGTGATACCACCTACATCTCATCAGTACTGTGGTACCTGTATAGTCCGCAGTCTGATAATGGGTGGTAACAGCAGCTCCCAGTATCGCCTTGTTAACAACATATTATTAATTCACGTGACAAGTGTATATGGGGTTGACCTAAAACTAATTGATTACTATACTAAGCTTGGTAATGTATGTCAGTACGGACGGCGATTATGGTTATGTATTCATGCAGTGCCAGTGGTTCTGGTGATTGTAGTGATGTACTCATGTACTGACATAGGTTCTTGTGATGCATTCGTATACGGATGAAGTTTGTGGCGCTGCATTCATGTACTGATGGTGGCTCTGACCAGGTCCTCAAATAAACGTTGGTTTTGAGATTATGAGGAGGATTTGGTAGAGTTTCTGCTCCAAAAATTCAGTTAACTTAATGTCCTAATATTATAATAAGTGTATTTACTCATAAAATGAGTTTAACATCAAATGACTACAACAAAAGACCCAGGCATGTATAAACTGTAGGTAACAAAAGAAGTGTTGCGCAAAAACTTCTATTTAAAAAGAATCCTTTTATTAAAATTGTATATTTAAAAAGTTTTTTTGCAGTAAAAGATAAAGAGGGACCAAACTTTATAAAGTAAATTTTGCCACAAGGTAATTATAATAACATTCTTTGATTACACATGAATATATGGGATTTCACTCCATACTATAAAAAAAATAAATTAATAATAATTTGTGGGTTTGAAGTGCCTAATAGAGTGATGACAAATCTATGTTAAATACAAATAATTCATGATCAATAAGATCTATTGCAGAGAACCCTATGAATAAATATAAATAGTAGTATTGTCCTCTTCTTACATTCATTTCATTCTACAAAGAGTTAATTTAAAGTTACAAAGTGCTATTAAGGTGCCTCTGAAAGTACCTGCAGCCTAAGACAAGATACAAACAAGCTCAATTGTGCAATGTAGAAGCAATATGATGAGCTCAAATTGTGGGATGCAAAAAAGGAAAGCAAAGGCACGAGACAATGTTTTTACCTGAAATTATGGGCAATGCAAAGTAATAATACACTCCAGTCCCTGTGCCCCGACGCGCACGTTTTGCCCTGCTTCTGCCCCGACGCGCGAAACGGTTGCACTTTCAACTACCGTATATTTTTCTCCGAAACTCCACAGGATTTGAGAAAAACCATACATGTTTATAATACCTGACTAGTCTCACAGCTACAGCCAGTTAATGGTTCTGACAGTATGAATTGTGACAGGTTCCATACAAATCCTTAAATCCTAGACTGACAGCTCTCTCCTTATGTGTTATACAGCTAGCACCTGTCTCAAAATCAGAATTCACACATCCATGTGTCACGGTCCCAGCACGAACTATAACGCGAGGACTATCCATGAGACGCCTGATGAAAAACTTGACAGCCTCACAGTGTGAATGCAGCATTACAAAAAGGACTGGAGCTAGCACCGATCGCAGCTTTTGAACCATGTAAATGCTGCTGCAGTATGAACTCCCCAAATATTGAAAAATAAAAAAAAAATTATATCAAAGCTATAAAATTAACTAATGTAAATGGCAGTAAAAAGAAAAAAAAAAAAGTATGATATACAAAAACACTGCCACACACTGTATGTACTACAAGACTGTACTAAAAAAAGCTATCGCTCACCAAGATTTAAAAAAAAAAGTTTTCATGCAGCATATCATGAACTGTAGAAAAAAAAAATTACGGGTCTCAGAAAATGGTGACATTACGATCTTAAAATAAAAAATATAAAAAAAAAATCTTCAGAAATGTCTTAATATACCATATATGAAAGTGTGTTATGTCTCTTGAAAGAAGGGAGAGGAAAAAGAAGACGAAAAGAGAGAAGAAATATGTGGCTGCTCACAAAGTGGTTAAGTGGCCAAAACTTAATTTTTGGTCACTTCTTCAGGATTCTCGAGTCCATGACTAATATTACTGAGCAGTCTGAGAAGTCGGCATTCACCGTGAGCAATAAATAAGACAGTCATCAGATAACATACATTGGTAGAGAGCTCTTCTGTACTTCAAATATGTTAAAAAAAAAAAATAGTAAATTTGCGGTGTCCGTGCCTCCCTATTATTTTTCTGGCACCACAATTGGTAGACAGAGAACCGCAGATAAACCCCATTAGCCAATATGGCAGGCGCTTCGGTACCGTGCGTCAATGTATGATTACACCGTGATGACATTTGCAAGGCGGGGGGGGGGGGGGGAGGGAGGGACCGCCGACTAAATGACATTTTCAAATTAGCGGTAATCAAAAATTTGTAGCTGTCACTTAAAAAAAAAAAAAAAAAAACTTTGCAAGTTGCCTCGGAAAAGCAGATTATCTGATCACGGGCCACATCTGTTATGTATTAAGGCTCCAATGTCAGCGTTTTAAGTGAAGTTTTAATTTAATCTTTTTTTTTACTTGTTGTTCTACTTTTAATCAATGCCTCGTGAGAGGATCAGCTTTCTATAAGAAACTGTTAAGTATAAAGAAATGTTATTCTACCATGTTTTGAAAAAAAAAAAAAAAAAAAAAAATCATTGCTTAAGCGCTCCCCCCCAAATCCCGACCGCAACTTAATTATGTACAGGACATTCCACGTTTGCAATTGCGAGCTCGGTTTCCAAGCAATTTTAAGAATATATCTCCTGTAATGGAGCCTGGTTACCGTGTACATTACAGGGAGGGTTACGTTCATCGAGGCATTAGGCTTTTTGGACGTAGGGTTAGTTTTCGCTAAGCTACGTCTTACATGGCAGATAATAGCTTGGTGATCCCAGACTTCAATCCAAATGGAACAGGAGCCATACAACCACTGGTAAGGTGGGGCGCTCTCAAATATCAGAGATTTAGGGGTTATTCGATTTTAGGCCTGTTGAGAATACATTAAGAGAACCGATCAACTTGAAAATAGTATCTAATCTGCAGGCGGGATGTTATAGAGAACAAGAAGTTGTCACCTCATTTTTGTCCTATGAGATGCGGCCACCGCCATAAGGGGCTTATCTACAGCATTCTGTAATGCTGTAGATAAGCCCCCGATGTAACCTGAAAGAGAAGAAAAACAAAGTTAGATTATACTCATCGGGGGGGGGGGGGGAGGTCCGGGTCCGATGGGTGTCGCGGTCCGTGTCCTGCGCCTATCCTCTTCTAGCGATGACGTCCTCTTCCTTGCTTCTGTCGCGGCTCCTGCACAGGCGTAATTCTCTGCCCTATTGAGGGCAGAACAGAGTACTGCAGTGCGCAGGCGCTGGGAAAGGTCAGAGAGGTCCGACGCCTGCGCACTGCACTACTCTGTTCTGCCCTCAATAGGGCAAATCAGTACGCCAGCGCCGGAGCATGACAGGAGCAAGGAAGAGGACGTCATCGCTAGAAGATGGGAGGCGCCGGACCGCACCCCCGGTGAGTATAATATAACTCGTTTTTTCTTATCTTTCAGGTGACATCAGAATGCTGTAGATAAGCCCCTGATGGCGGTGGCTGCATTTCATAGGGGGAAAAAAAATAGGTGACAGATTCCCTTTAAGGGCTCATTCACACTTGTGATTATATCGGATGAATGCGATCAGATTAAAAATTCAGACCAATGCTGCGATTGTAATCGAAAATCAGATTACTTTTGGAAATAAAAGTCAAAGGGCACAAGAAAAAAAAACCTCAATGCCATCCGATTTTTACACACCTATGTCCTTTGAAGCCAGCAATTCATCTACCGCGTACAGTAAAATCACAGCGTGATCCAACAGAATAGCATAGATAGGATACATATACATAGAATAGATATAAAGATGTAGTCACATATATAATGACTGCAGTGCTTGTGTAGCTTACTGTACATGTATTTTACTATATTAGTTTATGAAAAAAATGGTGTAGGCTCCCACGTAGTTTTTATAACCAGCAGAGGAAAAGCAGATGGCTGGGGGCAGTTGTTTCCAGCCTGGAAAGTGGGCAATACCCATGGAGCTTCTCATGCTATTAATATCAGCTCACAGCTCTATACTTAGCCTTTACTGGTGTTTAAAATGACACCCCCCAAAAAAATGACGTAGGGTCCCGATATAATCCATAACCAGAAAAGGCTAGACAGACAGCTGCTGGCTGTTATTAATATCCTAGGAAGTGGCCAAGGATATTGGCCCCCAGACTAAAAACATCAGCTCTCAGACGCTCCAGAAAAGGCACATCTACAAAAGATATGCCAGTTCAGGCACTGAGCCTCGCTCTTCCAATGGAAACCCACGCCATTTTTTTTTCAGAAAAATAATCATTTATTAAATACATGTACAGTAAGCTGCACAAGTTCTGTTCTAATTATATATAATACTAGCATCTCTATATCTACCTATTCTATGTGTTTATATCTATTCTATCAGGTCACGCTGTGATGCTACTGTACGCGGGAGATGAATTGATGGCTTTTGAAAGAACATGAGGGATCAGCACCTTTTTATTTCTGAAAGGAAATAAAAAAAAAAAAAAAAAAAAAAACACAACACCAAATAAAAAAATATATATATATATATATATATATATATATATATATATATATATATATATATATATATATATTTTTTTTTTTTTTTTTTATTTCCTCCTCGTAAAATGGTGTGTAAATTACACAGAGAATTGCTCTGTGTAAAAGCTCATGTTAAAATCCCATTGCAATCGGATGTAAGTCAGATGCTAGGTTTTGGTAAAAAAATTAAAAAAAAAAAAATAAAAAAAAAAATCATATTTTACTCGCATTAAAAGCGCATGACACGCATCCGACTTTTCAGGAACAAAATCGAACAGATTTTAAAATTGCTAGTGTGTCTCCGGCCTAAGAGATTCCTTTGTAAGAGAAGTTTTAGTAGAACTTGCATTTTATTAATTTAAATCCTTGGTGTCAGTCCAGTGGGCGGTTCTAATCATTGATTTAAAGTCTTCCTTGTATCACTGTGCATGAAGAGAGGTGTCAATCAATGAGTAGCACCGCCCACTAGACTCCATAACTACTATAGATTTCATTGATTAAAATACAAGTTATACTGAGTATTTTCCAACAATCCCATATACCACTCTGTTCACCTTCTCCATAATGTGCCGTACACAGGTCGGACTGCATGTACGGTATGACGTGACAGGTTGCCTTGAAGTCATTTTGTTGTTTCATTGAGTAATGAAGTATGGTAGATTTTTTTTTTTTTTGGCCAGCCTAAATAAATTATCTAGGCTATATATCGAAATCTTTAAGGAAAGGGGTGGTCTCAGTAAATGAAAAAAAAAGAAAGACAGAAAAATCATAGGAGGGTCGGTGGTGGACACCAACAACCAATGGTCACCTTCTCTAGACAAGAGTCAACTTCAGCTACTGCTTTTTGCATTGCAGGAAATGGTATATCAAATCAAATGGTGTTTTTGAGGTGTACAGGGGGAGCCAGGAGGCAATGTATTCATTTGTGAAACGTATAACAGCAGAAAAAGGTGGTGGCTAGGGATGAGTGAATAGCTATAGCGCTTACCGAAAAGCTGCATCGGGAACCCGGATACCTGGAGCGCTCCCGATGATCAGCTATTCGGCTCCGCAGGTGCATGTGTCACGGCTGTTTCACTGTCACAACATATGCATGGAGAGCCCAACAAACAGGCTCTCCATGCATGTGTTGTGACAGTCACACAGCTGCGACACCTGCAGTTACGAAGTCGAACAACTGATCATTGGGAGCGCTCCAGGTATCCGGGTTCCCAATGCAGCTATTCGGTAAGAGCTATAGCTATTCGGATAAGCACTTATCCGAAGTTATTAGATCAACCATAGTGGAGGCATTTGTTGGGATACTTAAAAACTGGGGACAGGTTCCCTTTAAGCTGACCATACACAGGAGATAGCTGACGGCTGAGCATTTGATAAGCAGACGGGAATTTCTCCCGACTCATCTATATACCGTATTTTGCGGTTTATAAGTCGCACCCAAAATTTTGAGGAGAAAAAACTCTTAATAAAATGGTGGTGCTTCTTACAATCCAGGTGTCTTATTGCTTGTCGCTGCTAGCGGAGGCAGGAGTGGGGCGATGCTGCAGACCCCAGACTGGGAGAGGTGTTCAGTGGTGCAGGCCACAGTGGAGTAGGGTCCCAGCTGGAGGAGGCAAGAGTGGCACTGCGGGTGGTCGGTGGTGCTAGCTGAAGTAGAGAAGGGTCCCAGCTGGAGGCAAGAGTGGCACTTCCGGGGCTCCGCCGACATTTTGTGAAAGCTCAGAGCCGGCACGGCACGGCACATGCACAGATGGAGATCTTGGCGCTGAGATCTCATCTCCCGAGATCTTGGTGCCGAGATCTCCATCTGCGCCGCATCCGCGGACATTTTCCTGGAGACATCGCGTAGAAGCAGGCGCGGATGGAGATCTCGGCTTTCCTCCATCTGCGCCTGTGCCAAGTGAGAAGCCGGACCCTGGAAAAAGAATGGCAGCCGCCATATACCGCCACCGCTCAACGCTGTACCACAACCGCAACACGCCCAGCTACAGGCCCGCAGCATTGACCCCTCAGTAAGAACAGTGTTCGGTGTATAAGACGCACCCTCATTTTCCCCTCTAATTTTGGAGATCATAAAAGTGTGTCTCATAATCCGAAAAATACGGTACATGAGCAAAGACCTTGGACGGGCGTTTACGTGCCCCATACATAACATTCGAGGGCTTTTAGTGTGCATTGACTTGGACCACAAACTCATGATTCTATCACAAAATTCACATATCCATCACGTGGGTCTGGTGTGCAATTGGTAAAATCAGCAGTAAATCTGCAACCAAATCGATATGTAACACACAGTGTGCAAGGAATTGGCCTTCAAATTTACATGTAAATTCACTGTCAGCGTTACGACACCCTACATCTAAACCACATCTACAATGCACCATTTCAAATGGAAAAATTCAGCAGAAAAATCCAAGAATCTACCGCTTTAGGGGTGTATTAATACAAACTTGCTGCTAAATAAACACGAGCAGTGAAATATTTGGTGGCCAAACAGTCGGGTTATTGTCTTGAAGACACTGCAGTTCAAAGACGAATGAAGGGACGATTATGAGGCGCTCATGAATGGAGCGCTTGGTCTCCGGTCTCTGAACTGCATTCATGTGTGTCAAGAATATCGGTGCAAATCCAGATAATTTTCTATGTCGTAGATAACATCACGATATGAATAAGCCTCTTTAGTTCAAAGTCATATGATGTGCTCGCTTGTCGGGTAATGACGTGGATAAAAGAATAAGATCTGTGCCGCAGCAAAGCGTCGCCAAAACACCATCAATCAGGTTTCATAACAACATTTTATAATCTATTAAAATTTGTCAAATTATTTCACATCACATCTGGTTTTATTCTGGAGATTTAGGCCTGAAGCCGTCTGTATCTAACATGAATGCCCTATTGTACTAGTAGTGAATTAGGCCATGTTTCACACAGTGTCCTCGCAAAAATAGAATTAGACTTACCGGTAATTCGGTTTCTAGGAACCTTCCACGACAGTCACCTTGGAGGATGTCTCCCCGCCCTAATGGGAGACAGGAAACACAAAGAGGTTAAATAACCCTCCCCTTCCTGCTACATCCAGTGTTTTTTCTGGACATATTAGCATGAATAGTTACCGCCAATGGTGCAGGACTCATCGAATAAAGATATTTTAGATAGGGAGGGAAATTAGTGCTGTTGTGGAAGGTTCCTAGAAACCGAATTACCAGTAAGTCTAATTCTATTTTCTCCAGTCACCTTCCACGACAGTCACCTTGGAGTTATACCAACACTAATTTCTTAGGGAGGGACCACAGCTTGCAGAACGCCTCTGCCAAATGTTAGATCCCTATCAAAACTTAATCTATAGTGTCTGGTAAAGTTGTGAACAGAGGACCAGGTGGCGGCTCTGCATATCTGCTCCGATGACGCGTTCCCTCTCGCTGCCCATGACGTAGCGACTGCTCGAGTGGAGTGGGCCTTTAGACACTCCGGAGGAGAAAGATCTTTTGACGAATACGCCAAGCAGATGACTTGCTTGATCCAGTTTGCAATTGTGGTTTTTGCCGCCTTCTTCCCCTTATTCCGCCCTGAATATTGGATAAACAGGTTCTGGTCAATTCTCCAATCCTTTGTTAGTTCAAGGTAATGGAGACCCACTCTGCGGACATCCAGGGTATGGAATCTTTCTTCCTTCGTATTAGAAGGATTTGGGCAAAATGAGGGCAACACAATATCCTGACCCCTATGAAAATCTGAAACCACCTTGGGCATAAAGGAGGGGTCTAGGCGCAGTCTTATACTGTGAGTTAAGTGAGAGGTATGGTTCCTGTACCGATAGGGACTGTAGTTCTCCTACTCGTCTAGCTGTGGTGACTGCTACGAGGAAGACTGTTTTAAGTGTCAGGATTCTTAACGGAATTTCAAACAGGGGCTCAAAGGGGGTCTGTGTAAGACTATTGAGCACTATACTAAGATCCCAGGGAGGAACCCGATTAGGGAGCCTAAGTCGTATTCTACTAGCAGCGGTCATAAACCGCTTGACCCAACGATGTGTGGCTAGGTCCTGGTCAAAGAAGGAACTGGAGGGCAGACACCTGTACCTTTAGGGTGCTTAGAGTGAGTCCAAGCTCTAACCCCTTTTGCAGGAAATCTAGGATCTGAGCAATATTGGGATGGAAGGGGTCAGGGACATCAGGAAGACACCAGGAAGAGAATTTCTTGCATACTTTGCCGTATATGGTATTGGTCACTGGTTTCCTGCTTTTTTGAAGGGTCCGGATTACCCCCTCCGAGTCTTCGACAAACCCCTGGCCTTCAGGATGTTGGCCTCAATAACCAGGCTGCCAGCTTTAGCTTGCTGTGGTTCAGGTACAGCAGGGGACCCTGCTGATAAAGCAGGTCGGTTTCTTGGGATAGAAGTAGAGGACCTTCCTGGGCCATATCCAACAGGGCGCTGTACCAGCTTCGTCCCGGCCACATTGGAGCAACCAGGATTGTTATGACCCTGTCCAGTCGGATCTTTTGTAGTGTCTTTGCCAGCATAGAGATCGGCGGGAAGGCGTATGCTAGTCTGAAGTCCCATGGGTGGGCGAAGGCATCTGTTCCCCGGGCTCCGCACGTAGGACTGAGGGAGAAATATGTTGATGTTTTTGCGCTTTGCGCATTCGCAAACAAGTCGACTTCTGGATTCCCCCATCTCGAGGTGAGAGATCGGAAGACCTCTTGGTTTAGACACCACTCTTCCGGATGGACATCCTTTCTGCTGAGGAAGTCCGCCTGGATATTGTCCGTCCCCTTCAGGTGTATCGCTGAGATGGACAGCAGGTGCTTTTCGGCCCAGAGGAAAATTCTTGCTGCCACTGTCTTCAGACTGACATACTTCGTACCCCCCTGGAGTCTGAGGTAGGCTACTGTGGTTATGTTGTCGGAATAGATCCGAACGTGGTGGTCCTGGATAAGGGATGATGCGGCTTTTAGTGCTTCCTCCACTGCCGTCAACTCTCTCAAATTTGACGATCTGGCTCTTACGTTCTGAGACCATCGTCCCTGGAAATAGGCCTCCCCCACCATGGCTCCCCAACCTCAGGGTGGCATCAGTACAGATTATCTTCAGGGGAAGCTGGTCCCAGCTGACGCCCCGCCTCCAGTTTCAGAACTTTAGCCACCATAAGAGGGCCGATCTCACGTGTCCTGGAAGTGGAATCTCCCTTGACAAATTGCCCCGATATTTTCTTGAGTTCTCCAGGACGCAGGATTCTCGCGTGAGCCTGTGCCCAGGACACCGCCTGGATGCACGCTGTCAGGGACCCCAGGATAGACATGGCGTCTCTCAGAGTTGGTGCCCTCTGTTCTCTGAATCGGACGATTTTGTGACAGAGTTCCACCTGGCGATCCTCGGGAAGAAAGGACATTCTTTCCTCCGAGTCTAACAGAATTTCCAAGAATTTTTTCCTTGGTGATGGGTGAAGGTCCGATTTCTGCAGGTTCGGGATCCACCCTAGGGCTTCGAGTATCTGCAGGGTTCTCGACACATCCTGGTTTAGACGAGATTCTGATGGAGCGACAACGAGCAGGTCGTCCAAATATGGAACAATACATATTCCCTGCAGGCGGAAAAATAATAATAATAATAATAATAATAATTTTCGTGAACACTCTTGGTGCTGGAGATACGCCAAATGGGAGGGCATTGAACTGTAGATGGCTGATCCCCTGGTCGTGGGAGAACGCGAATCTCAGGAACTCCCTGTGCTCTGGATGAATTGGGACGTGGTAATACGCGTCCCTCAGGTCTATTGTAGCCATCAGCCAGCCCCGCCCAATGAGAGGGATCGCCAATTTCACCGACTCCATCTTTAATCTTCGGTATTTGATAAACCGGTTTAAGGGTTTCAAATTTATAATCAGTCTGTACTTCCCGGAGGGTTTCTTTACCAGGAACAGGCGGAAGTAATGTCCTTTGCCTATTTCGTGCTGAGGCACGTATGAGACTACTCCCTCTTTTAACAGCTCCTGTATTTGGAGCAGTAGGGTTTTCTGCAGATCTGGGGTCTGTGTTGGGGTAATTCTCAGACATTGGGGGGGGTGGTTGCTCGAACTCTAATCTCAGCCTGAATTGAATGGTCTGAAGGATCCACTGAGTCGAGGTTGTGGACTGCCATTGGGCGAGGAACTGAGTGAGTCGACCCCCCACCGGAGAATCACTGTTTGTCTGGGGGTTGCTGCTGCTGAGGGACGAGGATGTTCTTCCCTCTACCCCCTTCAGGTAGCTCCACCATCCCATTTTGCCCTTTCCTCTGAACTCCTTCTGGGAGGACTGTTCCCATGGGCCACGAAAAAAACGTCTCTTGGTAATTTTCTGTTCAGGTAGCGCTCTCTTTTTGTCCGAGGCTTTCTCAAGGATGTCGTCTAAGACTAGCCCGAACACGTGATGTTCCTGAAAGGGGATGGCACAGAGCTTTGTCTTAGAGGTGATGTCACCTCCCCACGATTTCAGCCAGAGGGCCCTTCTCGCCGAATTAGAGAGGACTAGGGACCTTGCTGCTACCCGTACCGTTTCCCCTGAGGCATCGGCTAAAAAGCCCGTTGCTTTTTGGAGTAGAGGAAGGGAATCCAGGATTTCCTCTCTGGGAGTACCCCAAGAGAGGTGATCCTCCAGAGTACGAAGCCAGAAAAATAGCGCCCTGGCGACACACGTAGAGGATATATTTGCCTTCAGCAGATTCATGGATGCTTCCCAGGATTTTTTTAAGGTGACTCTCTATTTTGCGATCCATAGGATCTCTCAATTGGGAAGCGTCCTCGAAGGGAAGGGACGTTTTCTTAGTCACCTTAGAGACCTGGACATCTATTTTAGGGATTTCCCAAATGGAGCTGTCACCTTCAAGAGGAAAGCGACTCCTGAGTTCAGAGGGTACACTAAGTCCCTTCTCTGGGGAGGACCACTCCTGAACTATCATACTCCGGACATTTTCATGAACCGGGAACCCTTTTCTACCTCTGGGTTTCAGCCCCCCAAACATCTCATCTTGGATCGAGAGCTTCACCTCCTCCTCAACCCCAATGGTGTTTCTCACCATCGATACTAGCTCCTCCATGTCCTCAGAAGAAAAGTAGTATTTCTTTGTGTCGGGATTAGGGGGTGGATGTGGAGCCCTCATTTTCCCAAGTGTCCTTAGACCCTGAGATACGGACTTCACCGGAGTCTGAATCGGTCTCCGTGGGTGCTATTTTCCTCTTTTTTTGGAGAGGGGGCTGGGGCACCGGGGTCTGGGCCAATGCAATGGAGGTCTGTACCTCCTGTTTAATGAGATTTTTAATACTGTCAAACAGGGAGGGCTGTTCAGTACGTAGGATGTCCTGCGTACAAGGCTGGCATAGATTCTTTTTATACTAAGAAGGTAGCCTGGCACCACATATACCACACTTGCGGCTGGACTTATTTCTGGGGGCTGCGGCCTTTTCCTCCTGAAAGAAGAGAAAGGCATACTCACTAACCTGTGCCAAAGTTTGGACAGTTCAGGGGACCAGCCCTGCTACTCATGGTAGGAGGAGGAACGCTGGGCTCCGCAGATGCAGCTGTCTACAGCTTATCGCCGTCCATGTCAGCATTCAGTCACCACAGACACACTGCACCCACCTGGAACCTGTGGCCCGTTTATATTGGGCGATGAAGCGTTCTATCTTCATGTGCCCTTCCTTGCTCGTGGTCCATGGGGAGGCACCGCAGGTACGACCCCGGCCGATAGGTATTCCTCCGGCGCCCACGTTCAACCCTGGAGCGCTGTAGGCGGCAAACCGGAAGTGCGCCCGTGACGCCACTTCAGCTAATCCACACGTGTCACAACCCCTGCGCGCGGGCCCGGCGACAGCCGTATGGAGGAAGGAGGACGCCGGGGAGCTGAACGAGGACCCCAGCTGCACTACACCACCATGCTTTGCAGAAGCGCTGGAGGGGCGGGAAGTCCCGAGTCGCATCGTCAGATGGAGACGGGAGCAGCTTCTTGTGGAGGAGGAGAGGAGAGTCCCGCTGACCTTGGCTGCCCGGCAATCTATAAGTATATAGGGCTCCGTTCGCCGGCCACAGCAGCCCTTGTGACCTCTTCATGCCCCACTGGGGGACAGGAAAAACACTGGAGGTAGCAGGAAGGGGAGGGTTATTTAACCTCTTTGTGTTTCCTGTCCCAATGTTAGGAACGGTGGAACGCACTAAATAAAAATAATAATAAAGTGCGTTCGCCGCTCGGGGTCCTCAGTGCAGTAGGTGATATAACCGCTGCTAAGTGGTGGCAGGAGCAATATGGTGGAAATGCGCACAGGGTTAAACTTCACCCAGGTGCGCAGAGCAATCTCAGTTAATTCACAGAGATGCCAAATAAGTACAAACACAAAAGACAGACTGTTGAGGTCACAGAACTCAGTAAAAACACACACACTGTATCAGGTCACAGGAGTAGCCCAAGACGGCGGCACTACGTCCGTCTAGACCTACCGTGTGCGGAGCATCGCAACTGCGAATGCAAAGGGGCTGCTACTGCAGCACGGCGTGGACACTGCCGCTAAATGACAAAGGCAAGGTGCAAGCGCAATGTCGAACGCTAGCAGCTGTGGATGTTGCAGCAGAGGAGCGCTAGCGCTGATTCTGACTCAGTCCCTAACCACATACATAATATCAGAGGGAAGGGGTTTTATAATGAGTCAGTCACCAGAATCATACATCCGTCCTCATACACACAGCGGCAAGTAAGTCTATACTAGCGCATGGCGGAACAGCCATGCGCGCCTTTTATAGCAGCCGGGACCTTCCGCAAGCTTCCAGATCTCTGAGATGGACCAATGAGATCTGGCGCGGGACCTGAGCACATGACTCCCAATCTCCAATGGGAGATCGTCCCATGAGCATGCTCAGTAGGAGGACAGAAGAACTTAGCCTCAGGAGAGATTTGCTGCAAGGCAATCTCCTCTGCAATCTCCTCCGCAGTAGAAAAACAGCAGGAGACTGCAGAATGTGAGGGTCTGGATCCCTGCAGAGCAAACGCAGAAATCCGACGCATAACATTAACCCCCCCTCCAAGGGCCCCCTCCTCCCTGAGCCTTCTGATCCATCAACTTGTGCCCATCAGAGAGAGAGGCCTCAGACTCGTCTGTAGGCAAGTCTGATGTCCCAGTAGGTGACAGGGAGGCCCGGGACAAATGGAAGGCATCAGGGGCAGCAAGATCGCCAGGTTTGAGAAGGGACCCGTGGGAGACAACGGGAGCGGAAGTTAAAGTGGAACACCACCGTGTGTCGGTAGGCGTCTCCACCCTTCGTTTAAGGAGGCTATTCCGAGAACAAAAGGCGCAGGCCCGAATATATTTTTTAACATCCCGAACCCTGTGCGGCCACCAGTAAGACCCAGCCAGGAGTTTTGTGGTCTGCATATAGCCACAGTGACCACCCTTCCTGGACGCGTGTGCCCACGCGAGAACCTTCGGCCGAAGGCGGGGGGGAACAAGAGTCTTGCCCGGCGGCACAGAATTTGGCCGTTGCGGGGCACTGTTGTTCTGAGAAACAGCGCGTTGACAAATATAACCGCAACTGGAGTCTTGTGCCGGACGCGCCTGAAGAACGGCGCGAGACACCTCCATGGGCTCTGGGGGTGGAACCTCTGGCTCTGGTAGTTCCAGAGGCTCAAAATAATTGGGAGACGAGGTAACCTTCCGTTTGGATAAAGCACGCTCCATACCGCGCTCCGAAAAACGGAGGTCAATGCGGGTGGAAATGGCAATCAGCTCTTTCTAAACTTGCAGGAACCTCTCTGGTAGAGAGAGCATCCTTAACATGCTCCGCCAAACCTCTCCAAAACACAGGGGATGAGGGCTTTATCGGACCATTCCAGCTCGGAAGCCAGTGTACGAAAACGGACTAACCGAGAGAGAACCCTGAGTCAAAGCAAGAAGCTGAAGAGAGGTGTCGTGCGTGACCCGTGGACCGAGGAAGACCTTCTTAGTAGCTGTTAGAAACTGAGCAACAGTCCGAACCTCTGGGTCACCACGCTGCCATAATGGCGTAGCCCACTCCAACGCCTTGCCCGACTGAAGGGAAACAATAAACCCCATCTTGGCCCGCTCCGTAGGGAATCTCGCAGCCAGTAGCTCCAGCTGAATAGAGCACTGGCTGATGAAACCCCTACAAGAGGCGCCATCGCCAGAAAATTTATCAGAATCACTCGTCATTCATTGTTGGTCTGTGAAAGTTGTCATCTTGGGCAACAATGCCAAAAGTTAAACTAATGATTTAGCGAAAACGACTATTGAAGGATTGGAATTGTGGTCTAGTCTGATCTTCCATTGATAAGATACAATTCAGAAGTGTTCAACTCCTGCACCCGACAGAAATCTTTAAAAAAAAAAAAAAATCCTATACTGCAGATCAACAAATGTCATCGATCAGCATCTCTTAAGAGAGTTAGTGCCTTAATCAGTCATTCTGGACATCAAAAATCTCCATAACTTAATAGCTGGCTGTATATTGGACATTTTTTACATTTTAAAAATTACAAAAAGAAAATGGGCCAAGGCAAAAGTTTGGGCACCCTTGGAGATTTGTGTGCTCACATAACTTTGACAAATGTTTCAGAACTTAATTAGCCTGTTAGGGTTATGGCTCGTTCACCATCATCGTTAGGAAAGGCCAGGTGATGCAAATTTCCCAGCTTTATAAAAACCCAACCTCCTCTAATTTTGTGCCAAAAAAACACAGCCATGGGTTCTTTAAGGCTAAGTGCAGACGTACTTTTGAGCCCTGCGGATTTTTCCGCACAGAATTGAGGAAATCCGCAGGTCAAATGACCTGCATTTTTCCTGCGGATTCCTTCCTTTTTTCTTGCGGTTTTTGTGCGGTTTTCCCCTGTGGACTTCCCCCTGCGGATTTGGAGAATGGTGCAGGTGGAAAACCGCACAAAAGAAGTGACATGCTGCATATTTTGAACCACAAGAAAACCGCGCGGAAAAATCCGCAGCGTCTGCACAGCGTTTTTTTTTTTTTTTTTTTTTCAATTTTTTTTTTCAATTGACTAACATGCTACTGTACATCACAATGCGGATATGCAACGTTTCTGCGCGGAAAAATCCGCTGTGGATCCGCTGGATATCTGCATCGTGTGCACATGGCCTTAAGCAGCTGCCGAACACCCTGAAAATGAAAATAGCAGCAGAAAAAGCTGAAGGCTATAAGAAGATAGCAAAGCATTTTCAAGTTTCTCTTTCCTAAGTTGGAAATGTAATTAAGAAATGGCAGTTAATAGGAAGATAAGTCAAGATAAGGTCTACAAGACCAAGCAAAATCAGTGAGAGCTGCTCGTAGGATTGCAGGACAGGCAAATCAGAACCCCCGCTCGAAAACCTTCAAAAAGATTTAGCAGACTCTAGAGTTGTGTTACATTGTTCTACTGTTCAGAGACAGCTGCACAAACATGGCCTTTATGGAAGAGTCATCAGAAGAAAACCTCTCCTGCATCCTACCATAAAATTGAGTATCAAAAGTATGCAAAACAAATCCTACAAGAAGCTAAATGAACTTAAACCTGCTGTTACTAAATAAGTAAAACTCAAAAGTGCATTTAAATAACATAGGGTTCTGATCTGAACATCATTGAAAATCTGTGGCTAGACGTCAAAATAGGAGTGCATGCAATACGACCCAGAAATCTGACAGAACTGGAAGAATGGATGAAAATCCCCCAAACAAGAATTGAAAGACTTATCTGGCTACAAAAAGCGTTTACAAGCTCTGATACATTCAAAAAAGGGGTAGCTACTAAGTACTAACCATGCAGGGTGCCCAAAACTTTGCATTGGCCCATTTTTCTTTTTGTAATTTTTAAAACGTAAAAGATAAAAATACACTGCTCAAAAAAATAAAGGGAACACTTAAACAACAGAATATAACTCCAAGTAAGGCAAACTTCTGTGAAATCAAACTGTCCAATTAGGAAGCAACACTGATTGACAATCAATTTCACATGCTGTTGTGCAAATGGAATAGACAACAAAGGGAAATTATTGGCAATTATCAAGACACACTCAGTAAAGGAATGGTTCTGCAGGTGGGGACCACAGACCACATCTCAGTACCAATGCTTTCTGGCTGATGTTTTGGTCACTTTTGAAAGTTGGTTGTGGTTTCACACTCGTGGTAGCACGAGACAGACTCTACAACCCACACAAGTGGCTCAAGTAGTACAGCTCATCCAGGATGGCACATCAATGCGAGCTGTGGCAAGAAGGTTTGCTGTGTTTGTCAGCGTAGTGTCCAGAGGCGCTACCAGGAGACAGGCCAGTACACCAGGAGACGTGGAGGGGTCCGTAGAAGGGCAACAACCCAGCAGCAGGACCACTACCTCTGCTTTTGTGCAAGGAGGAACAGGAGGAGCACTGCCAGAGCCCTGCAAAATGAACTCCAGCAGGCCACAAATGTGCATGTGTCTGCACAAATGGTTTGAAACCGACTCCATGAGGATTGGTCTGAGGGCCCGACGTCCACAGATGGGGATTGTGCTCACAGCAGGAGGTGCAACGCTGCAGGGTGTTCGGTGACACGGGGGCTCCGACAGCATTTTGTTCAAGCCCGGAGTCCCCACATTTACATGGATTACACTGCGGTGGACTCCGTGAAAATGGCCCCAAGGAACAGTGCATGCGCAGGTAAAGATCTCGTCTTGCAAAATCGGTATTAAGACTCTAGTTTCCAGTGTTTGGTGTGCGCCACCATATGTGCTCCAGCTCTGATCCTGCATACCAACAGCTAGAGGAAGGGGAACCGTCATTTCACCATCTCTACATTCACCCTGGCCTCTTTCCACTGTATCTGTACTTACGAATACGATGCCTAAAGACCGTGCTCACACGAGTCACAAGTTTCGCGCCACCAAGCATTGCAAAATATGGCAAAAAAACAGGGGTGTAGATCAGAAGCCCAAACTTTCTGACTTACACAGGAGCCTTTATGAAGGAGTTAATATTTTTACTCGACAGAGTTGGTACATTTCTACTGATTTCATATCCCTGGCGAAAAGTGTCATTTATCTTTACACACTGTCCTGCTGTAAAACTATCGTTATCCATCAAGATCAGTATTAAAAGAGCCAAAAGTTAATGGGAGACTTTGAATGGGCTCAACAATTTGCCCTGAAGTCATCCAAGTGCTTTACTTCTTTCCAAACTGTAAAGTGTTTGGTTAAAACAGACCTTTTGTCCAAACTCCCAAAGTACTAGAATTTCAGGCAAGGTGCCAAAAGAGAGTGCTCAATTCCTCAGCCACCGACATTGCGCTCCCGAGCGCAAACCAGCAGCATGGCTGTTCCACTGGTCTGAACTGTCAACATTCAGGCGGGAATTACACCGCAGGGCTGTGGAGTCGGTAAACCAAACCTCCGACTCTCAAACGTCCCTAACTCGGACTCCACAGCCCTGATCGGTACTGAGCATGTGCAAAAAGTGCAACACAGATTCATCTCCACTAAAAGCCGAGATCCTAAGATCAGGAACAGAACAGACATTTAGAGGACATTTTATAACTTTCCCAAATTCTTATGAAAACATCTACAGCACATTCTGCATTGTACTACTGTACTCAATTTATTATATAATTTCAGGAGGCAGAGTCTGTCCATTTCTTGACCAAAATGAACACTGACTCCGATTCCACAGCCCTGCATACGCGGCACAGTCTGAACTGGGGGTAGAGGGTCCCTGAACATACATCTTGACAACATACGATTAAGGAACAACTAAACTTGAAAAAAAATAATATAGATCACTTTTGTTGTCCCTTTAATTGCCAACAGACTGATAATGTCCGGCTCCCGATACCCTCAAACATCGCTCCATAAAACCCTAAGAAATAGTGCGCAGCTTGGAGTCGGGAGCGCACAGTTCCTGCCTTTCCTCGCACACTGACTGGAGTACAGACTCAATAAAAAGTCTACACTATGTGCACGAGAAGGGCTCAACCAGAATTTTGGCACATTTAGCTGGATAAATCTTCCCTAGTGATTTTCCACTAGAAACTTTTCATCGGGGGCCATAGAACTGATCTCCAAGCTGAACTAAATCAGACGCATCTTAGTCCCGACCAAGGTCATCTAAGGACATGGGTATCTGTGTTACACTGAGGAGTACAAAGTAACCGGAAAATTCAGAAATAATCCTAAAAGAAGACATGGAATTATCTGGTTAGATTAGGAAACCTCAGCCAATGATGGGATTTGTATAGGACATCACTAAAGGTTCCTCTCCTCCACTCGATATAAAGTTGCACACATGAAATGGCAGAAAGAAACATCTGGAAATTAAATACACATTCAAGCTTTATAAGAGAAGACAAAAAGCATTTTCTCTACAGCACTGTAACACAATTAGTGCTGACGACCCCAAACTCCCCGCGAGGATAGGGCTTCCAGAGCTGGAGAGCGTCAGTGGGCATCTGAAGTGGAAATACTCGCTTCCATGGCACAAAATCGCTTCACTGTAAAGCAGATCATTCATTCCCAAACGCTCCATGGATCCTGATGAGGTTACGCTTCTATCGAAAAAAAATGTGAAGAAAATGTGACTACACCAGGAATATTCTTTTCTTGGGGTTGCGGTGACTGTTGGAATATGGTGCCACCATAACACAAATTTTCTCCACTCTATCGAGGTTTATAAGAAATCTCTAGCAACTTTTGGGTATGGATTTTTTGGGAATAGTAAGGAGAGGATAGTCAGGAACATTTTCTACATTTTTCATACAAAAAATGTAAATGTGAAAAAAGGCGAAAGGGGCAATCCAGACTTACAAAAAAAAAATATTTGGCTTTAATTTAAAATAATCCATTAATATTAGACTTTTGGTGGTCTCAATTTCATCCCCATCTCATGACTCCTGCATTGAGCAGGGGGTTGGACCCTGGAGGTCCCTTCCAACTCTAACATCCTATGATTCTATGACAGCAGAAGGCGACGCTCTAGAATTGGATTAGAGCTGGGGAGAGCAGAGGCTTGGGAAGAACTTCTACAAGCAGAGAGCACTTCAGGCTCATTTGCATATTAATTAGAGCAGCACTTTATCTATAACAGAGGAACAGACTAGATATCTAAAGGTGTGGATGGACTTCTAGTTTTGCAAGATCTACATGTGCATATAAACAGCTGGGGGTGAAATCCTGCTGATAAATTCCCCTCTAAGTAGTAGTTGGAGATGAACAGTGTACAGAGGTGGCCACCAAAGCTCCGTTCATTGTATTATGGCCATTTTTGGAAACTTCAGCTCAGCTCCTATTCAATGCAATAGAAGCGGAGCTGCCACTACCCAGTGTTCAGAGTTCCGGGTGAAGGAGTAGAGACAGAGAGAGAGGAAGACACCATTTTAAAGCAAGTTCTCCATTGATTTCTATGGGGTTCAGGTTAAGTTAGAGTACAGTTCTGATACCAGAACCGAACAATGGACTACAGTTCAGTCGAACCCCAACTTCCACGGGTCTTCTCATCCATAGTAAGGAGGACAAAAAAAAAAAAAATCACTTAAATGTTGCCTTTTTTGAGACATCCTGTCTGTATCAGTTCCAGGCACATCTTAAAAAAAGGCAAAATCAAGAACTATAGCAAGAAACAAGCCCTCACACAACCACATCGACTTATCAAAAGTGCAGGTCTTAGAAAATGGCGACAATTTTAAGAAAAGTTCTGCTGTTTGTTCCATTTTAACCCACCTGGAATTTTTTATTTTTTGCAGATTTTTCTGTACCTTATATGGTGATCTGAATGGTGTCAATGAAAAAGTACAACCCATGTAGAAAAAAATACAAGCGCTCATACAGCTCTGACCCTCTCTATACAGCAAGCTTCCTCTTTCAATTAACTCTTTACTGATAAAAGAGGAAATCATGTCCCAGGAATAGGCATGGCAGGAGGTGCAAGAAGCCATCAAGTCATGTCAGGGCATTCTCAGACTATTAGAGAACCTACCCTGTGAGACTACAACTCCCAGCATGCTCTCACCGGACGCGCTGGAAGTGGCAGCTTCACAACAGATGGAAATCAACAGAACTTTGTACAATAACTCTCAACCGGTGCGCGCAAAGCATCCTGGGATATGTAGTTCACCAACAGCTGCCCAGCGACCGGTTGTTATAAGACTCACCACATCCCGAGCTTTCCCGCTAAACTCCCCCCTGGGACGGCTCTTCTTCAGCAGGTCAGTCTCCGGCAGGGACACCCCGAGCGCTTTATTCCGGGTCTTCACTGTTTTCACACTGGCTCTGAATAATAGTGTGATGTCAGCTGCCATCTTGACAGCGCCGCGTCATCATCTGTGCAGGTATCAAATACTTCCGGGCGGAGAGAGGAGGCAGGAGATAAACGTTCCGCTTCACACAGCGTTCCTACAGCGCTGAGTATTACCACTATAGCAACTGAGCTGACGTCATCAGTGTGCTAAATAGGAATTCTAATAATAACTACACTATATATATATATATATATATATATATCTGTGTCGCCTATGTGCTCACTGCAAAATTCCCTGAGAACAGTTTCCACAATAGGGTTACCACTATATACACTTTGGTCCAGAAATATTTGGACAGTGACTGACTCTCGGTGATTTCCGCTCTGCAGGCCACCATTTTGGATGTAAAATGAAACAATTGAGATAGAATTGAAGTGGAGACTTCGAGGTTTAATTCAAGTTGTTGACAAAAATATCCTGTGAAACGTTGAGGAATTGCAACTATTTCTTTACAAAGCCTCCTCATCATTTCATGGGCTCAAAAGTAATGAGACAAATTCACTTTACCATAAATAAAATGTTCATTTTTAATACTTTGTAGGGAATCCTTTGCAGGCAGTGGTGGCGCCATGGATGTCACCAAATGCTGTGTTTTCTCCTTTGTGAGACTTTGTCAGGTCTTTACTGTAGCTGACGTTACTGGTTGCTTCTTTGTGGGTCTTTCTGCCTTTAGTCTAGTTCTAAGCCTGTGACATGCTGCTCCATGGGGTGGAGATCTGCTGATTGTGTAGACTGTGTACCAGCATGGGCTCCCCAGGATACACCAAAGCCGTGAACAAGGAACGCAGCCAACAGCAGACTTGCCAGATGAACTTTCACTGATGAATTTCAATCAAATACAATATCCAAGAAGTATCATTTCTCCTTGCGGAGATGAGGAGACTTAAAGCCGCAATGCTCCTCTGGGAAATATGCTAATTATGCAAATTGTCTCTTCAGAGAGGAAGAGGACTAGAACTCTAGTGCCACCTATTGGAAGTAGCAATCCTAAAAGTCAATGTTGACCCTTTAACGAGCCTTGTTTCATGACTTAGGATAAAAGCCAAGCCAGAATCTCAATCTGCAGACACTGTTTTGGGGTATTTCCCCCCGTCAGTGCAAAGTGTGAGATCTGGTTTGGCTGTAAGAGAGGCGTCTGACCGATATCCAAGAAGTATCATTTCTCCTTGCATTGCGGCTTTGTCTCCTCACCTCAACATGCTTAGCATGTCATTCTCCGCAAGGAGAAATGATACTTCTTGGATATCGGTCAGACGCCTCTCTCACAGCCAAACCAGATCTCACACTTTGCACTGACGAGGGGCAGTAACCCAAAACACAGTGTCTGCAAATTGAGGTTCTGGCTTGGCTTTTATCCTAAGTCATGAAACAAGGCTCGCTAAAGGGTCGACATTGGCTTTTAGGATTGCTACCTCCAATAGGTGGCACTAGAGTTCTAGTCCTCTTACTCTCTGAAGAGACAATTTGCATAACAATCAAATAAATGTCAGGGACAGCTCATCAACTTACTAAAATTACTCTAAACCAGTTTCTCCTTACCCCATGTGGATCCTCCTAGGTAGAATCCAGTTATCCATATAGTTCCGCACTGAACCGTGCTGGACCACTGATGCTATCAAGTGCCTATATCTGCCTGTTTGAGTTTAGTGCTGAATTAATGGTGTGTATGCATGCTCCCACCTTGATCCCTGCAATGGACCTGAGCTCAGGACTGACCGACCTGAGACTAGTCACTGTAACACTGCAGAGTTGCATCTGCCCAGCCGACAACTGCTTAAGCAGGGGATGGCCAGTCTGCAACTCGTGCTTGGTACCACTGCTAGCTTGCTGGAGGACCCTCCAGATGTGTCACTGACACCAGCTCCTGGGGATTTCAGCTCCACTCCCTCCTGTTGACATTGTCACTGCAAACTTTTCCCCTGCTGGTGGAAGTGGAACGAGATGGTACACTCTGTTATCCTGAGCGGTCTTTGTCTTCCTGGCCACACAGCTCCGTGGATGGCACTGGATGGAGATGTAACACGTCCTTCCTCCTCCAACACTCTACTTCTACTTCTCAAGATCTTCATGATGTGCCTCTTCCTGTGATGTACTTCTTCCTAGTTGCTTGCACCCCCCTTCCCCTGGCCCGGGCTCCATCTGGTGCTGTCAAAGTGCAGTCCAAACCAGCAGAACAGAGTCCATTTAACATGCCACAAGTCTCTGGTATCAGTGGAGCTGTTTTTACGTCTCCTCACAGACCTGAGTATATGTATATACAGTATACTTAACAAAATATAAACAAAACACTTTTGTTTGAACATAGTCCCATTTAGAATGCACAGAGATAGTGACGAGATTGTGAGGCTCATTGTTGTGCCATTCATCCACGACTTGACCTCATGTTGCAGTATGATAATGCACGGCCCCAGGTTGCAAGGATTTGTACACAATTCCTGGAAGATGAAAACATCCCAGTTCTTGCATGGCCAGCGTAGCCAACAACCTGATCAACTCTACGTGAAGGAGATGTGTTGCACTGTGTGAGGCAAATGGTGGGTCATGTAATGCAGGTGGTCGAATGCAACAGACAGAGGAAGGCAAAGCGCAAACAATCGAGCTGTTTATTTCCTCAGATATGTTATAACAACACTTAGCAATATGTAACAGAAGTATTACAAATTATACAATACAGAGCATACAATGAGTCCTTAAACTTCACTTTAAACGTTAGGGAAGCTTCTTGAGGATTAAGGGCCTGTCACACTAAGCGATATCGCTAGCAATATCGCTATAACTTGTGACGTTATAGCGATATTGCTAGCGATATCGCTGTGTGTGATACTTACCTACGACCCGCTCCCCCGCTGGTTATCATTGATCACGCGAGAACGAACCTGGACCGTTTCTCGTCGTCAGCTTCCTGCGGCGCTTCCTGTGGAGAGACGAGCGAGGAGCCAGGCGGGAGGACGTCAGGATCGCCTCGCCTCGTCTGACAGGTAAGTAGCGACCCTCGACCCCTGCGATGTCGCTGGTGAGATCTGCCTGTGTGGCAGCAAACTAGCGACCACTTAGCGATGCACCAGCGATCCTGACCACGTCATATCGCTGGTCGGGATCGCTGGTGCATCGCTAAGTGTGACAGTACCTTTATGCTTATGTCCTTCTAACAGAGGTAAATACCCATTCTGGTGGGAGATACTGTGCCTACTACTCCCATAAAAAGGGCCCTGGTAGGGTGTGAAGAAACCAGAGTATATCTTAATTGCCCAGACGGCTATGTTTTTGCAGGCCTGGAGGAATTGACTTTTTGTCTGTATATTTGACTTGGGTATTTAAGTGTGGATTCTGGTGGGTCAAGAAGACTGACTTGCACAATGATAAAACATGTAACATAGTGTGTGCTTATCTGATGTTTGTTTATACTCTGGAATCAGTTTGTTGACTGTAGATAGGGAAAGGCTGTGAGGGTGTACTGAAGGACACTGGGTAATTCTAAAAATAGCTTACCTGCCTCGGGTATAAAATGACCCTGAGACAGAGAGACGGGGTCTCATCTCATCACAAAGAGCTACTAGCCGGACCTTCTGCAAAACACTCAACGGACGACATCATGGCACCATCACGAGGCACACGGGTCTATGATTTTAAGGGAAACAACCTAGGAGTTTTCGGCTCCGGTTGGAAGGACACAGATCTGATCCAGTGACCATCTCAGAACCATGGAAAAGTTTGGAGAAAGCCAGGTTTTGGGACCCGCTGGTCGCCTGGTTTCATGGAGATGGTCGGATAAGTCAGGTGGTGACTCTCGTGTCAACTGGCTTTGGATCTTGTATGGACAGTATGGACTGTCACCTCCCTACGCTTGTCATTATCTCTTCTCTGTGTGTATATCGTAGGTGGAATGGCGACCCTGGGAGCTGTGATGTTGTGTCAACTGGCTTTGGACCTTCTACGGACTCTATGGACTGTTCTCAGTCATCTCCCTACGCTTGTCAATATCTCTTCTCTGTGTGCATATCATAGGTGGAATATCGACCCTGGGAGCTCCGACGTAACATCTACTGTTATCCAGGCGAGTCAGCAGAAGGGTTAGGCCCTGTAATTTGCACCATGTCGGGGGTAATTGCTGAGATTGTTCTGTTTCCTATTGGGTGTTGTGGTTCAATAAAGTATTGCCACACTGTTATACCCTAACTCTGCGTTGTCTGTGTAGTATGTTGCCCACGGGGAGATAGAGCGGGCGTTCAGTGGTATGAGCCCTGGTCCATGCAGTCTTTCAAAAGGCAGCCAGGCCAGCGGACAAGAGCACCCACTGACCTCGCTTCTCCACACAGGGCTTTCAGTTTTCCCTGAAAAGCCGCAAGTCCTCCTGACAAAGTCTATCAATGCACACTGGGCCTCCTTCACTTTGCTTAACCCCCGCCCTATGCGCCTCCCCTGCCCAGGCCAACCACTGTACCGTACATCGATGCTGTAAGCAACTGCCTGGCTGACTCGTGTCTCACGTTCACCACCTCAAACGTCCTCTTCTAGGCAGAGTTTCCTCATGGTTCTTAGGCGCTTGACCAACGTCAGGTGTCCTCCAGGTGTGAGGGAAGGAGGGCTGGGCTCTGGATTTTGACCAGTGTCATCTGGACTTCTTCTCTTGACTGGCGCAGGTCTGGCATTCAGGCCTTGACTGACGTAGTTGGGACTATGGCTCTTGACTGGCGCAGATCGGGGATTTAGCGCTTGACCAGTGTAGTCTAGACTCTGGATTTCACTTGGTGCCGATGGGGTCCTGTCAGGATCCGGTCAGTAGCACGCTGATACAAAATTCCTAATCAGGCCTGTCACTCCGGTCTCCTACTGAGCACGTTCGGACCTCTCTCTACTTTGGCACCATATCCGGGACGGTTTGGGGTGCAGGCTCTTTAAATTCAGGAACTCCATCATCCATGGTGCTAAACTAGATGTCACATCCAAACTTGACCCTCCTGCAACTCTTCATTTTCTAGTTCGTTCAGCATGGTCCCTTCTGAACAGTAGGTGACAGCCTCCTTGCACCAATGATGCAAAATGCCATGGCTTTTCAGGAATATTGTCACCTCCTCTAACAGTGACACCAGATACTGACTGTTTTTCTGACCCCCCGGAGTTCCCCAATACTGTAAAGCTGCACATTTAATAGTGGCCATTAACAGTGTCCAGCCTAAGGCACACCTGTGCAATAATCAGGGCTGCAACCCGGAACTTCAGGGCCCCATACTGGCAACATTTTTGTGCCCCCTTGAAACTTTACCCAGGCTCCACCTCAGCTCCGCCTCCACCCTCCAAACCTTTTTAACCCCTTTCTGTCATGTGACGTACTATCCCGTCCATGTGCCCTGGGACTTAATTCCCAGGGACGAGATGGTACGTCACAGCGATCAGCGGCGCCCACGTGGTGAGCGCCGCTTATCGCGGCCGGGTGTCAGCTGATTATCACAACTGACACCCGGCACAATGTGTCAGGGGCGGTCACGGACAGCCCCCGACACGTTAACCCCTTGCACACCGCGATCAAACACGATTTTTTTAAACCCCATTGCTTCCCCTCTAATCTATGTGCTGGTCCTGTGTACTTCACTGTATTAATGTTATGCACCTGTATTTTATTGTAATCACTGGAATTGCCCAACAATTGCACATTCCCAATTATGGGTAATACACCACCAACAGATAATAATCACTCTATGGTAACCAAAAAAGTAGAAAAAGGAATTTGGCACCACACAATGGCATATACGGTAATTAATAAAACCACATTTTATTTATACAAAACATAAAAAATCAAGGTGTAATAAGAAAGGTGTCAAACAATTTACAAAGGGACTAAAAAAGTCCATGGAAAGTCCTACCACAGCAATTTGTTTAAAACATTTTAGTGCACCCAAAGATATAATGAAAAAGGGACAAGAACGCACATCAAATGGTGTATATATAATGGATATCCTTGTCTATGACCAACAAATATCGATCAATAATAGTACCAATCCCTTCTCATATAGATGCTATGATGGTGCTAATCGCAGGGCGGGTGAACAAATAAAGGGTTAATTACTTATGCGTGTAAGCTAGAGGAGAACCCTGGACGTCCCTTGAGCCCCAACGCGCGTTTCGCACTGCTTCTTCCGGAGGCGTGTCATAGTGATCGTTGTCTCTCCCTCGGAGTGGCGGCATCCTCTTCTTCCATAGCCACGGGACATCTTCTGGACTGCAGGCCAGCTGGATCTTCTCCTTTGAGGACACCTGCATGGACTGCACAGATTTGGCAAGTGCAGCCATATTTTTGGTCAGCTCTTGAACCTGAAGGCGCAGTTCTGTAGATGGATCATTATCCAGAGTCTGTGTGTCAGCCTCCACAGGGCTCTGAGGGAAAGATGCTGCTTCTTGGTGGTATGTAATTGCTGGACGCCTAGGGGGCACTGGACGGCTGACATTTGATTCATGCAGCTCCCGAATAGCCCTGTCTTTAAAGTCTGCAAAGTGTAGATCAGGGTTTTGTAGGGCTATAAAGCGCAGCTGTGCTCTGTGGGTACTGGATAGGAGTCCCTCAACAAATTGCTCCTTTAAGGCTGGAGTCACACTAACCAGCGCAAAATACGGTCCGTAGTTTACAGGCGTAATACGGATGAATGACCCCTAAATAGTGCTCCATAGGTCATCCATAAGCAAAGTGCGTTCGCGTATTTTGCGCATGTCAGCATCCGTATGTAATCCGTATGGCATCCGTATGCAATCCGTATGGCGAGATTTTCTCGCAGCCTTGCAAAATGGACATTTAACGGTTTTGAGGCCTACTAACTATTTAAATCATTAGCTTGCACTACATTTATTGGCTCAGGAACAGGTGGCTGCCTCCATTCTGTCCATTTGTGACCTTGCCTTGACTAGGTGTGTTGGGGTTGTATGTGCAACATGGCAGACAGTCTGACTTTCAACACAACTGAGCAGGTTCTCTTCAACTGGCTTTTGTCATGGTGCTTTGGCCAACCATACCCAGTGATAGTGGATCGGCGGAGGAGGAGACGCATGTGGGTACATCCACTTTTGAGGCAACGACTCACAAGAGGTCATTTTCACCGCCTCTATTATTCTCTGTGGGAGCATCCTGTCAAATTCTACCAGTACTGTCGCATGAGCCTTGCAACCTTTTCTACACTCTTGGAGACAGTGCGCCCTGGGATAACCTTTCAGGATACAAGGATGCGCAAAGCTATATCTGCAGAGGAGCGACTTATACTCACAATACGGTATGTACTACACAACCACATTCTCTATGTTCATGATGTGTTGGGCAAAGTTTGAATTTTTGCCTTCTTGGAGTAAGTTTTAGGCCCTCATCTTAGTCCACATATGTTTCAACTTACAGACCAGAATGTTATGTGTAATATGTACTGAATATCACTAACTCATTGTGCAAACAAAGATGTGTGTGTTATTTTCTCTGAAATCTTACCAAGTTTGGTATGTATGGACCTGTTTGTTTTGTAAATATGTGCATTCGACAATCATCCTTTTCTGTTGTTCTTCAGCTTCAGCTGAGTGAACAAAATGTTAATGAAGTAGTGAAAGCCTGTGTGGTACTTCATAACTTCACCAGGATACATGATTGTTCCTCCTCTGCTGGTGTTGTGCCTAGGCCGGACAATGTGTGTAGGGTGAGACCACCTATCAACCATCAACGTAGACCGATCTCTGGCCTCAATGTGCGTGATCATTTCACTAATTACTTTATGGCACCTCAGGGGGAACCTTCTTGGCAAGAGCATGCTGTGGACAATGTTGGTTTTATGTGTGTCAAAATATATATATTTCTACCCCTTCTGAATCTATGACTGTTACTTTGATTTGTTAAGCGTATTTTGATATGGGTTTGGACAATTAAGACAGAGACGTAAAGTGTAGTTGGCCAATTTTTACTTTTGGCTTTTTTGTGGTTTTTTTTAACGTTTGTAAGGCAAACATATTCTTGCCCTATGAAAAACTTGGGCAATGGCCCAAATTAGGCTTTTGGCATATTTCAACACTGTTGTTCAAACAAAATTACAAACATATCCTACAACATACATAGTGCAATAACAACATTGCAACTGTACACATTTGGAATCCAAAGTAAAAAAGAGGAGTTATCCATCATCAAAATGAGCTACACAAGATAATACCAACATTTATTATGAATGTTTTCAAATCATATTAATAAGCCACCATGACAGGCAAGGCTACCTTACGCGTTTCTGACACATATTACATGTCTGTAATAAACACAATATTTCACCGCACTATACTGGGCAAGTCAAAGGATCAAATTAGAAGACTGACTTGAGAATACATAGAGAGAGCGTGATGGTCTTGAGGCTGTTTGCCTTGATTTTGGAATATAGTTAGCTGGCCTAAATTGGACTAAGAGAATATGGACAGCACGTCTTTTCTATGCATTATCAAGTGAGTAGTCTATTTTGATCCTTTGACTTTGCCAGTATAGCCCCGTGAAATATTGTATTTTTTACAGACATGTAATATGTCTCAGAAACGCATAAGGTAGCCTTGCCTGTCATGGTGTCTTAATCATATGATTTGAAAACCGTCATAAGAAATGTTAGTATTATCTGTTTTAGCTCATGTTGCTGCTGGATAAAACCTCTTTTTGACTTTGCCTTGGGATTTTAACCACCAGTTCAAACACACTGGACATCTCCTCCCATCAGACCAATTAAGAACAGTCATGTACAGTATGGGTTTACTAATTCCATGTTTTAAGCCACTTATAAATTGTGGAATGTTGGGGAAGGAGAAGGCGGAGGAGCAGCCTGTGGTTGCTGCTGACTACTTTGAGCAACATCGCTCTGTGTGGGTGCATACTGTTGCCCATGCTGTTGTCATGTCGGACGCTGTTCACACCACAGCGTCCGGCAGGCAGAGGTAGTTCCACCTCCAGCCACTATAGCCTCAGTGGCGCCGGCTTGATCTTCAGGCTCTCGGGGGTTAATCCTGCTGGAGACCAGGTTGGAAGGTTAGTCACGCCCACGGTCTTTAAATAGTCATACTGGCATATGGGCGTCGCCGATTATAGCTTGTGTTTTCATACCAAGTGGTTCCGGTCTGGAGTGGAGGTGTTGCAGAGAGAGAGATTCGTATCTGGTGTCGTATGATCCGTCGTTATCCTTTCTCCTTCCCATATTTGTGTTTAGTTGTGCCCTGTTCACATTACTGTATATTCCTGTGTGTGTGCGGTGCAGTGCAGTTTAAGTTCTCCCTGTCTGTCATTATTTGTGTGGGAGCTTTGGTGGTGTGACTCCTCACTGGGTGGAGGGTGGAGGGTTAAGTGCAGGGCTGAGCAGGAGATAAGGAAAGGGTGGAGGCTCAGGCATTTGCACCTTCAGCAAAAACCCTGGGTTGAGGGTCAGACAGGGTTTCCCCTAGTGAAAGGGACACCACAGGGGCCCCGGGTATTTCTGCCTTAGTTGTCCTAAGCCCCGCGTGACATTATAATCGGCCCACATTTTTTCAGGAGTCCATGGATCCATTAGATTCCATAACCCGCCAGTTGGCGGCGCTGTCCTTACAGGTCTCCGAGTTGAAAGGGGCAGTTCAGCAGCAGGGCCTGGTAGTAGCAAAGGTGCAAACGGCATCTGCAGGTATCGGTGCAGAGCCGAAGTTTCCGCTGCCAGAACGATTTTCAGGCGATCGCAGCAAATTTGTCGTATTTTGGGAGGCCTGCAAATTATACTTCCGCATGCGGCCAATCTCCTCAGGTAATGAGGCCCAGCGAGTAGGGCTGGTGTTGTCATTACTGAGTGGTGACCCCCAAGCATGGGCATTTTCCTTACCAGCTGACTCTGCTACATTTCATTCGGTCGATAATGTTTTTTCTGCCCTCGGGCTCATTTACGATGACCCTGACCGACTGGCTCTAGCGGAATCTAAAATCCGCGCCCTCCGCCAGGGGGAGCGCTTGGCAGAGGACTATTGTTCGGAATTTCGCCGCTGGGCTGTAGACACACAGTGGAATGACCCAGCACTGCGGAGCCAGTTTATTCATGGGGTATCAGGGAGGGTGAAACAAGCCCTCCTGATGTATGAGACTCCGGCATCATTGGAGTCTGCCATGAGTTTGGTGATACGTATTGATCGCCGTTTTCGCCAGGGGGCACAGGAGACGCTACCTCTGGGGGAAAGCAGAGGTGCAGGTGTGGTTGAAGTAGATGAGTCCCCTGAACCTATGCAGATTGCTGGCGTGGCACAGGTTCAGCCTCGCGCTCCGGGATTCCGGAAGCCCGGAGCATGTTTCTACTGTGGTAAAGGAGGTCATTATGTTAACGTTTGCCCGGTACTACCTAAGAGGGTCACATCGGCGGAAAACTGTTAAGCTCAGAGGGTATGGAGGAGACCCAACTGAGCGTATGCATATCCTCCATGATGGTATCTCAATGTATGCTCCCTGCCAAGGTTATTATCGCCGGCAGAGAGCTACCTATATCAGTGTTTGTGGATAGCGGTTCCGCTACCAATCTCATAGATGAGGAGTTTGCACACACCGCCGGGTTTAAGATCGAAAAACTTCCTCACCCCATACAGGTGGTGACCATTAATGCTGTTCCCCTCCCTCAAGGGGAGATTACTGAGTTTGTGGCAGAGGTGAAACTCCACATTGGGGTCCTACATTCTGAGTCGGTTACATGTAGGGTCCTCCGTAATCTCCCAGCTCAAATGGTCCTGGGTTTTCCATGGCTGTCCAGGCACAACCCGGTAATTGATTGGAAAACTCAGGACATAGTGCAATGGAGTGGTTTCTGCCAAGACAATTGCTTGGCCACATGTGTGTCCGCCGTGACGCCCAGCCTGCCGGAGGCTTTGCAGGATTTCGCGGATGTTTTCTCTGAGAAGGGTTGCTCAGAACTGCCTCCACATAGAGCCTATGACTGTGCGATTAGGTTAAAACCCGGGGCCAAATTACCTAAGGCCAGGATGTTTAATATTTCTGGTCCTGAGAGGCAAGCTCTGAAAGACTACATCGCGGAGAGTCTGAGCAAAGGACACATCCGGCCTTCGTCCTCGCCTGTAGCTGCGGGGTTTTTCTTCATTAAGAAGAAAGATGGGGGGTTACGCCCGTGTCTGGATTTCCGAGAGTTAAACCAGATTACTATCCGTGATCCCTACCCAATGCCGTTGATCCCGGATTTGTTCAACCAGGTAGCGGGGGCGAAATGGTTTTCCAAGCTGGACCTCAGGGGGGCGTATAACCTCATAAGGGTCCGTCAGGGGGATGAGTGGAAGACGGCGTTTAACACTCCTGAGGGTCATTTTGAGAGTCTGGTTATGCCGTTTGGGTTGACCACCGCGCCTGCCGTTTTCCAACATTTTATTAATGATGTATTTGCTCATGTCCTGGGGAGATTTGTGATTGTATACCTGGATGATATCCTCATTTATTCTAGCGATCGGGATACTCATTTGGAGCATGTTAGGCAGGTGTTACAGTTGCTCCGGGAGAACCAGCTCTATGCTAAGCTGGAAAAATGTTTATTTTTTGTCCAGGAGTTGCCCTTTTTGGGATATATTGTGTCCGCAGCCGGTTTTAAAATGGACACCGCTAAGGTGCAAGCGGTGCTGCAATGGGAGAGGCCGGAGAGTCTGAAAGCACTCCAGCGGTTCCTTGGGTTTGCGAATTATTATAGGAAATTTATAAAACACTTTTCGACTGTTGCCAAACCGCTCACGGACATGACAAAAAAGGGTGCCGATCTGGCGAACTGGCCTGAGGTGGCTATACGTGCATTTGAGCGTCTGAAGAATAGTTTTGCTTCAGCCCCCATTCTGGTGCAACCAGACGTGTCTAAACCTTTTGTGGTAGAGGTTGATGCGTCGGAGGTGGGAGTGGGGGCAGTACTGTCTCAAGGCTCGTCCTTGAGCGAGATGCATCCATGCGCCTACTTCTCCAAGAAGCTGTCGCCGGCCGAACGGAATTATGATATCGGCAACAGGGAGTTGTTGGCCATCAAACTGGCTTTTGAGGAATGGCGACACTTCTTGGAGGGGGCGGCTCACCAGGTCACAGTTATCACCGACCATAAGAATCTGCTCTATCTGGAGTCGGCCAAGCGTCTGTCTCCTAGGCAGGCTCGCTGGGCATTGTTTTTTACTCGTTTCAATTTTCTTGTGACGTACCGTCCCGGGGCTAAAAACACCAAGGCGGATGCTTTGTCTAGGTGTTTTCCGGGGGGAGAACCTCGGGAAGAGCCGGTACCCATCCTCCAGAAAGGGGTAGTGGTCTCGGCTCTCACGACGGAGGTAGAGGCGGAGATTGCCGAGGCCCAAGAGGAGGTACCACCAGGACTTCCCGCCAACAAATCATTTGTACCCCTGCATCTTCGGCTTAAGGTGTTGAAGGAACACCACAATTCGGTACTGGCTGGTCATCCAGGGGTGAAGGGCACCTTAGAGCTGGTATCGCGTCGTTTCTGGTGGCCCAAAATCCGGCAGGACGTGGTCTCGTACGTGGCAGCTTGCATCACGTGCGCTAGGGCTAAGTCACCCCGAACCCGTCCTGCTGGCACGCTACAGCCTCTGGGGGTACCCAATAGGCCATGGACAGAAATCTCCATGGATTTTATCACTGACTTGCCAGCCTCGGCAGGGAACACGGTCATCCTGGTGGTGGTTGACCGTTTTTCAAAGATGGCGCATTTTGTGGCGTTGTCTTCTTTGCCCAATGCTAAGACGTTGGCTCAGGTATTTGTGAAGGAGGTGGTCAGACTCCACGGAGTACCATCTGACATAGTATCTGATAGGGGTACGCAATTTGTGGCGAGGTTTTGGAAAGCTTTTTGCTCAAGGTTGGGGATCAAGTTGTCACATTCATCGGCGTTTCATCCACAGTCTAATGGACAAACTGAGCGCATGAACCAAAATCTAGAACAGTATTTACGATGTTTTGTGTCCGACAACCAGGAGGAGTGGTCTACTTTCCTTCCTCTGGCCGAATTCGCGTTAAATAATCTCCGCCAAGAGTCATCAGGAGAGTCTCCATTCTTTTGTGTGTACGGTCAACATCCTCAGTTTTGTACCTTACGTCAGGGTGACTCCGGGGGTGTCCCGGAGGAGGATCAGCTAGGAGCCCAATTGTCATCAGTCTGGAGGCGGGTGAAACAGCGTTTGTTGAGCATGAGTGCCAGGTACAAACGGGTGGCTGACAGTAGACGCGTGCCAGGTCCAGACCTGTGTGTGGGTGAATGGGTGTGGTTAGCTACGAAGAACATAAAACTCAAAATTCCATCTTTAAAACTGGGTCCAAGGTTTATTGGGCCTTTTAGGATTTCTGCCATCATTAACCCAGTGGCTTATCGGTTGGAACTTCCTGCGGTGTACAAAATACATAATGTTTTTCACAGGGCTTTATTGAAAAAGGTGGTAGGCTTGGTGGACACGACGCCGATGCCACCTCCAGTCATGGTGGATGGCAATTTAGAGTTCGAGGTCGCCAAGGTAGTGGACTCTCGAGTAGTACGCCGTACTCTTCAGTATTTGGTGCACTGGCGGGGGTATGGTCCGGAGGAGAGGTCTTGGGTTCCAGCCTCAGACATACATGCGGATCGGCTGGTCAGTTCTTTTCACCGTCGTCATCCGGACAAGCCAGGTCCTATGAGTCTTGAGGGCCCTGAGGTCCCTCGTAGAAGACGGGGTACTGTCATGTCGGACGCTGTTCACACCACAGCGTCCGGCAGGCAGAGGTAGTTCCACCTCCAGCCACTATAGCCTCAGTGGCGCCGGCTTGATCTTCAGGCTCTCGGGGGTTAATCCTGCTGGAGACCAGGTTGGAAGGTTAGTCACGCCCATGGTCTTTAAATAGTCATACTGGCATATGGGCGTCGCCGATTATAGCTTGTGTTTTCATACCAAGTGGTTCCGGTCTGGAGTGGAGGTGTTGCAGAGAGAGAGATTCGTATCTGGTGTCGTATGATCCGTCGTTATCCTTTCTCCTTCCCATATTTGTGTTTAGTTGTGCCCTGTTCACATTACTGTATATTCCTGTGTGTGTGCGGCGCAGTGCAGTTTAAGTTCTCCCTGTCTGTCTTATTTGTGTGGGAGCTTTGGTGGTGTGTCTCCTCACTGGGTGGAGGGTGGAGGGTTAAGTGCAGGGCTGAGCAGGAGATAAGGAAAGGGTGGAGGCTCAGGCATTTGCACCTTCAGCAAAAACCCTGGGTTGAGGGTCAGACAGGGTTTCCCCTAGTGAAAGGGACACCACAGGGGCCCCCGGGTATTTCTGCCTTAGTTGTCCTAAGCCCCGCGTGACAGCTGTTGGTACTGACCTTCCTCCTGTGATTGTTGGGGGTAGTGGCCATAGTAATACTGCTGAGGGGCATCTTGTTGGGGCGGGTAGGCCCGTGTCTCATACCCACCAATATAGCCGTGTCGGCCCCAACCAGGTTGGGACCAGCCTCCAACACTGGGTGGGACTAAGTGGCCATATTGGTGGGGTTGGCTAGAGCCAGAAATCTGTTGCTGGTGTTGGGAAGGTTGGGTAGGGGGAGGAAGGGGGTGAGGTGTAGGCCCACGTATTAGAGGATCTTCAGACCCTGCTTGAGCAAGCATCTGTGTGGGTGGTCTCATGCGCATTAGATTTCGGGGGGAAAGCTGCCACCTCTCCAGATATTCGAAAAGCTCATATGGTGTATTGGGGGGGTGCTTGCATCAAGCAGGATCTGAAAACATCCCCTAATACGGAGCCTGACCTCATGGGTAAGGGCACGGAGATAAAGGGTCAGGCTACGTGAGTAGGCCTCCTCCCCATCATCTGTAGTGACTCTAGATAAATAATTTAGCACCCCTGTGTCCACATTGGTCCTGCTCTCTTGAACAGTGACCTGGCGCCTTCTTCGGCCTCGCCGGGATGTAACAGCAGCCTGTGGGGATCCCCTGATCTGGCCAGTTGGGCTGCTGCTCAAGTTGCCCGGCTCTTCCAGGATGGGTGATGGGGCAGCAGCAGACCGTCCTGGTGGTGTGGGTTGTTGGGCAGCCAATGGGTTCTCCTGTGATGACTCATCTTCTGCCATGCTTCTTGTAGGGGGAGAAGATGGGCCAGCCACCTCATCCCCTACAGGATCAATTATGGGCTCTGTCTCTGAGCCCGTTCCTCGATCCGTAAGGTTGGATTGAGTTCTGTTATGAAATAGAACAGAGGCAAAAATACATCAATATTTTTGGCCCTGTAAAGTAACTGTGTAATGTGGTATGAGGTATCTACTTACGGTCTCAGATCCAGAATTGGGGCGAGGAAGGAGAGCCGGTCGTAATAGATATATTTTCGTTTTACGTATCCCGCATCCCCACTCCTGGACCGCTGCTGGCGTTCCCGGCGGTATTGGTCCCGGATGCTTCGCCAGCATTTCATCACATCTTCCACTGCAATGTGACAGGAAATATTGTCAAATTCACATATTTGATAGGTCACATTTGCTACCAGTAGTCTAGGCATGGGGCCTTCTGGGGGTGTGCTTTCTACCCATGGTGGCATATCTAATTGGGAAGATACACAGGGTCTCTTTAGCTACACTTAATAATTGGTTTGTCTAGGAGGATGAGGAGCTTGTGGCATAAACCCAAATTATGGCTGTGTGAATCCACGTGTCACATCCAAATCTAACGGCCTCATGAGGCAAAAAGTACATGCACAGGAAGGGGGGTGCTGATTCTATATTCCTTTTTTGTTGTGCGCTAAGGTTACTCATGTTTTGGCTTGTACTTACGAATTTTATGCTGCTCCTCACGTGGTCGATCACCAAAGTCATGGAACATCTGGCGACAGATGCGCCTCCATGACGCCTCCTTTCTTGCCCGGTTTGAATAATTGGCATCGCATTGGTCCCAGATTTCGGGACGCTTCTGCACCAGGACTATTAACATCTCCACATTTATGTAAGTGGACGCCATTATGCTGCTGTACTCCGTGGAGGCGTACTTCCGGGATGTCTGGAGTGCTTTTTGAGCTCATTGGCATGTCTAGGCTTCCTGATGATGGATTGGCCCATTTCCTGTCACCAGCCAAAAGACCTGCGTATTTCTCGCAAGTCACATGTGTGGTTCGTGTGTAATCCGTATTTTTTGCGCACCCATAGACTTGCATTGGCGTACAACGGCCGTAGTACGCTGACAATCGCAGCATTATTATTATTATTATTATTTATTGTTATAGCGCCATTTATTCCATGGCGCTTTACATGTGAGGAGCGGTATACATAAAAACAAGTACATAATCTTAAACAATACAAGTCATAACTGGTACAGGAGGAGAGAGGACCCTGCCCGCGAGGGCTCACAATCTTCAAGGGATGGGTGATAATACAGCATGCTGCGATTGGCACGGAGCGTAGAATACGGATGAGAAATATACGGCTGGTGTGAGTGACCCCATAGAGAATCATTGGTCCGTGTCTAATGCGTGCTTTTAGCGCCTCTCACTCGGCCGTATTCTTCGCCAGTGTGACCCCGGCCTAACAGTCTGTCTCCATCTTTCACACTGTCTGGGTCAATCTGCTTTATGGCTTGCAGCGCCTCCTGCAGGTTAAGAGCATAGCCACAATCTTTTTAACAGTCTCTTTATCAGTGTCCTGCCAGGACTTTACTTCTCTTTGCGCTGCACCAGTTAGCTGCCCAATAAGGATGTTCACTTTTTGCCTTTCAGACAGAGGATACACCTCAAACAAACTGCACAGTCTCTCTTTGAACTCACTCAGGGTATGTGACTCCCCTGAGTAGTGCGGTAACCAGGCCGCACCCGGTATATAGGGCATGGACAGCGGCATTATGGGGACTGCTGCAGTGGGCGCTTGTTCTTGCTGCGCGCTGAGCCAGCTGGATTCTGTGGTGCCATTAGAGCCGCAGCTGCGCTGGCCCCTGCATCTTACGGCGCTGTGGGGGGTGCGGTGGCGTTCACCGCTGCATCTTCTCTTGCCTCAGACATTCTCTTTCCCGCTCTAGTTAACGTTGGCCAGGACCCTTGTTTCACTGGCTTACCGGTTGCCGCTCCGCAGGCTGGATGATCGGGGGACGCCGGGACTGCAGGCCGCAGTGTTATGGAAATATATATGTATATGTATTTCATCTAGATCTCACTTGCCTGCTATAGGCTATATACTGCTATATACTCCATATATTCATGTATTCTTATATACCATATGCACACAGATACATATTCTCAGTTTGAACCTTATAACTAGTTGGTGGAAATTGACCTGCTACCCAGTCATCAGATGATAGCATTGTCTTAGCAGATATCAGCAAATAGCAAATATCTAGCAGACATAGGGAATGAGGAAGTAAGGCCAGATGGTCCAGCCGATATTGGAGACTTGCTGACGAGTGCAAGACTCTGGACAGTAAATCACGTGGTGTCTAAGTAACCCCAGGTCGGACACCCATATATGTTCATGTATTTAAACTGACCAATTAGATAAGAAGTTCATCCTTTATGTTAATGAGTAACCACTCCTTTCTGTACAGCTGATAAAACCAAGTATATTCAATAAAGTTTCCAGAGTTCTGCTGGAATGAGTTGTTGCTAACCAAGTGTAGCTTCCTCTTTTCCTTTGAGTGCTCAATAAGACTCTGTCTAATTAGGACAGGCCACAGCATGCACAGAGATATATATCTATATCAATCAAAATTTCCACATCAGCAGCACTTCACTTTTCGCGCTCTCTTGCAGGCTCCGCCCATGACTGCACGCCCCTTTGGCTTCCCGTGTGCACCAAGTGGCGGGGTAATGGTGGCAATTGCATAATAAGTCTATGGCACACAATACAGTCTCTGGCACACAGGACCCGGTGGCACCGGGCTTCATAAATCCTGTTCGTGAAGCCAAAATGGATCGCCCACCAGGGCAGTGGGGTTACTCGGTACTGGGCCGGTGTCTCAGAGGGGTGTGTCACGTTGACGGTGACCCAGTCCGTAGCCCTGGGCGTCCATGCAAAAGGGGTGAAACGTGGCTGAATAAAGTTTATAGGTGGATGATGCATGACACCACCTGTGGTGCTCAGCAATGAAGGGGTTAAGCCGACACTGCAGGCAGATCCTCTGGGACAGATGGTATAAGGCAGCAAGATGTAAGAGCTCCCTGTTATGAGCTCATTTTCTGCTCCACCAGCTGGGAGTTCTCCTTCCGTTCTCCCTCTGGTGGTGACAGGAGGTAGTGAGGCTGGTTTAATTGGTAATGGTCTGCCACCTGACGAGGAGGATAATGATTGGATCTCTGGAGTATCAGACTGGATATAAGACTGCCGACGCCCTATCTAGTTGCTGGTGATTCAGTCTGCTTCTCAGGTCTTGGACTTCAGCTCTGCTCCAGTCTTCTCAAGTTAAGTTTGTTTTTGCTAATGTTCACACTTGCTCTTGTTGGTCAACTCAGTTTTTTTGTGGTCAGCCAGCCCGTCTGGGCTGTGCTGAATTTCCACTCTTATTTATCTGTATTTGCCAATTTGCCTTTTTGTCCTTTATTAGAGTGGCCTCTTTTTTGCTCTGTCTCTGAATATTTCAGAGTGCTGATATAGTGGGAGAAGTCTAGTGACTTCAGGGTTAATTTTGTTATCAGAAGTGTTGGACATTATTTTGGGTAGGGTTTTTTGGCAGATTGGAGACAGTATCTTTCCTTTCCTGTCCTTTCAAGTTAGTTTGGCCCCATCGTTTGCTCAGCCTATTTTTCTGCCTTTGTTTGTGTTTTCATCTTGCTTTACCGTCAATACATGTGGGGGGCTGTCTTTCCTTTGGGGTCTGCTCTGGGAGAGTCAGTTTTCCTCTTTTCTTACTTTAGGCTTATTTAGCTCTCCGATTGTGACGAGGCGTCCAGGACCATCATAGGCACGCTCCACGACTGCTGCTAGTTGTGTGTTAAGATCCGGGATCTGCAATCTGCATAGTTACCAACCTCTCTGGTTTTCTGAGACTTAGCGTGTGTTGCTTTTTTTTATCCTCGGTGACCCATTCGTAACAGAATCACCAGCCATACCGCAGATTCTAGGGTACTCAAGAGCAGGAAAAAATTGTTTAAAAAAAAAAAAGTGTCAGAATTTTTTTTTTTTATATTTTTTCCTCTTTTTCTCTGGGGCCGTAGGAAGATTTTTTTTTTCTCTCCTAATGGAGATTAAGCAACTGTCTGATCGTGTGGAGCAACTTGCTGCTGAAGTGCAGGGAATTTCTACCTACCTCATTCAGTCACATGTTGCTGAACCCAAGATCCCTACTCCTGATGTGTTTTCTGGGGATCGGTCTAAATTTCTGAATTTTAAGAATAATTGTAAATTATTTCTTGCCTTGAAGCCTAACTCATCGGGGAACTCTGTGCAGCAGGTTAAAATTGTCATCTCCTTGCTGCACGGCGATCCCCAGGATTGGGCTTTTTCTCTGACACCTGAAAATCCTATTCTGACTAATGTGAATGCATTTTTTCAAGCCTTGGGGTTGTTGTATGATGAACCTAATGCCGTTGATCAAGCTGAGAGAACCCTGTTGGCATTAAACCAGGGTCAGGATCCTGCAGAGTTATACTGTCAAAAATTCCGAAAGTGGGCGGTCCTTACTACATGGAATGATGGTGCACTGGCAGCTCTCTTTCGGAAAGGTTTATCAGAGACCGTAAAAGATGTTATGGTGGGATTTCCTGTTCCCTCTGGTCTGGATAGCTCTATGTCATTAGCCATTCAAGTTGATCGGCGTTTATGTGAACGTAAAACTACACGGGAGGCGCTGCCACCTTTTGAACAAATGTCTGAACCTATGCAATGTGACGGGGTATTGTCTAGGGCGCAACATCAGGAGTTTAGAAGGCGTAATAAGCTGTGTTTTTTCTGTGGAGACGCCTCTCATACCATTTCTGTCTGCCCTAAAAGAGAGAAACGTTTTGCACACACATTTGCTGTGGGCAGTGTACAACCTAAGTTCCTTTTGGCAATTACTTTGATCTGCTCCTTGACCACGTTTTCCACTAAGGCTTTTGTGGATTCAGGAGCAGCTCTGAATCTGATGGATTTGGACTTTGCTAAACGTTGTGATTTGTCCATGACGCCTCTGCAGATGCCTATTCCTTTGAGGGGTATTGATGCCACTCCTTTGGCAGAGAATAAACCTCAGTTTTGGACCCAGGTGATAATGCGAGTTGCCCCAGACCACCAAAAAAATTGTACATTTTTGGTGCTGCATAATTTGCATGATACTATTGTTCTGGGTTTCCCCTGGTTGCAAACTCATAACCCAGTTTTGGATTGGAAATCTGTGTCTGTGGTGAGTTGGGGTTGTCAGTGTGTTCTTAGGGACACTCCTGTTTTCTCCACCTCTCCTCAGTCTCATGATATTCCTGATTATCTGGCTGATTTCTCTGATGTATTTAATGAGAGTAAGTCTGCATCTTTGCCTCCTCATAGAAGTTATGACTGTGCAATTGAATGGATGCCTGAGTGCAAATTTCCCAAGATTCGGCTTTTCAACTTATCTGTACCCGAACATGATGCTATGCGATCCTATATTAAGGAGTCATTGGAGAAGGGTCCTATTAGACCATCCTCGTCACCTTTAGGCGCTGGTTTTTTTTTGTGGCCAAGAAAGATGGTTCATTAAGACCGTGTATTGATTATCGTTCCCTTAACAAGATGACGGTGACGGTTAAATATCAGTACCCGTTACCTCTGATGTCTGATTTATTCTCCAGAGTTAAGAGTGCCTGCTGGTTTACTAAGCTTGACCTCAGCGGGGCGTATAATCTTATTCGCATCAAGCACAGGGATGAATGGAAGACGGCGTTTAATACTCCGGAGGGACATTTTGAGTACCTGGTGATGCCTTTTGGGCTCTCTAATGCCCCTTCTGTCTTCCAGTCCTTTATGAATGATATTTTTCGAGACTTTGTAGGTAAGTTTTTGATCATCTATCTGGATGATATTTTGATCTTTTCTAGTGATTGGGATTCCCATGTGGAACATGTTCGGACTGTGTTCCGGATTTTGAGGGAGAATTCCCTGTTTGTTAAGGGATCGAAATGCCTCTTTGGTGTACAGAGGATTTCATTTTTGGGATTTATCTTGTCTTTATCGACTATTGAAATGGACCCGGCCAAGGTACAGGCCATTTATGATTGGGTTCAGCCTACTTCTTTCAAGGCTCTCCAGAAGTTTTTGGGTTTTGCTAATTTCTATCGTAAATTTATAGGTAATTTTTCTAGTATTGTCAAACCACTGACTGATCTGACCAAGAAGGGAGCTGATGTGCTGAATTGGTCTCCTGAGGCTGTCTCAGCATTTCAGGAGCTTAAGCAGAGATTTACTTCAGCTCCAGTGTTATGGCAACCTGATGTTTCACTTCCATTTCAAGTGGAGGTAGACGCTTCTGAGATTGGTGCAGGAGCTGTTTTGTCCCAAAAAGACCCTGTGACTTCTAAGATGAATCCCTGTGCCTTCTTTTCTCGAAAGTTCTCCCCATCTGAACGCAACTATGACGTGGGGAATCGGGAATTGTTGGCCATGAAATGGGCATTTGAGGAGTGGAGACATTGGTTGGAGGGAGCTAGACATCAATTTGTGGTCCTCACCGATCACAAGAATCTGATTTATCTGGAGTCGGCTAAACTCTTGAATCCTAGACAGGCTAGATGGGCCTTGTTTTTCACGCGTTTTAATTTTGTGGTCTCTTTTCTTCCGGGCACTAAGAATGTTAAGGCAGATGCCCTGTCTAGGAGTTTCTTTGCTGATTCTCTTAATGTGACTGAGCCTACTACTATCCTAGGTGAGGCGGTAGTTCTTTCTGCCATTTCGCCCGATTTGAGACGCGCCCTGGAGGAATTTCAGGAGGATAAACCTGAGCATTGCCCTATGGGAAGATTGTATGTTCCTGACCAGTGGAGAAAGAGAGTGATGTCTGAAGTCCATTGCTCCGCATTGGCTGGTCATCCAGGTATTTTTGGTACTAGAGATTTGGTGAGTTAGTCGTTTTGGTGGCCTGCCTTATCTCGTGATGTCAGGAATTTTGTACAGTCCTGTGGGACTTGTTCTCGGTCTAAACCCTGTTCTCGTTCTAGTGGGTTGCTCATGCCCCTCCCGATGCCCAAGAGGCCATGGACCCATATCTCAATGGATTTTATTTCTGATCTTCCTGTCTCTCAGAGAATGACTGTTATCTGGGTGATTTGTGATAGATTTTCGAAAATGGTCCATCTTGTACCACTCCCAAAGTTGCCATCTTCCGCTGAGTTGGTACCCTTGTTTTTACAACAGGTGGTACGGTTACACTGGATTCCTGAGAACATTGTGTCCGATAGGGGGGTCAAGTTTGTTTCCAGATTTTGGAAAGTCTTTTGTTCCAATCTGGGAATTCAGTTATCCTTCTCCTCCGCGTTTCATCCCCAGACCAATGGGCAGACTGAGAGAACAAACCAGACCCTGGAGTCTTATTTAAGATGTTTTATATCTGCTGATCAAGATGATTGGGTCTCATTTTTGCCCTTGGGTGAATTTGCGCTGAACAATAGAGCTAGTTCTGCCACTTTGATGTCACCCTTTTTCTGTAATTTTGGGTTTCATCCTCGATTCTCTTCAGGACAAGTGGAATCTTCGTCCTGCCCAGGTGTGGACACTGTGGTTGTGAGAATGCAGCAGATATGGGACTAAGTGGTGGATAAGTTGTCACTCTCTCAGGAAAAGGCCCAGCGTTTTTCCAACCGGCATAGGACCATTGGTCCCCGGTTTAAAGTGGGTGATATGGTTTGGTTGTCGTCTAAGAATATTCCTATGAAAATTGCATCTCCAAAATTTAAGCCAAGATTTATTGGACCTTATAAGATTTTGGAGATTCTTAATCCTGTTTCTTTTCGATTGGCTCTTCCAGTTACGTTCAAAATTCATAACGTATTTCACAAATCACTGTTGAAGGGGTTTGTTGAGCCAGTAGTTCCTGTGGCTGCACTTCCTCACCCTGTTTTGGTTAAAGGCAATGTGGAATATGAGGTAGAGAAAATATTGGATTCTCGTTTGGTCAGACGGAGACTCCAGTATTTGGTCAAATGGAAGGGTTATGGCCAGGAGGATAATTCTTGGGTCTCTGCCTCGGATATTCATGCCAATAAATTGGTTTGTGCTTTTCACCGGGCCCATCCTGATCGGCCTGGTGGCGTGGATGAGGGTTTGGTGACCCGTCCTCAAGGGGGGGTACTGTTATGAGCTCATTTTCTGCTCCACCAGCTGGGAGTTCTCCTTCCGTTCTCCCTCTGGTGGTGACAGGAGGTAGTGAGGTTGGTTTAATTAGTAATGGTCTGCCACCTGACGAGGAGGATAATGATTGGATCTCTGGAGTATCAGACTGGATATAAGACAGCCGATGCCCTATCCAGTTGCTGGTGATTCAGTCTGCTTCTCAGGTCTTGGACTTCAGCACTGCTCCAGTCTTCTCAAGTTAAGTTTGTTTTTGCTAATGTTCACACTTGCTCTTGTTGGTCAACTCAGTTTTTTTGTGGTCAGCCAGCCCGTCTGGGCTGTGCTGAACTTCCACTCTTATTTATCTGTATTTGCCAATTTGCCTTTTTGTCCTTTATTAGATTGGCCTCTTTTTTACTCTGTCTCTGAATATTTCAGAGTGCTGATATAGTGGGAGAAGTCTAGTGACTTCAGGGTTAATTTTGTTATCAGAAGTGTTGGACATTATTTTGGGTAGGGTTTTTTGGCAGATTGGAGACAGTATCTTTCCTTTCCTGTCCTTTCAAGTTAGTTTGGCCCCATCGTTTGCTCAGCCTATTTTTCTGCCTTTGTTTGTGTTTTCATCTTGCTTCACCGTCATACATGTGGGGGGCTGTCTTTCCTTTGGGGTCTGCTCTGGGGGAGTTAGTTTTCCCCTTTTCTTACTTTAGGCTTATTTAGCTCTCCGGTTGTGACAAGGCGTCCAGGACCATCGTAGGCACGCTCCACGACTGCTGCTAGTTGTGTTTTAAGATCAGGGATCTGCAATCTGCATAGTTACCAACCGCTCTGGTTTTCTGAGACTTAGCGTGTGTTGCTTTTTTTCTCCTCGGTGACCCATTCATAACAGCTCCCCACATGTAGAGCTGTAGTCCCAGGGCAGTAGTAATAGATGTTGAGGAAGAGGGTGCAGTGTTAGGCACAGAGATGTAGGAGTGCTGAAGGGGTTGCAGGAAGAAGGCAATAACACAACAGGGGGCAGTTTCCTTTACCTTTACTTTACTTTGTAAATGCAGTCCAGGATCCAGATTACAGATGTAACAGGAGTTGATCAGCCTGGAAGCAACTTAGGAATCTCTCTATGCAGATGGGTTGTCTAGTCTCCTTTCTAGCGCTTATCCGAGGTACTTGCAGTTCTGAGTTACACTGAAGTTCCTCTTGCTTGCTCTCTTTTAGAACTCCCCTCATATGGCAGGCAGCCGTAGCCTCCTCTTTCTGGCTCACACACGTTACTGCTGTGCCTCTGAGTCTTAGTTGGGAACAGAGCATTTACAGCTTCTCGTTCCTCCGGTTTCTGCTGCAGGACCATCAGCATCCACACAACCTCGGATGCCGGACTCCGGATCATGCGCTATAGCTAGAAGTGAGCCTGAATTCTGCTCAATCCTCCTGCACCTCTCTCCCACGTCCACACACTTCACCTTCTCCACACGAACTGAACTAACTTCCCTTTCCTGGCCACAGAGAGCAGCTCCTCAGCAGTTTGGGTTCAGAGCTCCCTCTGCTGGCCTGGAGTGGGAACTGTGCTGTGTGCTGGATTTAACCTGATAGAGAGACCCTTTCATTGCTTCCAAGCATGACATCACACTCCCTAGGAGGAAGGTAATGCCACTGTGGCGACCGTACTCCTGGGGGTGCCACACATCCCTGGGAAGAGAAGATGCTGGCAGCGTGCCTGAGAGGCGGGAAGGCTCCGGGGGCCATCAGAGGGTAAGTATATCCCGATTTTTTAATAGGATTATGGTACCCAGGGCATGGAGGAGAGTCTCTTCTCCTCCAGATCCTGTGTACCATCCGCACATGAAGCACTCACTTTACGCATGGTGGGCATAGCTACATGCATAAAGTGAGTGCTTCAGTGCAATCCTATGGCAGCGGAATCGCCACGATTCTGCAGATATAATGAACATGCTGCGGATTTTACCACTATGCGATTCCGCAGCTGGAAAATCCACAGCTTGGCACATAAACTGCAGAATCCCATAAGATTGCATGGGAATGCGTTTTTTAAGCGTTTCCGCTGTGGCAAAAACGCAGCTGAAACGCTTCAGAAATGCAATGTGGGCACACAGCCTTACTTTAGAATACTTTATTCTGGCTGTGTCTATATTTACCATTCCACTATAGGATAGGTAATGCATAGGTGTCTTATAGATGCCTTTCCATTACTAAGCCATGGGCTTGATGTCACCTGACAATACAAAATTGACATCAACCCCACAAATATGAACCCCACCTGCCACTGCTACAGGGCAAGTGGGAAGAGCCAAATAAAGCACCGGAATTGGTGCATCTAACAGATGCGCCTTTTCTGGGTGGCTGCGGGCTGCTATTTTTAGGCTGAGAGCCAATATCCAATATATATATATATATATATAAATATATATATATATATATATATATATATATATATATATATATATAAAATCAGAGTGGGGACCCCTCTATTCTCGATAACCAGCCTTGCTGAAGCTGACAACTGAGAGTTGCAGCCCCCAACTGTGAGTTTTGCCTGGCTGGTTATCAAAAATACAGGGGAATTATTTATTTACAGCGCAGGTGCTGATTGCCGAATATTCCCATTAGCCGTTCCTGCTTTCACTGTTATTAGCATCAGCAGGCATCGACTGATGGGAGCAGTAGTCCCATCAGCCGACACCAATGACCAGAGGTAAACTTTATACCTCCGATCATAGCTGTGGGCTCACACTAATTTGACTGCATGGGAACCGTGACTATCTGACTGCTGGTGGTTATTTTACCGCTGATCAGAAGCAGTGTTTGCCGCGCTGTCATGTACACCCGGTGTTTGGAGAGCCGAACCCAAACAGTAACATGGACTTCCTGGTTAAGTCCGTGTGCGGTGTACGTGCCCAAAAGTATTTGTTCAGTACGGACTCCAAACTTTACTGTTCGGGTTCGACCATCTCTAGTAACGACTAAGGGCCCCGTCACACATAACGACTCACCAGCGATCCCGACAACGATATGAACTTGTCAGGATCGCTGGTGTGTCGCTACATGATCGCTGGTGAGCTGTCAAACAGGCAGCTTCACCAGCGATCAGGACAGCGACACGCGGGTAACATGCGACGCACGTCGCTTAGTTACCCACTGTGTACCTTAGTTACCAGCGCGCTGGTGCAGGGAGCTGGTAACCAAGGTACACATCGGGTTTCTAAGCGGCGCGCGGCACTTAGAAACCCGATGTGTACCTTGGTTACCAGCTCCCTGCACCAGCGCGCTGGTAACTAAGGTACACATCGGGTTTCTAAGCGCAGCGCGGCGCTTAGAAACCCGATGTTTACCTTGGTTACCAACTGCAGCTCGCTGATCGCTGGGCTCCCGCCTGCCACACGCAACAATGCGTGCTGGCCAGCGGGAGACCAGTGATAAAAAAAATTTCCAGGCCATTCCAGGACGATCAGCGATACACGGTAGGGGGTCGGTCGTTGATAAGTGTCACACACAGCTGGTGAAATCGCTGTTGCGTCACAAAACTTGTGACTCAGTAGCGATCTCGCTAGCGAGATCGCTGTGTGTGGCGGGGGTTTAAAGGTAGCTAAATGAGGTGTCCAAATTTGACTCATGATAAGCTCATTGAGAGGCTAGGGTCAGCCAGATATACAGTGGGGCAAAAAAGTATTTAGTCAGTCAGCAATAGTGCAAGTTCCACCACTTAAAAAGATGAGAGGCGTCTGTAATTTACATCATAGGTAGACCTCAACTATGGGAGACAAACTGAGAAAAAAAAATCCAGAAAATCACATTGTCTGTTTTTTTTTCATTTTATTTGCATATTATGGTGGAAAATAAGTATTTGGTCAGAAACAAAATTTCATCTCAATACTTTGTGATATATCCTTTGTTGGCAATGACAGAGGTCAAACGTTTTCTGTAAGTCTTCACAAGGTTGCCACACACTGTTGTTGGTATGTTGGTCCATTCCTCCATGCAGATCTCCTCTAGAGCAGTGATGTTTTTGGCTTTTCGCTTGGCAACACGGACTTTCAACTCCCTCCAAAGGTTTTCTATAGGGTTGAGATCTGGAGACTGGCTAGGCCACTCCAGGACCTTGAAATGCTTCTTACGAAGCCACTCCTTCGTTGCCCTGGTGGTGTGCTTTGGATCATTGTCATGTTGAAAGACCCAGCCACATTTCATCTTCAATGCCCTTGCTGATGGAAGGAGGTTTGCACTCAAAATCTCACGATACATGGCCCCATTCATTCTTTCATGTACCCGGATCAGTCGTCCTGGCCCCTTTGCAGAGAAACAGCCCCAAAGCATGATGTTTCCACCACCATGCTTTACAGTAGGTATGGTGTTTGATGGATGCAACTCAGTATTCTTTTTCCTCCAAACACGACAAGTTGTGTTTCTACCAAACAGTTCCAGTTTGGTTTCATCAGACCATAGGACATTCTCCCAAAACTCCTCTGGATCATCCAAATGCTCTCTAGCAAACTTCAGACGGGCCCGGACATGTACAGGCTTAAGCAGTGGGACACGTCTGGCACTGCAGGATCTGAGTCCATGGTGGCGTAGTGTGTTACTTATGGTAGGCCTTGTTACATTGGTCCCAGCTCCCTGCAGTTCATTCACTAGGTCCCCCAGCGTGGTTCTGGGATTTTTGCTCACCGTTCTTGTGATCATTCTGACCCCAAGGGGTGGGATTTTGCGTGGAGCACCAGATCGAGGGAGATTATCAGTGGTCTTGTATGTCTTCCATTTTCTAATTATTGCTCCCACAGTTGATTTCTTCACTCCAAGCTGGTTGGCTATTGCAGATTCAGTCTTCCCAGCCTGGTGCAGGGCTACAATTTTGTTTCTGGTGTCCTTTGACAGCTCTTTGGTCTTCACCATAGTGGAGTTTGGAGTCAGACTGTTTGAGGGTGTGCACAGGTGTCTTTTTATACTGATAACAAGTTTAAACAGGTGCCATTACTACAGGTAATGAGTGGAGGAAAGAGGAGACTCTTAAAGAAGAAGTTACAGGTCTGTGAGAGCCAGAAATCTTGATTGCTTGTTTCTGACCAAATACTTATTTTCCACCATAATATGCAAATAAAATTAAAAAAAAACAGACAATGTGATTTTCTGGATTTTTTTTTCTCAGTTTGTCTCCCATAGTTGAGGTCTACCTATGATGTAAATTACAGACGCCTCTCATCTTTTTAAGTGGTGGAACTTGCACTATTGCTGACTGACTAAATACTTTTTTGCCCCACTGTATCACCACACTGTACCTAACAAAAGGGTACTGGCAAATTCTCCTATTCCCAAGTGCCAAGGAGAAGATGGCTTTCTCTACACCCGATGGGTGATTCCAATACACCAGGATGCCATTTTGTCTGCAGGGAGCCCAAGCTACCTTCCAGAGGACCATGGACCGGATCCCAGCCTTTCACAAAAAGTAAGCCTCAGCTTATCTGGACGACATTGTGATCTTCAGCACGGATTACGGAATTCACCTGCAGAAGGTCCAGGCTGTACTGTATGCACTGAAGAAGGCAGGGTTTACCATAAATCCAAAGAAGTGTGCCATGGGGAAAGAAGAGGCAAAACACTTGGGCTACATCATTGAGAGGGGTGAAATAAAGCTGCAAATCAATAAGGTGGAGGTAATCCAAATGTGTCTGCAACCAGTCTCCAAAAAGTAGATCTGGGTGTTTATGTGAATTGTGGGATACTCTCGGCGATTTATCCCGAATTTTGCCATGATAGCCACCCACCTGATTGATCTTCACAAAGGCACAAAGACGTCAATGGCCATATGGTTCTCTGAAGCAGAGATGGCTTTCCAGGTGTTTAAGCTTGCGTTATGCAAACAGCCGTTTTTAATCGCACCTGACTTCACTAAGGAGTTTGTGGTCCAAAGGTTGGTTTGGGTGCTGTGTTGTCCCAGGAAATAGATGGGCAAACATCCAGTCCTATACCTCAGTAGGAAACTTTCCTCCTGTGAAAAGAGCTATGTCATCGTAGAGAGAGATTGCTTGGCCATCAAGTGAGCAATTGACACCCCGTGTGTGGTCTGAGGCTTAGGTGGCCTCCAGAGGCAGTCAGTGTTCAGCAGGGCTGGAGAGAGGAACTGCAGCGCTTTATGTCCTGGGGATGTGATAAAACACTCCGGGATCGCCTTTGCTGGGGTCAAAGGTCACGTGCATTCAGCATGAAACTCAGGCGCAGAGCTGGGATTCGTGTATAACTGACCCTGGGTCAGGTTTATTAACGGTGAAAGCAATGCAAAAGGAAATAAAACATAAAACAAATCCTTGCCTGTCCGGCACTAACTAAACAATGGACAACCTAACTACCAACTGGCGGGCTTCTCCCGTCCAGCCAAACCACAGTTGCAGTGGGCACTGCTTCCACTCACGTGTGTCTCTCACACAGACAGGCTCTCTGTGTTCCCAGGCTGAGACACTCACACAACCACCTGGCATCCTTTTATATCCGCCTCCCATTATTCATTAGCAAGCAGGTGCGATACTGACCAGATTAGGCCACATAGGAAAGGAATCTGGGCGAGATATACCTGCCCTCATCCACTATTCCCACATGATTCTCACAGGGAGGAAAAACTGAATCTTTGGTTGCTAAGTTCTTCAGAGCAGGCAGAACCCTGCAGATGTATGGACTGTGATATACCATTTTGTTTTGTCTTTTCCTGTTTTGCCCGAAGGGCAGTGTTTATTTTCACTTTGTGTTGGTTTATGCTATCTGTATAATAAACCAACAGATTTAAAGAGACAGTGTAGTTGTGTCTTCCTCCATGTGCAGCCGAGTGAGCCGATCTCCACAAGGTCGGCAACATTTTTAAAAGCTTTTTTGCAGTTTTACAGATGACAGAAATGTTCACAAACCATGAAACACTGTCTATCTAAAAATGGAGGCCTAAAAAATGTTTAAATGCTGTTTTTGTAGTTTTGCATATCACAGAAATGTTCACAGCCCATGTAATGCTGTATGTTTGAGAAATGGAGGCCTACAACATTTTTAAAAGCTTTTTTGCTGGTTTACAAATCACAGAAATGTTCACAGACCATGTAACACTGTATGTCTGAGAAATGGAGGCCTACAAAATTATTAAAAGCTTTTGGTCACTGAGAGATCACAGAAATTTACTCCACACTACGTAACAGTGTATGGTTGAGAAATGTAGCCCAAGAAAACGATTTTTGGGTATGTTATACAACACAAAAAAGGACTTCAAAGCACATAATGCTTGATCGATCAAAAAAAAAAAAACACACACAAAAAAAACTGCAGCTCTATATCTGCCAACGGACTACATAGGCCTAATCCCTGTCTACAGACTGGATTCTGTCATCTTCTTGCTCCTGTGACTCTCTCTCTCCTTCCCTATTCTAAATGAAGATTGTATGTTCTGCAAACGATTAGCTCTTAGGAGGGCAGTTAGTATGATGGCTCAGCTTCAGCACCAGTATCAACATTACAGGCCTCATATTCGTTGTACTGTGCCTTGATAAGCACTCTCTCCTTCCAGTGTGAAGTGTCACAGAGCTGTGCAATGGCATCAGTGGACTGAGCAGGCCAGCGCCTGTCCTTTTATAACCTCTGCTGATGTCAAACGGCCAGCCAAGCACAGTAATGTCCTAGCCAAGATGAATACGGCATTACAGTGACCTTCAGGCAATCCCCGCATGCTTATTGACTGCGCACCAGGCACCAACGATGAAGGGCGGGAATTCAAGTTTTACATCGAGCACAGCCGATTACTTGCCGAGTAACGAACACATCCGATTGATAACCGAGTTTCACTAAGCATGTTTGCTCAAAGTCAAAAGTTCAAAACATTGTTACAATTTTGCTCATCAGTGTAACTGGGGAAGTGAGAAACTAATTATAACTGGGGAAGTGAGGGAGCTGATAGTTCAACCCTCATTGAAGTAGGAACCTTCTGCAATGACCATATAATTACAACAGGAGAACCAGCCACTAAGACTGGGATGTGTTTACTCAGAGGCAAAGGAGTACACTTCTAAGACAAGAGCTTCATCTGTTCAAAGCACTGATCTCAGACTTTTTGGAGCCAGTGGTCATTGACAAATATTGGGGTTTGCATCAATCCAGTATTTATGGGAGGTATATTTTTGGCATTGTAGCAAAGGGACGAGCAGAGCACATTCACTAACACCACCATAATGCTATTTTAACCCTTCCAATTTACTATTGATCCAATGGATGATGCTATCCATGCAATGTTTAATCTCTATAGAGAGAAATCGATTGGAAACAAAGCGCTGCAGTGTTCTTAAGTGGCAAGCAAGGAGTCTAAATCTAAATCCCACCTGTGAAGAGATCTTAAAATTGTTGTTGGAAGAAGGCAGCCTTCAAATATGAGAGACCTGGAGCAGTTTACAAAAGAAGAGTGGTCCAAATTTCCAGTTGAGAGTTGTAAGAAGCTCGTTGTTGATTGCAGTTATTTATTCTAAAAGGTGTGCAACCAAATATTAAGTTGAGGGTGCCAACAATTTTGACCTGCCCATTTTTTATGTTTTTGGAGTTTTGTGTGAAGTTATGTCCAATTTGCCTTTTTTTCACTGTTTAGTTTTGTGTTGTTTCAGTACACACAAGGGAAATACCATGTCTATAACAAAACAGGTATAATTGCAATTATTTTCTGGGATAAATACTTTATTTTCTGGAACAATTTCAAGTGTGCCAACTCTTTCTGCCATTACTGCATATACAGTCATGTAAATTTACAGTATATGTTAATTTTAATTTAATGTATAGGAAGATGCAAGTTATAGTTTTCATCGTTACCATTTTAAGGGCCATATGACTTTCTGATCTGTTTTTACTTCATTTTTAGGAGATGATCTGACCATGAAACAACAATTCTGCCATTTCACTTTTATTTTAAAATTCACTGTGTGTCGTAAATTTTATGGTATTTTATCACATTAATGCAATGATAGCAAACTCTGTATATTATTTTTTTTAATTTATTTTCTTAAATTTCATTTGCTTTTAGAAAAAAAGGAGAGTGATGGGAACTTATATAGATTTTTGCAGCTCTGACTATGAGCTATACCTGCAGTTTGCACAGATGTTGCAAATTGAAATATGGGCAGAGTGGGCCATATCCTCCAGAATCCTTATGGAGGTAAATAAGAAGAACTCACTGAAAAGGCCATGTAAAATACACACCAATATACAGTATATTGTGACTAATTGGAGTTATAGTCAAGTGGCAAATAACACGGCCAAGTACTTTAGAGGAACTAATGTGAGGCAGCATTAAAGGAATTAACATGCATCAAAAAGGGGAAAAATGACAATAAACCTCAAATATATGAAACATATATCAAAATTATTTCCAGAATTTCAGCAGGAGAGTAATACAATTTTTTTTCCTGGGAGTCATATGCAACAAATTGGGTCATCATGTCCTGTCCCCTGAGGATCAATGAACGCCATGTACCACTGTACAGGCTCCATGCTTGGAACATTGCTGTGTTTTATGAGCATTTATGATGCAAATTGCTTTGTTCTGTTGATGTTCTACTGGAAATCCAAGACCCCAATCATGTCGCACCTAGTGGTCTCAGTGGGAGATGGCTTACAACTCCCTTCATATTGCAGGGAGTTGTGAGCCATCTCTCCACGAAAACAGAAGGCTCAACCATATTGAAATCCAGCTTTATGCCTATGACATCTACCATTGGTGGAAAGTCCAGTAGGGACACCACCATTCAAATTAGATAATTGACTGTAACCTCTGAAATCAGCAGGTATAGCCAATATTCATCTAATATGGCCACCTTTACTCCGGTTGACTTAGCATCAGAATTCTTAACTCTAACAGTGGTGGAGACTTAGCGCCGGATCCAGGGAGATTTTAAACAAAATGAAGCTGGGGTATAAGAGTTTCCCGAAACCTGGAGAACCTCTCCAATACATCTGCGTGTATGAAGCCTTGAGATGAGTCTGTGTCATTTGTCATGGATTTGTGAGGTTACATACAAAGCTTCAGTCTTGGGAGCAGATCAGACGTCCGACATCTAGTACAGGAAATAACAAACCTAAAAAAAGCCTGTATGAAATTGACCCACTGAAAAAGCCTGGTCATAATTGAATAATAAGTATTAAATGACAGAAGAGGAAATTGCTACGTGGCTCTGCTGGCTTATTTCATAGAATCTGGGATGGTATGTCAGAGCAACGCTGCCCTGGTTAATTATGGGGTTGGCTTTGTCTGACCTTAAGGTCCTCAAGGTCAAAAGTCCTTTAGCTAATAACTCTCAAGATAAAACAGGTCTGTGGATATTGGGAATCAGGCCCAATGACATCTCGTCCTGAACGGAGCCAGTTTCAGATGTAAATGAAGTCTTTAAAGGTTCCATATGTCAAATGGCACCAGACAAAAGGAAATTGGGCTAAGAGGTTAATTAATTGAGAGGGTCCCTCCAGGAGGTCACACCCTATTATGATGAATCAGAGGTGTTGTTATTAGTTTCAAAGCCCCATCATAAAAGCCATTGTGACATTTATTTTATGCCTAATAAACGATTCCATAACCTACAATTACATATTTGCATGGCAACATGTGGTTTTTATTTTCTCAGAGAAAACTAAATAAAAGCCCTATGGTCCATCCCTAGGTTGTGGCAATGCCAAGTATATTGCTTGATGAGAAGTAAATATCTAAATAGAATAGGCATCCGTGTGGTTAGAGGAATGGGCTCTAAAATGGAAAAATCAAGTATGGATATGTTTGACCTTGAATAACTTTTGCGTTGCGGAGTGCACTGCCGTTCTGATACTTGTGGTGGCAGCAGGCGTCAGCACACACATTGGATATTGGTGTAATATTTACTATAAAATATAAGTGAGGCAACATGAGTAAGAAGACTTAGATAGATGTAAAGTAATACACCTAAGTTGCAGTAATAATTTTACTACATATACAGAAATAAACTAGGGATAACGGAACATAAGAACTGAGCAGTACTCCATGTCAAGCAGCAGCTGCAAAGGCAAATTAGATGTTAGAATGCATAAAAAAAAGATAAGAACATGTGATCCCAATCTAACGTTTCCCGATTTCAAATAATTTTTAATAGTATATTTTACATTTTATATTTTATTTTAAAGAGGTTATCCAGCATATAGAACTACTAGGACAATCCCTTCTTGATCAAAATGTTTGTCCCCCATAAAATAATAAAGCCTATATTCACCTCCCGTGTTGGCGCCGTTCCGCTGTGTCGGCACTCGCTCTCCCCGGGGCTCTCGGTTGGTGTTGTGACACGTGACGCTGGCGCCCAATCAGAGCCGGCATCACTGTCCCCGCCTGTGGACACATCGAACATGAAGAGGAAGTCCAGGCTGCAGCTGATCCCTGACTTCCTCTTCATGTTCGATTTGTCCAAAGGAGGAGACAATGACGCCGGAACTGTTTGGACTGGTGTCACGTGCCACAACACCGCACGAGAGCCCTGGGGAGAGTGAGTGCCGACATGCCGGGAACGTCACCGGAACAGGAGGGGAGTATAAGCTTTATTATTTTATCGGGGCCAAGGGAGTGGTATGACAAGAAGTTGTCCAAGTAGTGGACAACGTCTTTAACTGTTAAAACCTGTTGTTGATCTGTCTTGGCTCTCTGTCGACCCTCAGCAGCCAACTCACTCAGCTCCTCTCCTCATTCATTGGTTTGCCATAGTATCCTGGCACCCTCATAGATCTTTTAGGTCACCTCAAGCAGCAGTATGACACCTGAGTATTTATGTAGTTTGGCACCCTAGCATTTACAACGCCACTCGACTCCACTACTCGGTTCAAGTTTACCTCCTGAAATACCTTGCTCTGCTGTGCCACTGGGCTCTGCTTCAAAGTTTCATTGAGCCTTTATACAAAGGAAACACAGGGGGCACTACTCTCCATTATCACTGTAGTGAGAGGTGACTTTAGCTGCTCCCTGCATTGCCCCCATAATTCAAAGTAGGCGGTTCCTGGGAGGAAAAAAGTTCAACTTCTCCTGGTAGCCACCACGCTTTCAGTAGGGCATCCAGGAAGCATTGTGATAAAATTAACTTGCAGATTAGCCTTATATCTGCAGATAAATAGCATTTTCTGAGGAGACAGGTTCCCGTTAACAACGGAATGACACAAGGGCCATAAACCCAGTGATTGGCTGCAGTGATAATATGTTTTCAGTCGTGATGTTACCACTGCTACCCTGACAAAAAAAACTTGGGGAGCTGCAGAGAGTTGTCGCAGATGGGCAGATGGTTTTGTAGGTAAGTCATTCTTATTCAGTTTACTATTTTACAGAATAATCAGCCATTGCTACAGTTTTTAATGAAAGTGTGCAACCCAATTACCCACAATTAAGTAATGTTCACACGTTGCGTTTTTGCTGGGGTTTTTTAATGCAAATTTTAGGCTACGTTTTACAGTACCAGCAAAAGCTATAAGGTTTCAGAAATCTCATGCACACATATTTTTTTTTCCTGACTGAATTGGAAAAATGCTGCATTTTTTAAAGCTGCAGCATGTCACTTCTTTCAGAATTTTTGCAGCATTTTTTTCACCCATAGCAAGCTATGAGTAAGGCTAGTTTCACACTAGCATCTCCTGGAGCTGCGTCGGTCTGCGCACGGCCACCGCTAAGCTCCGCCCATGGCCGCACCTCCTCCTGTCAGCTCCGCCTATGGGCACATGACGCTGCATGCGACCTGCGTACCCTATCTTTAGCATTGGGTATGCAGGCTGTGTGCAAGTATGCGTTTGCCAGCGCATGTGTCCTTTTGACGGTGCGCCGACCTGCGCCAAACACACCTGTTGCATTTTGGTGCGCTTGGCGCACCGTCAAAAAGACGTATGCACCGGAAAACGCATACCTGCGCACGGCCTGCGTACCCAATGCTAAAGATAGGCGGAGCTGACAGGAGGAGGCGCGGCCGTGGGCAGAGCTTAGTGGCGACGGTGCGCAGCCCGACGAAGCTCCAGGAAACGCTAGTGTGAAACTAGCCCTAAGTGCAGAGACGCTGCAAAAAACACATGTATCAGGTTTTACTTCGTTTTGGGGGCAGAAAACTCAGGAAGTTGCATCATGTTTTTTGGGGGCACTAAACTTTTTCAGCATGCCCAAGAGACAAATGTACCTGATAAAAACATAGCAAAAAAAAAACGTAGTAAGGCTATGTGCCCACGTTGCGTGTTAAAACGCACACCAAAAACCGGACTCCTTCCCAGAAATCGCGCGGTTTTTGCCGCGCGATTTCACCGCGATTATGATCGCGATTTTGTCGCGATTTTCGTGTGCGATATTCAAGCACTTTCCAAGCGATTTGAAGCATCGCTTGGAAAGTGATTGACAGGTTGGTCACACTCGTAAAACATAGTGTTTGACAAGTGTGACCAGGTTTTTACTATTGAGGCCGCCTATGCGGCCTCAATAGTAAAAGATAGAATGTTAATATGCTAAAAAAAATAAAAAAATCGGGGTATATTTACCTTCCGGCGTCCCGCGCTGCCATCCCGGGCCTCAGCGTTCCCAGCGATGCCTTGCGAGACCTGTGATGACGTAGTTCCGCGTTGCTATAGCGATCTCGCGAGACCACGTCATCACAGGACCGTGCCGCAAGGCATTACTGGGAACGCTTAGGCCGGGAATGCAGCGCGGGACGCCGGAAGGTAAATATATCCCGATTTTTTATTTTTTATTCTTTTTTTTACAGGTGTATGGTACCCAGGGCCTGGAGGACAGTCTCCTCTCCTCCACACCGTGGGTTCCAACCGCACATGAGACGCTTAACTTCCCGCATGGTGGGTATAGCCACATGCGGGAAGTAAGCGATTCTCATGCATTCCTATGGGTGCGGAATCGCGGCAAGAATGAGCATGCTGCGATTTTTTCCGCGATGCGATTCCACCGCGGAAAAAAGTGCAGCATTAGCACAGCATGTGCGGAATGCCATAGGAATGCATGGGGGGCGTTCTGTACACGATTTTTAAATGTTTTCGCGCCGAAAATCGCGGCAAAAATGCTTAAAAATCGCTACGTGGGCACACAGCCTAAACGTGCACCAAATACGTAGCAAAAATGTAGCACAACCTGCTTTTTGTAAGCAGCTTCTTTACTGCCAAGAGAGTAGATTTTGCCTGCAGAAAAAACGCAGCAAAAACACAACCTGGGTTCATAGCCTTAAGGGGGTTTTACACTAAGCGATATCGCTAGCAATATCGCTAAAACGTCACTGGTTTTGTGACGTTATAGCGATATTGCTAGCGATATCGCTATGTGTGATACTTACCAACGACCGACTCCCCCGCTGCTCATCGCTGATCGCGCGAGAATGTCCGGCTCCATTTCTCGTCGGGCGCTTCCTGCTGTGTGAGACGAGCGACGCTGGAGGCGGGCGGGAGGACGTCAGGATCGCTGTATTTAGGTGAGTATCGTGCGCTGCGTCGCTGCTGCATCGCTGTGAGATCTTTCTGTATGAAAGCTCACTAGCGATCATTTAGCGATGCACCAGCGATCCTGACCGGGTCAGATCGCTGGTCGGATCGCTGGTGCATCGCTAAATGTAAAAGGGCCTTTAGAGTTGACCTCCCATATGTAAAGTGAACCTGTCAGGAGGATTGTGCTGAGTAAACTACAGACAGTGTCAGGTTGTTGACATTATACTGATTAAAACGATACCTGGGGTGATAAAATCTCTCTTGTGGTCATTGTTTTATCTTTATTGGCAATTTTTAGTTAATGAGATTCTCAAACTCCGGGGCGTCAAGGTATATCCATCGTGTCCACATCGGACATTACCTGCCTGAATCCTGCTCATATAGGTACTAGAAAACAATAGGGTAAACGGGCACCACCTCAAATAATATCGTATGTGGGATCTCCCAATGCATATAAGACTATATAGAAGCAGACCAAGAAAAAGTATATGCAACAACTATAGGGATCACCACCAATATTTATAATACAAAAATATATTTTATTTAATTTCAGTAAACACTACATACAAACACATAGTTTAAAACAATTAAAAAAGTCTGTGCAAAAGCAGACATTAGAAAGTGAACAATGAAAATTGAATTGTATGTGATTATGACCCAATTTTCTTTGTTCACTTTCTAATGTCTGCTTTTGCACAGACTTTTTTAATTGTTTTTAACTATGTGTTTGTATGTAGTGTTTGCTGAAATTAAATAAAATATATTTTTGTATTATAAATATTGGTGGTGATCCCTATAGTTGTTGCATATACTTTTTCTTGGTCTGCTCATATAGGTACTATTCACATGTTTAGGTTTTTAAATACATCGGTTAGGGACTGTTCTGATGGGTATACCTTGACGTTTGGTAGAGCAGCTTAGTATACTTTTTTTGCAAAAAACGTATCAACCAAATACCCTGTTTTGTTATCATCTTTTTACTAGCACTTGCTGTTTACTGTTACTTTTTTACAACAGGATATTTTAATGCGTTTGTTTTACTGTGTTTTTCTGTGTTCCATTAAGATGGTGCAGGCGGCGCCTTTAAACAACGACCACAATATAAATTTAATCAACCCAAGTATCATTTTATTCAGTATAACAACACCAACCTGGCAGTGTCTGAAGTTTACTAAGGACAATGCTGCTGACAAGTTCACTTTAACTGTATGGATGGTTATTACATAGAACTAATACATGACTTATCCATTAGCAGAAAATACTATACTAATAATTTTTCATATTTGACAGGCACTTGAATTACTTTCAGATTGACAGGGGTCTGGATCCTGAAACCAATATTGATCACACAATAGAACCTCTAGAAGAGAGTACCACAGCAGACAGGAGCACGTAACACAGCAGACAGGAGCATGTAACTCAGCAGACAGAAGCACACTACTCATGTCTGAGCATGCACACAGACTGGAGTATGGATTTAATAAAAAGCATAAAATTTGTAGCTTTGCAGCTTATTCTTCCTATTAATTCCATAATCCTACTGTGGGAGCCTGTTTTCTGAGATGGTCACTTCTTTGGGATGTATAGCATGATCGGTGGGTGGCTCAGGACCCGGACCTGCATCAATCTGCAGACAATTCAATTGACAACTAAATATGAAAAACCAGCAATAAAGTTTAGTTATTCTTTAAGTGAGACTAATGGACATACATCTATGCTGGCCAATCTATGGGAGAAATAAGAGTTTCAGCTTTAATTCATGTACTGTAAATATGGTTCCATGAAAAATGGCCACAGAAAAAAGCCCTCAGCCATGAATGCCCACAGGAAAATTGTCCACACAGAAAATTGCCCACATGAAAAATTGCCCACGCGGAAAACTGCCCACCTGGAAAATTGCCCACGCGGAAAATTGCCCACGCGGAAAATTGCCCACGCGGAAAATTGCCCACATGTACGAAATAACAAGCTTATTAAAACAGTTTATTAACCGCTTCGTGACCGCCGACGGTAGATAAACAGGGTTTTGTGCAGCGCCGACGTTTGTCTACGGTTGGCAGTTTTGTGCTGATCTGGACCCCCAAGTACCTTAAAACGAGGGGAATCCCGGCGTACAATGCTTCCTGTGACCTCCGACCTTTTCGAGACCTGATTGGTTCATGTCCAGATGATGTCAGCGTCACACCAGCCAATGAGACAGATCACTGGGAAAGATTGCTGTAGCAACAAACTTTCCCGGCGATCTGCCTCATAGCAATGCTGTTTCTCCTGTGATCTCCTTTCAGTGAGACCAGTGCTGCTGGCAACAGCTGTGCCAGTCAGTGATCTTGTCATAAAGTAAAAAACAAAGATACGGCAGGTTAGGGTTAGCGCTATAGTTAGGGTTACTGTTAGGGTTAGTGCTATAGTTAGGGTTACTCTTAGGGTTAGGTTTAGTGCTATTGTTAGGGTTACTTTAAGGATAAAGTTAGGGTTACTGTTAGGGTTACTGTTAGGCTAAAGTTAGGGTTAGGGTTACGGTTAAGGTTATTGTTAGGGTTAGGAATAGGGTTACTGTTAGGCTTAAGTTAGGGTAATTTTTAGGCTATAATTAGGGTTAGGCTAAAGTTAGGGTTAGGCTAAAGTTAGGGTTTTGTTAGGCTAAAGATAGGGTTATTGTTAGGCTAAGGTTAGGGTTGCGGTTAGGGTTATTGTAAGGGTTAGGGTTACTGTTAGGGTTAGGGTTACTGTTAGGGTTACTGTTAGGCTAAAGTTAGGGTAATTGTTAGGCTAAAATTAGGGTTAGGCTAAAGTTAGGGTTAGGCTAAAGTTAGGGTTAGGCTAGGCTAAAGTTAGGGTTATTGTTAGGCTAAAGATAGGGTTAGGGTTACTGTTAGTGTTAGGGTTACTGTTAGGGTTACTTGTGAATTCTCTCTCTGGCTTCCCTCTGGTGATTACTGAAGATAGTGGAGCTGGTCAGATTGAGAGTTCTCTTTCTGGGCTCCCTCTGGTGGTTACTGGAGGTAGTGGAGCTGATCTGATTGACAGAGGCTTGCCACATGATAATGAGGAAGACGATTGGAGATCTGGGGTTTCAGATTGGGATTTAAGACAGCAGACTCCCTCTATCCCTGCTGGTGATTTTCTTCCTGTGCCTCCTGAGGTCTGATGTCTCCTGCTCTTTCCCTGCATGTTCAGCTAAGTGGTTCATTTGCTATTCTGTTTGCATTTGATCTGGTTCTGTTTATCTCTGCTTTGTGCGGGTCAGGTAGCTCCGGCTGGGGCTGTGCTGAATCACCGCCCATATGTTACTGCATGTGCCAGTTTGTTTTGTCTCCTTTTATATTGGTCTCTTTTTGCTTTGCTTTCAGACTATACCAGAGTGCTGATATAGTGGGGGCGAAGTTGTGCGACTTCAGTGTTTTCGTGCATCAGACATGTTGGACTTTTTGCAGGGTTTTTTGCGTGATTGTAGACAGTGTGACTTTCCTTTCCTGCCCTGTCTAGTCAGTGTGGGCCCCATCTTTTGCTCAGTCTATTTTCCTGCCAGCGTTTGTGTTTTCATCTTGTCTCACCGACAATATATGTTTGGGAGCTATCTATTCATTTGGGGTCTGCTCCGGGTCAGTTTAGATTTCCCCTTTCTTGCTTTAGGCTTAGTTAGCTCTCCGGCTGTGCCGAGGCGTCTAGGATAATCGTAGGTACGCTCCACGGCTACTGCTAGTTGTGTGGACAGGAACAGGGGTCTGCATCCGCTTAGTTACCAACCTCTCTGGTTTTCTGTGGCTTAGCCTGGGCCTGCTATCCTCCTCGGTGACCCATTCATAACAGAATCACCAGCCTAACTGTAGACTCTAGGGTACTCTAAAGAAGGAAAGAATTTAAAAAAGAAAAAAAAAAGACATCAAGGTTAGATTTCAGAAAGGCAGATTTTAAGGGATTCAGAAAAAGAATTGGAGGGATCCAATGGCTGGATATCCTTAAAGACAAAAATGTACAGGAACGATGGGAAATCTTGAAAAGTGAAATTCTCAAAGCACAATTGTTAACAATTCCGAAAAGAGGGAAGAATAGGAAGCATTTAAGGAAACCAGGATGGATGAACACAGAACATAAGCAGATGCTAAAAAGGAAGAAAGAAATGTTTATAAAATCAAAAGAGGGAGGCATATCTAAAGAATAATATAATGCTGTCTGCAGAACCTGCAGGGCACAAGTCAGATTACTAAAGCTGAATTGAGGTTTGCAAGAGATGTCAAAGGCAATAATAAAGGATTTTGGGGATATGTCAAAAGTAAAAGAAAAGTGAAAGATGCTATAGGATTTTTACAGGATGAAAATGATGAAATGGTAAGACAGGATGTTGAGAAGGCCAAACTTTTAAATTCCTATTTTGCATCTGTTTTCTCTCAGAAAGGAAATGTAACATCAACTGTTCTTCACTGTCCTATTAAGGGAATAGAAGAATCCAGGATATCTATAAACAGAAAGATAGTGAAGAAACACTTAGCTAACCTAAATGAATTGAAGTCTCCAGGTCCAGATGAATTACACCCCAGAGTACTGAAGGAGATAGCAGAAGAAATTTTTGAACCCCTCTCCATAATCTTTGAAAATTCTTGGAGAACAGGAGAAGTCCCAGAAGACTGGAGAAGAGCAAATGTTGTTCCTATCTTCAAAAAGGGGAAGAAGGGGGACCCAGTCAACTTTAGGCCGGTGAGTCTGACTACTATACCAGGAAAGATCTTTGAACAAATTATTAAACAACATGTATGTCAGTACCTGGATAAGAATGAAGTGATTAAACAGAGTCAGCATGGGTTTGTTGTTGAGGTAGGGCTAAATTAACCCTTCACGGTTGATCCAGTGATTTCCAAATTAATTCACAGGGCGTTGCTAGCAACTGGGAATGACCACACGGAGACGGGGGTCTCTGTACGGGAGGATCGAGGCAGATCACTGAGCCCCTTTACTGAATCTCACATTACATAGCATTCTGCTTAATTATGCAAAGTATACAGCTACCAATAGAATCGTAATACATTTAAGCCAATAGTATTGCAAGAAAATCGGAATATGTCCCCAGCTGCGTGACGTAGAATATAGAACAATAGCGCATTCTTTTAGGGTCTCATCTCATATCTCATATCTTGTACAAGCTGGAACAGTCTGGTTTCATAACAGCCGTGAACTTTCATCTAGTTAAGTTACAAAATTTAACTCATAAACAACAAAATGGCGTCGCAAGCACAAAAATGGAGTCTAAAGAACAAGATGTCCCGTACATCTGAATACTGTACTTCACAATTCCCCCGTAGATAAATTTTGATAACACATATGCAGCATCAGAGGTGCTATCCCAAGCCATAAGCTCGAGGGGTACTGGTCTTCACATGACTGATGCCGTGTTATCAGTCATGGCTGTCGCGGCGCACCCGTCCCCCCTGTATACTGCAATTTACGAATAACAATTTTTGATGACGGTGGTGGAGATCTTTTGTAGGTAGCCATGCGCTTGGCTTCAACATCTTCATCAAGTAGCCTTTTGAGATCGGTGCAGAGGAGAGCAGGGGCAACGACGCCTTTGGTATCATCATTAGCTGTCTTAGTGTAGAATTTTCTGATACATACAGAAATACACCAAAGAACAAGTTTTAGTATCACATATACAACAAGGATACAGGCAGCAATATGCAACAAGCTTTTAAGATCCCAGCTATCCAGCCCCCAATTCCCTTAAACCAATTGGCTGGATTGAGAAAGGAGAAAGGGGCCTGACCAACAACTGTCCTTATTACGATCATTGTCTTTATCATATTGATCTCTGAGTCTTTGAATATCTTCTAACTTTAACTTTAACTTCATAGTACTGTTAGGATCTATATAATGACAGCAAGCGGGTCCAATGACCTGACACATACCACCTTGTGCTGCTGTTAAGTAGTCCAGCACTATAGCATGTTGATTAGTGACTATAATAAGTTGATTTTGGACAGCAACAGTAGTGTTAAGTATATCCAATATATCCCAAATTTGATCATCTAGATAGTCTGTGGCCCTAACCAATTTATCCCACATTTGTGTAATCATAGGGTAAATGAAAATGGAACTGATAATTTTATTGGCCACACTCATCTGCACTATATGTGGTCTCCCTGAAGGGCGGGGTGAATTGTCCGCAGCTCCTTTGTATAATGTATGTTTGGGTATAGCCTGTGTATCCAACTGTTTGTTCAGAATAACAAAGGTGGCCGGGGTCAAGCGACCCAGAGTACAAGTACCTCTTACCCCTACTGGCACCTATTTATAAGCATTGTCTCCACATAACCAGAACATCTCATCAGGTAAATCCCATAGGGCTGAATGTTGCAGTACCAATCTATGCACTAAGTCTATGAATGCAGATGCATTCTGAAGCATACACCAAGCTGGAGATTGTCCTAAAGGACTACAATAACCTACATCAGGATTTCCACAAGTGGGGGTTCCTGGCACATATTCAGAGGACTCATTACAAGATATATTGCCAGGAATACTGGCACAGGTTTCGTTAGAACCCTGGGGAAACAAATTAGAAAATTCCCATGACGTGTTAAGTAGCCTTCTTTCTAGCAACATTGGTTTGAAAGCATCAGTAGAGTGTGAAGTTACATTGAAATTGACTTGTAAACCATACGTTGGAATTTGCCCTAGATTGGTTAGACTAGTCTTATTCTTAGGGACCCAAGCCCCTCCATTGTAGGCCAAATATTGAAGTTGTGTATTACTTCCTGAAAGGTTACCATGCCACCAGGGGTATCCCACCCATCCCACAATAGGTATACCAACAGTTAAATTCCATAACTTAGCATTATCTGTGGCATTATTAGCGAGTGTGTCAGAACAGTCAGTCCAAGCAAATAACTTCTCGGGTGGAACAGGAATAGCCAAAAAGGGGATGCTTGTGGCTGACACTGGTGAATACGTGCAAATCCAACAGTCTGCCAGAGACTGGGAATTGTCCAACAAATCTCTCAGTAATTTTTCATGATGTTGTATAAACTTATTATTCAAGGACGTTGGGGAATTTAGGCTGTCCCATGCGGTTACCAATAGTAATATGGAAAATGCGAAAGACCAAAATATTATGCCCCCTTATTTGCTATTGGCTCGTTTAACCAGCTTGCAGCGCGATGCGTGAATCCAAGTCGGTCTTCCTTCTAGTTTCACTGATGTAGGGGTGATGAGGAGGACTTGATAGGGACCGTCATACAAGGGTTCTAGTCTGTGCTTCCTGACATGCCTTTTCACGACTACCAAATCACCAGGCTTCAGGTTATAGCAGGTGTCGGTTTCTGCTGAATCTGGAAAAGAAAAGAAAACTAGAACATAGGTGTTAGTAAAAATCTTGCTAAGCTGAATAACACATTGAACAGCATGGTCAGTTTCTTCTGAAATTTGCAACTGGGGGCCTAGCACCAAACAATATCTCATATGGGGACAGGCTATGTTTTACAATAGGGGTAGTACGAATATGGTATAGTACAATGGGTAGGCGCTCTGGCCATGGAGCCGTAGTCTCCTGCATCATTTTCGTCAATTGTCCCCTCAGTGTGCCATTCAGCCTCTCAACTTTCCCACTGGATTGTGGGTGGTACGGAGTATGGAGGGCTACAGTGGATCCAAGCATTGTCAGAACTTCTTGGTACACATGAGAAGAAAAGGCCGGGCCTTGGTCACTTTCAACAACTTCTGGAACCCCATATCTGCATATAACTTCCATCACCAGTTTCTTCGCTGTAGTTTTTGCAGTCATGTTGGTAACAGGGAATGCTTCCAACTGGAGAACCGGGGCCCAGTAGAATTTTTGCACCAGTGCGAGGGCCTGATTTTTTTCCTCGATGTGTAGGCCCGTGTGGCAATAGCAGTGTACATCCGCTTAGGGAGACACACAAGTTGGTCCTTTTCCCAGAGACCATTATCCATTCGTGCCCCATCAGTCTTCCATTGCTTCACCTCTTCCTTTGGAGACATTCTCTGCATTGTCATTAAGCGGTCTCGCGGGGTCCAACAGAAAACTTCAGTCTGTTGTAGATCATCAGGTTCTTGTAGGGTCAGTGCTTCTTGTAACTGTTTACGCTGAGAGCGTGTGGTCACCATAGTTGGTATGGTTGGTTCAATGGGTAAGAGAGCGGCGGCTTTTGCTTGCATATCCGCAAATGCGTTGCCAACAGTCTGTGGGCTGTTCCTAGGACCGTGCGCCCTAACTTTGATAATAGCCACCTGAGTAGGTAATTTGATTGAGTCCATGAGGGTTTTAACAGCTTCAGCATTTTTCACTGGGGTTCCGGCAGTAGTAATAAACCCTCGATTGGCCCATAGAGCCCCAAAATCGTGAGCAATACCAAATGAATACCGTGAGTCCGTGTATATATTAGCCCGTCTGTTCTTGGCCAAAGTACATGCAGTAGACAGAGCCTGGAGTTCTGCTTCTTGTGCTGACTGTGAAGGCGGGAGCGCAGCTGCGTGCACTACAGTGTCCTCTGTGGTAACAGCATATCCCGAGTGGAATCTACCAAACTCGTCAGCATATCTTGAACCATCCGTGTATAACACCAGATCAGGATTTGGAAGTGGACTCTCACTGACATTTGGTGGACTAGCTGTTTCTTCTATCAGAAATTGGGAACAATCATGTTGGAGGTAATCCTCATCACTGCCATCTTTCCTTATAATTCATTATACCGTCTTTCAAAGCGTTGTAAAGGGGTTGCATTATGCGGGATTTATCCGGTATCCACTGACAAAAATAAGTGCATAGTCCAAGAAAACGCTGGAGTTCAGTTTCATCTTTTGGGAAAGGAAGGGAGCTGACAGCTATTTTTCTTTGTTCTGCGAGGTGTCTGGCACCCTGAAGGAGACAGTGACCCAAGAATATCACTTGACCAAGGCAGAACTGAAGTCTCGAGGCCGAAACCCGACAGTTCAGTGCTGCCAGATGCTTTAAGGAGGCTAACAGTGGCAACAATGGCAAAAGACACCTGCTCATATTTTTTTTTTTTTTTTTGAAAACTGGTTGGGACTGTTTTGTGCCCCTTGTGGATTAGCAGAACTGTGATAATTAATCTACCCCTAGTAAATTTACAGGACATATGAGAGAGATTACAAACTGAGCAGTAACGAGAATTAGCAGGGAGGGGCTGAGGAGCAGGGCTCCCACTATCTGAAGTTTGAGGAAGGGGGGGCGAGAGTTTTCTGTGTGGGCTGAAGGGCACACTGTGTGCTCGCAGCTGCGGTGGGGACTGGAGGCTGCTGTTTGCTTTTGCTTTTTTTTTTTCTGTACGCTGAACAGACGGGTTAAATACTTCTGAAAACTTTTTTTTTCTTTTTTTTTTTAGCAGGGACTGAGGCTGGCAGCGGTGGCTCATAAGAGATACTGTGAGCGTTTAACTAAGAAAAGGTGGGGGCTGCGACTCTCGGTCTCCTTGTACAATTGTCATCTAGCAGGGAGACCTCTTCTTTCAAATCATCACTTTTAACTATTCGTCTGCCTGACACATTGTCGGGATCTTAGTTCCTTCTTTAATCAATCACATTCTCACACCACAGTCACTTGCTTGAACCACAAACAATCCCGTCTTTGCCATAATAATAGACAATTTTTCCTTCTTCAACATAGCAGTAACAGAAACAATCAGAATTCACTTCCTCTGTTCTTCCTAACACCTTCGTCACACAATTCATGTGCCAAGCCACAAAATTCTTCTTTTCCTTCCACGGATTCTCTCATTTAGAGCTAAATATCCTTTAGTTGTGCACAATACTGGAGCGGCCGTCTCAGTCTGTTCCACAGGGTCAATAATCCCCCTCTGGGATTGCCCTAAATTTGCGGTACTCAGTGAAAGGAGGAGGGCGTCTCAGACTATCCCTCCGGACACCTCTGGTTATATATACTGTATATATATCTATATATACCTGAGTTACGTATCCTACCCAGTCTTCGATCACTCACCACGCCTGACTCTAACAGTGAATTCAGGATTTCAGGATATTTTGACTATAAAGAGAGTCACAATCACTGGTCAATCCGGGGTGTCCGTCCCTTATGAGGTACGGTTCGAGCACTGGGCCCCCAACGGGACTACACCTCTATGTGATTCCACCCATGAATCACCCCACCAGGGGACAAACCTCAGATCCTCTTTGCAGCAACAAGCACAGGAAAACCACACCAACGGTCAGTCTGAACAGTATAACTGCCAACTTACCGTGGTTGTGGGGGGTGATCAGTCCCAATTTTCCAACACCTGTGTCCGCTCCGAGGGTCCTTTGTCTTGTTGTCCTCCAGGGGCAGAGGCGTCCCTGTTCAGGGGGCCCCACGTTTGGGCGCCAAGCTGTTGAGGTAGGGCTAAATTAACCCTTCACGGTTGATCCAGTGATTTCCAAATTAATTCACAGGGCGTTGCTAGCAACTGGGAATGACCACACGGAGACGGGGGTCTCTGTACGGGAGGATCGAGGCAGATCACTGAGCCCCTTTACTGAATCTCACATTACATAGCATTCTGCTTAATTATGCAAAGTATACAGCTACCAATAGAATCGTAATACATTTAAGCCAATAGTATTGCAAGAAAATCGGAATATGTCCCCAGCTGCGTGACGTAGAATATAGAACAATAGCGCATTCTTTTAGGGTCTCATCTCATATCTCATATCTTGTACAAGCTGGAACAGTCTTTTTTCATAACAGCCGTGAACTTTCATCTAGTTAAGTTGCAAAATTTAACTCATAAACAACAAAATGGCGTCGCAAGCACAAAAATGGAGTCTAAAGAACAAGATGTCCCGTACATCTGAATACTGTACTTCACATTGTAACTAATAAGTCATGTCAGACTAACTTAATTTCCTTCTGTGGCGGAATCACTGATTGGGTGGATCAGGGAAATGCTGTAGATATAGTATATCTTGACTTCAGCAAAGCATTTGACATAGTATCTCACACAATCCTTATTGAAAAAATGACTAGGTATGGAATGGACAAGGCAACTGTTAGGTGGATTCATAACTGGCTTAGTGATCGGACCCAAAGAGTGGTCGTAAATGGCTGCACATACAGTTGGAAGAATGTCTCAAGTGGGGTACCACAGGGCTCTGTCCTGGGCCCTGTATTGTTCAACATCTTTATCAACGATTTAGATGAAGGAATTGAGGGTAAACTGATTAAATTTGCTGGTGACACAAAGCTGGGAGGGATAGCTAATACTAGAGAAGAGAGAGAGAGGATTCAAAAAGATATAAATAAACTGGAGAAGTGGGCAGCAACTAACAGAATGGTTTTTAAAAGGGAAAAATGTAAAGTACTACATCTGGGCAATAAAAATGAAAAAAGCATATACAGAATGGGAGGAATAGGGCTAAGCAACAGCTCATGTGAAAAAGACTTGGGTATACTAATAGATCAAAGACTGAATATGAGTCTACAGTGTGATGCAGCAGAAAAAAGGCAAATGCAATTCTAGGATGTATTAACAGAATCATACAGTCTAGATCACATGAAGTCATTATTGCCCTCTACTCCTCTTTGGTCAAACCTCATCTGGAATACTGTGTCCAATTTTGGGTGCCACATTTTAAAAAAGACATCAACAAACTGGAGCAAGTTCAGAAAAGAGCGACCAAAATGGTGACCGGTCTGCAAACCCTGTCTTATGAGGAAAGATTTGGAAATGTTTAGCTTGCAAAAGAGAAGACTGAGAGGAGACTTAATAGCTGTCTACAAATATCTCAAGGGCTGTCACATTGTAGAAGGATCATCTTTATTCTCATTTGCACAAGGAAAGACTAAAAGCAATGGGATGAAACTGAATGGGAGGAGATACAGATTAGATATTAGAAAAAACTTTTTGACAGAGTGATCAATGAGTGGAACAGGCTGCCACGAGAAGTGGTGAGTTCTGTTTCAATGGAAGTCTTCAAACAGAGGCTGGACAGACATCTGTCTGGGACGATTTAGCGAATCCTCCTTTGAGCAGGGGGTTGGACCAGATGGCCCAGGAGGTCCCTTCCAACTCTACGATTCTATGATTCTAAAGTGTCAGAATTTTTTTTTCATATATTTTTTCCTTTTATTTTGTTCTTTTTTTTCTGGGGCTGTAGGAGGATATTTTTTATCTAAATGGAGACTAAGCAATTGTCTGATCGTGTTGAGTAGGTCGCTGCTGAAGTGCGGGGAATTTCTGCCTATCTCACTCAATCATCTGCTGTTGAACCAAAAATCCCTACTCCTGATGTGTTTTCTGGGGATCGGTCTAAATTTTTGAATTTTAACCCCTTTCTGCCATATGACGTAGTATCCCGTCCATGTGCCCTGGGACTTAATTCCCAGGGACAGGATAGTACGTCATAGCGATCAGCGGCGCCCACGTGGTGAGCGCCGCTAATCGCGGCTGGGTGTCAGCTGATTATCACAGCTGACACCCGGCACTATGTGTCAGGGGCGGTCATGGACCGCCTCGACATGTTAACCCCTGGCACACTGCGGCCAAACACGATCGCAGTGTACCGGGGGTTTAGGGAAGCATCGGCAGGGAGGGGGCTCCCTCCGTGCTTCTCTGAGATCCTCACAGCAGCACAATGTGCAGCGCTGCTGCGGGGGTCTCCTTCCCTGCAGGTCCCTGGATCCAAAATGGCGGCGGGGGCCTGCAGGGAGCCGGCTTCCTCATGCCTGCAAAGCGCGGGCATGAGGAAGTATGCAGCACAACCTGTGACAGATCGCTGATTTGTCACAGCAATCTGTGATGTGACAGATCAGCGATCTGTCACATGACAGTTATGTCCCCCCTGGGACATTGTAATAAAGTAAAAAAAAAAAAGTGTAAAAATAATTTATAAAAAAATCGCTAAATAAATTTTTTTTGCAAATAAATAAAAAAAACAATAAAAGTACACATATTTGGATTCGCCGCGTCCGTAACGACCCGCCCTATAACACTTTCCCATTAGTTAACCCCTTTAGCGAACCCCTTAAAAAATAAAAAGCGAAGCAAAAAATAATCATTTATTATCATACCGCCAAACAAAAAGTGCAATAACGCGCGATCAAAAAGACGCATATAAATATGCATGGTACCACTGAAAATGTCATTTTGTCCCGCAAAAAATGAGCCAATGTAATAAATTTAAAAAAAAGTGTAAAAATAATTTTTTTAAAAAAATCGCTAAATAAATAAAAAAAAAAATATTCCCTAATAAATTCATTTTTTGTAAATAAAAAAAACAATAAAAGTACACATATTTGATATCGCCGCGTCCGTAACGACCCGCCCTATAAAACATTCCCATTAGTTAACCCCTTTAGCGAACCCCTTAAAAAATAAAAATAAAAAACGAAGCAAAAAATAATGATTTATTATCATACCGCCGAACAAAAAGTGCAATAACGAGCGATCAAAAGACGCATATAAATATGCATGGTACCGCTGAAAATGTCATCTTATCCTGCAAAAAACGAGGTGCCATACAGCGTCATCAGTGAAAAAATAAAAAGTTATAGCTCGCAGAATAAAGCGATGCAAAAATAATTATTTTTTATATAAAATTGTTTTCATTGCATAAAAGCGCCAAAACATAAAAAAACGACCTAAATGAGGTATCGCTGTAACCGTACTGACCCGAAAAATAAAACCGCCTTATCAATTTTACCGCACGCGGAACGGTGTAAACGCACCCCCCAAAAGAAATTCTTGAAATGCTGGTTTTTGTTCATTCTGCGTCCAAAAAATCAGAATAAAAAGCGATCAAAAAATGGCACGTGCCCAAAAATGGAACCAATAACAACATCAACTCGTCCCGCAAAAAATAAGACCTCACTTGACTCTGTGGGTCAAAATATGGAAAAATTATAGCTCTCAAAATGTGGTGATGCAAAAACTATTTTTACAATAAAAAGCGTCTTTTAGCGTGCGACAGTTATGGTTAGGGCTAGGGTTAGGGTTAGGGCTAGGGCTAGGGTTAGGGCTAGGGTTAGGGTTAGGGGTGTGTTGGGTTTCCATGATTAAGCCCTCTTAGGGTGAAACGCGTAGGAAATTGCTCCCCTTCATACGCCTCTTTATGTCGTTTTTACCTGATGGTAAGAAGATTTTATATTCTCAATAGAGCAATTATTATTTTATCTCCTGGAGACGCTGGAAAAATTCTTCTTTATTTGTGTTGGGGTTAGGGTTGGAGTTAGAATTGGGGGGTCTCCACTGTTTAGACACATCAGGTGCTCTCCAAACGCAACATGGCATCTGATCTCAATTCCAGCCAATTCTGCATTGAAAAAGTCAAATGGTGCTCCTTCCCTTCCAAGCTCTGCTATGCGCCCAAACAGTGTTTTACCCCCATATATGGGGTATCAGCCTACTCAGGACAAATTGCAAAACAACTTTTGGGGTCCAATTTCTCCTGTTACCCTTGGGAAAATAAAAATTTGGGGGCAAAAATATCATTTTTGTGGAAAAAAATATTATTTTTTTATTTTCATGCCCGGGCGTGATAAACTTCTGTGAAGCACTTGGGGGTTCAAAGTGCTCACCACACATCTTGATAAGTTCCTTTGGGGGGTCTAGTTTCCAAAATGGGGTCACTTGTCGGGGGTTTCCACTTTTTAGGTACATCAGGGTCTTTCCAAACGTGGCATGGTGTCCAATCCCAATTCCAGCCAAAAAAGTCAAATGGCGCTGCTTCCCTTCCGAGCTCTGCCATGCACTCAAATAGTGGTTTACCCCCACATATGGGGTATCAGCGAACTCAGGACAAATTGCACAATAACTTTTGGGGTCCTGATACTCTTGGAAAAATAAAAATTGAGGGTGAAAAGAACATTTTTTTGGAAAAAATATGATTTTTTAATTGTATGGCTGTACGTTATAAACTTCTGTGAAGCCCTTGGGGGTTCAAAGTTCTCACCACACATCTAGATAAGTTCCTTGGGGGGTCTAGTTTCCAAAATGGTGTCATTTGTGGGTAGTTTCCACTGTTTTGGTACATCAGGGGCTTTCCAAATGCGACATGGTGTCCAATCTCAATTCCAGTCAAAAAGGTCAAATGGCGCTGCTTCCCTTCCGAGCTTTGCCATGCGCCCAAATAGTCGTTTACACCCACATATGGGGTATCAGCATACTCAGGACAAATTGCACAATAACTTTTAGGGTCCTGTTACCCATGGGAAAATAAAAATTGCAGGTGAAAAGATCATTTTTGTGGAAAAAATATGATTTTTCAATTGTACAGTTGTACGTTATAAACTTCTGTGAAGCCCTTGTGGGTTCAAAGTTCTCACCACATATCTAGATAAGTTCCTTGGGGGGTCTAGTTTCCAAAAGGGGGTTACTTGTGGGGGTTTCCACTGTTTAGGTACATCAGGGGCTCTCCAAACGTGATATGGCGTCCGATCTGAATTCCAGCCAATTTTGCATTGAAAAAGTCAAGTGGCGCTCCTTCCCTTCTGAGCTCTGCCATGCGCCGAAACAGGGGTTCCCCCCCACATATCAGGTATCAGCGTACTCAGGAGAAATTAACTTTTGCAGTCCAATTTCTCCTGTTACCATTGGTAAAATAAAAAAAATTGGACCTGAATAATTTTTTTGTGAAAAAAAGTTAAATGTTCATTTTTTTTAAACATTCAAAAAATTCCTGTGAAGCACCTGAAGGGTTAATAAACTTCTTAAATATGGTTTTGAGCACCTTGAGAGGTGCAGTTTTTAGAATGGTGTCACTTTGGGTATTTTCTATCATATAAACCCCTCAAAGTGACTTCAAATGTGATGTGGTCCGTAAAAATAAAATGGTGTTGCAAAAATGAGAAATCGCTGGTCAACTTTTAACCCTTATAACTTCCTAACAAAAAAAATTTTGGTTATTACTTTTTTTGTGTGCCATATCTCTGTGATTTAAGGGCAAAAAAATTCAAAGTTGGAAAATTGCGAAATTTTCAAAATTTTCGCCAAATTTCCGTTTTTTTCACAAATAAACGCAAGTTATTTGAATGAAATTTTACCACTATCATGAAGTACAATATGTCACGAGAAAACAATGTCAGAATCACGGGATCCATGGAAGTGTTTCAGAGTTATTACCTCATAAAGGGATAGTGGTCAGAATTGCAAAAATTGGCCCGGTCATGAACGTGCAAACCACCCTTGGGGGTTAAGGAGTTAAGAATAATTGTAAATTATTTTTTGCTTTGAAACCTAACTCATCGGGGAGCTCTGTGCAGCAGGTTAAAATTGTCATCTCCCTGCTGCGTGGCGATCCCTAGAATTGGGCCTTTTCTTTGACACCTGGAGATCTTATTCTGGCTAATGTGGACGCGTTTTTACAAGCCTTGGGGTTGTTGTATTATGAACCTAATGCTATTGATCGAGTAAACCTTATTGGCATTAAACCAGGGTCAGGATTCTGCAGAGTTATATTATCAAAAATTCTGAAAGTGGGCGGTCCTCACTAAATGGAATGACTATGCCCTAGCAGCGCTCTTTCGGAAGGGTTTGGCAGAAACCGTAAAAGATGTTATGATGGGATTTCCTGTTCCCTCTGGTCTTGACGACTCATTGGCCATTCAAATTGATCTGCGTTTACTTGAACGTAAAACTATGCGAGACGCGTTGCCGCCTTTCGAACGAACTTCTGAACCCATGCAATGTGATAGGGTTTTGTCTAGCGCGCAATGTCAGGAGTTTAGAAGGCGTAATAAGTTGTGTTTTTTCTGCAGGGACGCCTCTCATACTATTGCTGCCTGCCTTAAACGAGAAAAGCGTTTTTCTCACACATTTGTGGTGGGCAGTGTACAGCCTAAGTTCCTTTTGGCGTTTACCCTGATCTGCTCCTTGTCTACATTTTCCGCTAAGGCTTTTGTTGATTCAGGAGCAGCTTTGAATCTGATGGATTTGGACTTTGCTAAATGTTGTGGTTTTCCCATGATACCCCTGCGGACTACTATTCCTTTGAGGGGTATTGATGCTACTCCTTTGGCGGAGAATAAACCCCAGTTTTGGACCCAGGTGATAATGCGGGTCGCCCCGGACCACCAAGAAAATTGTAAATTTTTGGTGTTGCACAATTTGCATAATGCTATTGTTCTGGGTTTCCCTTGGTTGCAAACTCATAATCCTGTTTTAGATTGGAAATCTGTGTCTGTGGTGAGTTTGGGTTGTCAATGTGTTCTTAGTGACACTCCTGTTTTCTCCACCTCTCCCCAGTCTCATGATATTCCTGACTATTTGGCTAATTTTTCTGATGTTTTCAGTGAGAGTAAGTCTGCGTCTTTGCCTCCTCATAGGAGTTATGACTGCACAATTGAGTTAATGCCCTGGTGTAAATTTCCCAAGTGTCAACTTTTCAACTTATCGGTACCCGAACATGATGCTATGCGATCTTATATCAAGGAGTCGTTGGAGAAGGGTCATATTAGACCATCCTCTTCACCTTTAGGTGCTGGTTTTTTTTGTGGCCAAGAAAGATGGTTCATTAAGGCCATGTATTGGCTATCGTTCCCTTAACAAAATCACTGTTAAATATCAGTACCCGTTACCCCTGATTTCTGATTTATTTTCCAGAGTTAAAAGTGCCTGTTGGTTTACCAAGCTTGACCTCAGGGGGGCGTATAATCTTATTTGCATCAATCATGGGGATGAATGGAAGACGGCGTTTAATACTCCGGAGGGACATTTTGAGTACCTGTGATGCCTTTTGGGCTCACTAATGCCCCTTCTGTCTTCCAATCTTTTATAAACCATATTTTCCAGGACTTTGTGGATAAGTTTTTGATCATTTATCTGGATGATATTTTGATCTTTTCCAGTGATTGGGATTCTCATGTGGAACATGTCCGGACTGTATTCCGGATTTTGAGGGAAAATTCTCTGTATGTTAAGGGATCGAAGTGCCTCTTTGGTGTACAGAGAATTTCATTTTTGGGATTCATTTTGTTCCCGTCGGCTATTGAAATGGACCCGGCCAAGATACAGGCGATTTATGATTGGGTTCAGCCCACTTCTTTGAAGGCTCTCCAGAAGTTTTTGGGGTTTGCTAATTTCTACTGTAAATTTATGAGTCATTTTTCTGGTATTGTTAAACTGACTGATTTGACCAAAGAGGGCGCTGATGTGGTGAATTGGTCTTCAGATGCAGTCTCGGCATTTCAGGAGCTTTAGCGGAGATTCACTTCTGCTCCGGTTCTATGGCAACCTGATTCCTCACTCCCATTTCTGGTGGAGGTAGATGCTTCTGAGATTGGTGCAGGAGCTGTTTTGTCCCAAAGAGATCTGGTGATTTCTAAGATGAATCCCTGTGCCTTCTTTTCTCAAAAATTCTCCCCATCTGAACATAACTATGACGTGGGGAATCAGGAATTGTTGGCCATGAAATGGGCATTTGAAGATTGGAGACATTGGTTGAAGGGAGCTAGACATCAAGTTGTGGTCCTCACCGACCACAAGAATTTGATTTATCTTGAATCAGCCAAACGCTTGAATCCTAGACAGGCTAGGTGGGCCTTGTTTTTCACGCGTTTTAATTTTGTGGTCTCTTTTCTTCCGGGCACTAAGAATGTTAAGGCGGACGCCCTTTCTAGGAGTTTCTTTGCGGATTCTCTTGTAGTGACCGAGCCTACTACCATTCTAAATGAGGGTGTAGTTCTTTCCGCCATTTCACCCGATTTGAAATGGGCCCTGGAGGAATTTCAGGAGGACAAACCTGAACGTTGCCCTATGGGAAAAATTGTATGTCTCTGACCAGTGGAGGAAAAGAGTAATGTCTGAAATTTATTGCTCCGCGTTGGCTGGTCATCCAGGTATTTTTGGTACCAGAGATTTGGTGAGTCGGTCTTTTTGGTGGCCTGCCTTATCTCGTGATGTCAGGAATTTTGTGCAGTCCTGTGGGACTTGTTCTCGGTCAAAGCCCTGTTCTTGTTCTAGTGGTTTGTTAATGCCCCTGCCGGTGCCCAGGAGGCCATGGACCCATATCTCTTTGGATTTTATTTGTGATCTTCCTGTCTCTCTGAGAATGACTGTTATCTGGGTGATCTGTGATAGATTTTCTAAGATGGTCCATCTTGTGCCACTCCCAAAGTTGCCATCTTCTTCTGAGTTGGTGCCCTTGTTTTTACAACAGGTGGTTCGGTTGCACGGGATTCCTGAGAACATTGTGTCGGACAGAGGAGTCCAGTTTGTTTCCAGATTTTGGAGAGCTTTTTGTTCCAAACTAGGAATTCAGTTATCTTTCTCCTCTGTATTTCATCCTCAGACCAGTGGGCAGACTGAGAGAACAAACCAGACTTTGGAGTCCTATTTGAGATGTTTCATTTCTGCTGATCAGGATGACTGGGTCTCATTTTTGCCCTAGGCCGAATTTGCGCTAAACAATAGAGCTAGTTCTGCCACTTTGATGTCGCCCTTTGTCTGTAACTTTGGGTTTCATCCTCGATTTTCTTCAGGGCAAGTGGAATCTTCGGCCTATCCAAGTGTGGACACTGTGGTAGAGAGAATGCAGCAGATTTGGAACCAAGTGGTGGATAAGTTGTCCTACTCTCAGGAAAAAGTGCAACGGTTTTCCAACTGGCATAGGACCATTGGTCCCCGGTTTAAAGTGGGTGATATGGTTTGGTTGTCTTCAAAGAATATTCCTATGAATGTTGCGTCTAAAAAATTAAAGCCAAGATTCATTGGACCTTATAAGATTTTGGAGATTCTTAATCCCGTTTCTTTCCGATTGGCTCTTCCAATTACGTTTAAGATCCATAACGTGTTTCATAAATCTTTGTTGAAGAGGTTTGTGGAGCTAGTAGTTCCTATGGCGGCGCCTCCTGACCCTGTATTGGTTAAAGGCAATTTGGAGTATGAGGTAGAGAAAATATTGGATTCTCGTTTGGCTAGACGGAGACTCCAGTACTTGGTCAAATGGAAGGGTTATGGCCAGGAGGATAATTCTTGGGTCTCTGCTTCTGACATTCATGCTGAAAGATTGGTTCATGCTTTTCACCGGGCCTGGTCTGATCGGCCTGGTGGCATGGATGAGGGTTCGGTGACCCCTCCTCAAAAGGGGGTTCTGTTGTGAATTCGCTTTCTGGCCTCCCTCTGGTTATTGCTGAAGGTAGTGGAGCTGGTTAGATTGACAGAGGGGTTGCAAGTTCTCTTTTTGGGCTCCCTCTGGTGGTTACTGCCCCAGAGCAGACCCCAAAGGAATACATAGCCCCCAAACATATATTGTCGGTGAGACAAGATGAAAACACAAATGCAGGCATGAAAATAGACTGAGCAAATGATGTTGCCCACACTGACTAGACAAGAAAGGAAAGACACTGTCTGCAATCACGCAAAAAACTTGTGAAAAAGTCCAACACGTCTGATGCACAAATACACTGAAGTCACACGACTTCACCCCCACTATATCAGCACTCTGGTATATTCTGAAAGCAGAGCAAAAAGAGACCAATCTAACAGGTGACAAAACAAACTGACACAAGCAGTAACATATGGGCGGTGATTCAGCACAGCCCCCGCCGGAGCTGGCTGACCCACACAAAGCAGAGATCAACAAAACCAGATCAAATGCAAACAGAATAGCAAATGAACCACTTAGCTGAACATGCAGGGACAGAGCTGGAGACATCAGACCTCAGGAGGCACAGGAAGAAAATCACCAGCAGGGATAGAGGGAGTCGGCTGTCTTAAATCCCAATCTGAAACACCAGATCTCCATTCGTCATCCTCATTATCAGGTGGCGAGCCTCTGTCAATCAGATCAGCTCCATTACCTCCAGTAACCACCAGAGGGAGCCCAGAAAGAGAACTCGCAACCCCTCTGTCAATCTGATCAGCTCCACTACCTTCAGTAATAACCAGAAGGAGGCCAGAAAGCGAATTCACAACAGGTTAGGCTAAAGTTAGGGTTGGGGCTAAAGTCTGGGTTAGGATTGAGGCTAAAATTAGAGTTAAAGTTGGGGCTAGGGTTAGGGTTGGGATTAGGGATAGGGGTGTGTTAGGGTTATTTTTGGGGTTAGGGTTATGGTTGGATTAGGGTTAGGGGTGTGTTGGTGTTAGGGTTGTGGTTAGGGTTATGGTTGGCATTAGGGTTAGGGTTGGAATTAGAATTGGGGGGTTTCCACTGTTTAGGCACATCAGGGACTCTCCAAATGCGACATGGCGTCCAATCTCATTTAAAGCCAATTCTGCATTGAAAAAGTAAAACGGCGCTCCTTCTCTTCCGAGTTCTGCCTTGTGCCCAAACAGTGGCTTACCCCCACATATGGGGTGTCGGCGTATTCAGGAGAAATTGCACAAAAAATTTTGTGGTTAATTTTCTCTTTTTACACTTATGAAAATAAAAAAATTGGTTCTGACTTCTGAAGTAAAATGTTTGTGAAAAAAAGTTAAATTTTTTCCTTCCACATTGCTTCAGTTCCTATGAAGCACGTAAAGGGTTAATTAACTTTTTGAATGTGGTTTTGAGCACCTTGAGGGGTGCAGTTTTTAGAATGGTGTCACTTTTGGGTATTTTCTGTCATATTAACCTCCCAAACTCACTTCAAATGTGAGGTGGTCCCTAAAAAAAAGTTTTGTAAAGTTGGATGGAAAAATGAGAAATCGCTGGTCAAATTTAACCCTTATAACTTCCTAACAAAAAAAATATGTTTCAAAAATTGTGCTGATTTAAAATAGACATGTGGGAAATGTTATTTGTTAAACTATTTTATGCGTTATGACTCTCTGATTTGAGGGCATAAAATTAAAAGTTTGAAAATTGCAACATTTTCAAATTTTAGCTAAATTTCAGGTTTTTTTTTTACAAATAAACGCAAATCATATCAAATAAATTTTACCACTATCATAAAGTACAATATGTACAATATACAAGAAAACATTCTCAGAATCACCGGGATCCGTTCTAGAGTTGTGACCTCAGAAAGTGACAGTGGTCAGTATTGAAAAAATTGGCCCGCTCACGAAAGCAAAAACAGGCTCTGGCGCGAAAGGGTTAAAGAGGGCTAACCCTGTATTCACACACAGAGAATTAGGCACATGCCGGTACAGTCATGATCACACTGTAAACAGGCTTTGGAGCGATATAACATATTACAGGTCGGGGATGAAGTGATAACGTTATATTGGTGCAGCCGGGATCACCCTGTACACAGGCTCCGGAGCGATATAACATACTAGCTATGAACCCGTTCTACGCCCAGGTGGTGGGAATTTTTATTGGTATATGGTCTCCCATCCTGGTATGTGCTGCACGCCTCATCCCTATCCTGGTATGTATGGTACCCTCACCCCCCAATCCTGGTATGCATGGTACCCTCTTATCCATATACAGGTATTCATGGTTCCCTCACCCCCCAATCCTGGTATGCATGACACCCCCTCATCCCTATCGTGGTATGCATGGCACCCCCTCATCCCTATCGTGGTATGCATGGTGCTCTCACCCCCCAATCCTGGTATGAATGGTCCTGTCACCCCCCTATCCTGGTATGCATGGTCCCCTCACCCCCCTATCCTGGTATGCATGGTCCTCTCACTCCCCTATTCTAATATGCATGGTCCCCTCACCCCCCTTCCATGGTATGCATGGTCCCCTCACCCCCATTTTGTGGTATGCATGGTCCCCTCACCCCCATTTTGTGGTATGCGTGGTCCTCTCACCCCCCTTTCATGGAATGCATGGTCCTCTCACCCCCTTTCGTGATATGCATGGTCCCCTCACCCCCCAATCCTGATATGAATGGTCCCCCTCACCCCTATTAAACTGCACACATAAAAAAATTTATACTCATCTTTCTTCCCTGTGTCCAGCGCTGTCCTGTTCTGCCGGAGGCCGGAGTCTGGCGCCGGAGTGCGCGCATGCCCATACCACGCTGTCCGGCGCCATATTGCTGAAGACACACTGCAGTGTGTCTTCAAGAAAATGGCGGCGGTAAGCGCGGACTGCGCAGGCACCGATTCATGTCTGGAGTGGGCGTGTTGTGGTGCCAGACTCGGCGCCTGCGCATTCCTCGCTTTCCGCCGCCATGTTCTTGAAGACACTGCAGTGTGTCTTCAAGAAAATGGCAGTGGAAAGTGAGGGCTGCGCAGGCGCCGAGTCCGGCGCTACAACCCGGCCTGTCCAGACATCACCTGAAGACGCAAGACCCTGCCAGCAACAGCAACACCGGGTTCGGTAAGGTGTTGCGGAGATCGCGGTATGCTGTAAGTTACGCATACCGCGATCTCCTGGGGGGATGCGTCACTCTGTTGGGTCTAGACTGCGCAGGCGCGTTGTGCTTGCGCAGTCTATAAGGGCTTCAGTCAGAGTGACGCTCCCACGGTTATATTATAGATTACATATCGTGGGCGAATTAATAACTTGCTGTTTTGTCCATGTGGGCAATTTTCTATTTTGGGCAATTTTCTTTTGGGCAACTTTCCTTGTGGGCAATTTTCCTGTGGGCATTCATAGCTGTGAGCTTTTTCCTGTGGGCATTTTTCTAGCCACTTGTAAATATATCCATAGAGTAGTCAAGCTACTGTATGAATTGTCCTACACCAAGTGATAGTGTCGTCCTATACTACAATGCCAAGGACCAATCTATGATACTAATCTATGATAAATGACATTAAGGGCACTAATATATATACTGTACATACCGTATTTATGGACAGTGTATCTAATATATAAAACTCAAGTGTGTGTATGTATGTGTGTATGTTCAGGATTGGCATCCGCACCGTCGCAGCTACAGCCACAAAATTTGGCACAGTCACACGTCTGGACCCCGAGAGTGTCCTAGGCTATGTTGTGAGGCGAAATTTTAACCCCGCGCATTCCAATTCACCAAACAATTTTGCCCCTATCTACATAATGGGGAAAAAGTGTGTGTGTATCAAGCCCCGCCCCTCATCATGTCATAATGGTTGCCATGGCGACGCTGATGTCATCATAGGTTGCAAGCCCCGCCGCTTATTATGCTGTCATAATGGTTGACTATGGGATGGAGGATGTGTGATGGGTATATGGGCACTGGACTATGGGATGGAGGATATGTATGACGGGTATATGGGCACGGGACTATGGGATGGCGGATATGTATGATGGGTATATGGGCACGAGACTATGGGATGAATGATATGTATGATGGGTATATGGGCATGGGACTATGAGATGAAGGATGTGTGATGGGTATATGGGCACTCGACTATGGGATGGCGAATATATATGATGGGTATATGGGCATGGGACTATGGGATGGAGGATGTGTGATGGGTATATGGGCACTCGACTATGGGATGGAGGATATGTATGATGGGTATATGGGCACGGGACTATGGGATGAAGGATATGTATGATGGGTATATGGGCACGGGACTATGGGATGAAGGATATGTATGATGGGTATATGGGCATGGGACTATGAGATGAAGGATGTGTGATGGGTATATGGGCACTCGACTATGGGATGGCGGATGTGTGATGGGTGTATGGGCATGGAACTATGGGATGGAGGATGTGTGATGGGTATATGGGCACTCGACTATGGGATGGAGGATATGTATGATGGGTATATGGGAACTGGCCTATGGGATCATGGATATGTATGATGGGTATATGGGCACGGGACTATGGGATGGAGGATAATTATAATTTGCTATAACTAATCACAGTTACTATGCCCGGGCAGCGCCGGGCTCTTCAGCTAGTTTATATATATATGTATATATATGTGTATATATATATATATATATATATATATACACACACACACATGTGGAAAACAAACTCTATGCAGATGTTGTGTTTGGCCATAATAGGACCCAGAGGCCCAGTGCGGCTAGGTGAGAATTATATAATGTTTCAATATACACAAAATAATATTTATTTGCTGAAATCCTAATTAAAATCTCAATATTATTTTTAGCATTTCATATCCAAAATGGTTTTTTTTTCCGCACACCAGATCAATGTACAGTATTTAGCCTAACTCCAGGTTTTTCCCTTGCTGCCTCATATCTACTTGCTCCTTTGCCGTCTGTTATTGAAAGGAAGGACAGGACCCCTCCTATTCCAGCGGTGCCAAAACATTGCAGGGGTCTAAAAGCTACTAAAGTCTGAATGAGAAATCTATAATGTAAGACCACCACAAGGTCTCTGCAAAGATTGAGTGACATTTTATGTGCGTGTGAAAGGTAATGTAGTCAGTGGGCTGAAACTGTGAGGAGCCACAGCAGGTCTGTAGGGATTTTTCCATCCACAGTAAACATGCACTCCATCCACACAAATTCTGATATTTTAGCTAAATATGGGTTTATGCCACGTTAGAATTGAGATGATATGAGTTATTAATGGCGTTACAGCTAATAGCCAAGTCTGTTGCTCTGTAGGACCTGCGCTGTCCTGTAATACAAAGACAATATACAGATTACAATGGGCACTGTGTAATGCTTAATTTCTCCTGTGTTGACATTGCAAGTGTTAGGGACGGCGGAACGCACCAAATATAAATAATAGGAGGTGCGTTCGCCACCCGAGGTCCACCGTGCGGTAGGTGACTAGACCGCTGCTGGACAAAGGCAGATGCACCAGAAGGTGCCGTAGTGCGCATGGGTTAACGTCACCCGAACGCTAGGAGCGGCTCTGTTCAGACACAGAGTCGCTTGGCAGAAATATATGCAAAAGCGCTGGTCCTGTTAACGTCACAGGAGCCGGCGTGTGGCGTCGCAGCCGCGAACACCAATAGCTGCTGGTAATGCAGCGCAGCGGCAACTAAAGCCGCAAGCGTTGGCGCCGAGAACCGGACACCGACGGACGCTAGTATAGGCGTGGAAAGCACAGTGGCGTGTAGCTTGCCACAACCTGGAGCTGACTAACCCAACACACAGTCACCAATCGTATTATCCAAGGGAAGGGGTTTCATAATAAGTCAGTCACCAGTCCATGCATCCATCACCATACACACACAGCATAATATGCTACACTAGCGCATGGCTGAGCCGCCATGCTCAGATCTGACGCAGGACCTGAGCATGTGACCCCTGCTCTCCAGTGAGAGGTCACCTTGCGGGCATGCCCAGTAGCACGGCATGAGGACTTAGCCTCTGGAGCGGTTCCCTGCAGAACAGGATGCGCTACCATTGCTGCACCAGAGGTGGCAGCAACATCCAGGCTGTCAGAGCAAGTCTGAGTAGCACGCCTGGCTCGCCATGATTGCTGAGCAGCACCCAGAGCGGTCGGAGGAAAATGGGAGACCGCTGGATGTCTGGCTCTGGATTCCCGCTGTGCAGTGTCAGGAATCCGACGCCTAACAGCAAGGAAATGAAACACTTATTGACCAATTTTCTGTCAAATAAGTTCTGTGTTACACACCTGTCCCCAATCCAGGCTTTGTTCACCTCATCCCGAGCCATTGAACTTTGTGGTGCTCCACATTGGGCTTTGCTGGTGGACCGACGTGTTCCCATGTGTTCATCTGCATGGGCCTATTTACGGCCTACCAAGACACACACCTGAATAATCATAAAGACTTTTAGTGCTTCTGAGTCCTGTCTGTCTGCGGCCTCCAGGCCGTCTGTTACTTGATTTCTGGTCTCCTGTCCGCCTGTGGCCTCCACTACGTCTGCTACCTGCTTTCTGGTCTCCTGTCTGCCTGCAGTATCCAGTACCTCTGCTACCTGATTTCCAGTCTCCTGTCTGCCTGTGGCCACCAGTATCTCTGTTACCTGCTTTTCGGTCTCCTGCCTGCCTGTGGCCTCCATTTCCTTTGCTACCCGCTTTCTGGTCCCCTGTCAGCCTGCAACATCCAGTACCTCTTCCTGCTTTTCAGTCTCCTGTCTGCCTGCAGCCTCCAGTACCTATCCTTTCTGCTTTCCGGTCTCCTGTCTGCCTGCAGCCTCCAGTACCTCTGCTTCCTGCTTTCTGGTCTGTCTGCCTGCGGCCTACTGTACTTCTGCTTCCTGCTTTCCAGTCTACTTTATACCTGCAGCCTCCAGTACCTCTGCTACCTCCTTTCCAGTTTCCTGTCTGTCTCTGGCCTTCAGTACCTCTGTGGCCTATAGTTTAATAACATCATTAAAGTGGTTACCGTTCAGTAACCACTTAATGAGTGAGGCGGCAGTGCGAGGTTAGTGGAACTTATAACATCTTGCACTTTCATGGCAAGAGGCCTTGAAGGATTATGGAATCCCTCTCTGCATGCCAGGTTTCAACAATTGCGAAGTTCGGACCTGACTTTTGCTGAAAAACGTTGGGTCCTTTAGTGGGGAATTAGGGACACTTCTGGCCACTTTTCATAATAAGTTATATTTAGAAAAATTATCAATCTGTGACTACCCTTTGTTTTGTTAAATATAAAGGGCAGCCACAGACTGATGATAGGTACTTTTCAGGTTCCTATTTTAAAACCTACCAATTGTGCTTAAAGAAATGCAGTGTATCTTATATTTCTGAATTGATTCATCACAAGAATAATTATATTTCAAAGGAATACACCATACCTACAGTTGTGGCCAAAAGTATTGACACCCCTGCAATTCTGTCAGATAATACTCAGTTTCTTCCTGAAAATGATTGCAAACACAAATTCTTTGGTATTATTATCTTCATTTAATTTGTCTTAAATGAAAAAACACAAAAGAGAATGAAGCAAAAAGCAAAACATTGATCATTTCACACAAATCTCCAAAAATGGGCCAGACAAAAGTATGGCACCCTCAGCCTAATACTTGGTTGCACAACCTTTAGCCAAAATAACTGCGACTAACCGCTTCCGGTAACCATCAATGAGTTTCTTACAATGCTCTGCTGGAATTTTAGACCATTCTTCTTTGGCAAACTGCTCCAGGTCCCTGATATTTGAAGGGTGCCTTCTCCAAACTGCCATTTTTAGATCTCTCCACAGGTGTTCTATGAGATTCAGGTCTGGACTCATTGTTGGCCACTTTAGAAGTCTCCAGTGCTTTCTCTCAAACCATTTTCTAGTGCTTTTTGAAGTGTGCTTTGGGTCATTGTCCTGCTGGAAGACCCATGACCTCTGAGGGAGACCCAGCTTTCTCACACTGGGCCCTACATTATGCTGCAAAATTTGTTGGTAGTCTTCAGACTTCATAATGCCATGCACATGGTCAAGCAGTCCAGTGCCAGAGGCAGCAAAGCAACCCCAAAACATCAGGGAACCTCCGCCATGTTTGACTGTAAGGACAGTGTTCTTTTCTTTGAATGCCTCTTTTTTTCTCCTGCAAACTCTATGTTGATGCCTTTGCCCAAAAAGCTTTACTTTTGTCTCATCTGACCAGAGAACATTCTTCCAAAACGTTTTAGGCTTTTTCAGGTAAGTTTTGGCAAACTCCAGCCTGGCTTTTTTATGTCTCGGGGTAAGAAGTGGGGTCTTCCTGGGTCTCCTACCATACAGTCCCTTTTCATTCAGACGCCGACGGATAGTACGGGTTGACACTGTTGTACCCTCGGACTGCAGGGCAGCTTGAACTTGTTTGGATGTTAGTCGAGGTTCTTTATCCAACATCCGCACAATCTTGCGCTGAAATCTCTTGTCAATTTTTCTTTTCCATCCACATCTAGGGAGGTTAGCCACAGTGCCATGGGCTTTAAACTTCTTGATGACACTGCGCACGGTAGACACAGGAACATTCAGGTCTTTGGAGATGGACTTGTAGCCTTGAGATTTCTCATGCTTCCTCACAATTTGGTTTCTCAAGTCCTCAGACAGTTCTTTGTTCTTCTTTCTTTTCTCCATGCTCAATGTGGTACACACAAGGACACAGGACAGAGGTTGACTCAACTTTAATCCATGTTAACTGGCTGCAAGTGTGATTTAGTTATTGCCAACACCTGTTAGGTGCCACAGGTAAGTTACAGGTGCTGTTAATTACACAAATTAGAGAAGCATCACATGATTTTTCGAACAGTGCCAATACTTTTGTCCACCCTCTTTTTTATGTTTGGTGTGGAATTATATCCAATTTGGCTTTAGGACAATTCTTTTTGTGATTTTTCATTTAAGACAAATTAAATGAAGATAATAATAACAAAGAATTTGTGTTTGCAATCATTTTCCGGAAGAAACTGCGTATTATCTGACAGAATTGCAGGGGTGTCAATACTTTTGGCCACAACTGTATATAGATATACTTGTATGTATATGTGATTTGTGTTTCTTCATGGCACGATTTTTGGGTTCATACAAACTATGTAATCTTAGAGTTTATCTTTTATAACATTTTGGGGTAGTCCAACAAAAGCAATTCTGCCATTGATTTTGGGATGTTGGTAGTTGGTATTTCAGATCTTTAACAGCTGGTTGTCAGTGTAATTTTGGCTGGTAAGTAGTCTTTGGTGGCAAGTACTAGATATCAATCTCTAGTAATTTATTGTAATATTATAGTAATTTATCTTGCTCCTGACAAATATACTTTATTGTATTGGTAGCACAATCATCAATTGGATTCTTTCTGTTCTGAATTATCTTTACATTATGTCTTTATTAAGTGGTAGAGCAGATACACAACCATCACTCTATACATATGGCACTTTAGAGCTCCATTCTCATTTTCAGTAGGGACTCCAATGGTAAGACCACAATCAATTAGCATAGGTGATGTCTTGCTAATATGAGAATAATCATTTCAGCTGACACAAGCATTTAATGTTCAGCTTATTGTCATTTGTGTTACAAATGAATTATTGTTTTCTGGCAAGTTGTATCACCACTTTAGGGGCACAGCAACGGGGACCTCATGAACCCCTACACATGCTAATCTGTTCCTGTGCTGGTGGTATTAGTTTTTCTCAATGAGCTGGAACACTCCCTGAGTAAGTACACAGTGTAATAGGCAATCAAGTAGGGAATGCATGAATGCTTCTTTGATTCCCCATTTTAATTCAAGGATTAATTTTTGGAAAATTACACCTGATTTAACGCAAGCAAAAAAAATTGCTTATCTAATAAATACTTGTATGTCTGGAAGATCTTTCCTTTGCATTTTTGCATATGTTGTTCCTTTGTTAATTCACCTAGAAATGTATGAATTCATTGGCAAATGGGTGCTACCAATAGCCTTGCTGATTGAGTGCATCCTAACATAGCCTGGTACAGTGAGGCTGTTGTCACACTGCAAACTGCTTGTAAAAGAAACAGAAATTTATATATAGTGGTGCTAGTATATGCACATGATAAACTGCTGCAAATTAGGATCTAAAACTAAAAAAAGATCAAAGAGGGGTAGGTAAATAAATTAATAAAATAATTTGCGCTGGCTAGATGTGCACTGTAAAGATAGGGACAAAGTGCAAACAAAATGTAGCAAACATCGCATTAGTAGCTATTAGAAATTCACAGATCCCTCTAGGAATATTTGTTTGCAGACAGGGATTTACATGAGGATGCTATGTGGGGGTCTGTGATGCTTAAGGTGCTGTGGTGCATAAATTCTTGACAGGCTGCCTGCCTGTTTGTTCTTGGGCACATTATAAAAAATAAATATAGCCCTGGATAACCCCTTTAAGTGTCTTAAAAAAATTTCAAAACGCTATTGAAAAAAAAAATTGGTTTGTGTCACTATTTCCTGAGACTTATAACTTTCTTTTTTCTTCTTCAATGGAACTGTATGATGGATGTTTTTTGCATGCTGAGCCTTTCATTTATTGATACATTTTTGGGATACATTCAATATTTTGCTCATTTTGCCTTTCTACTCAGTTAACTGTTCTCTTTTCCATTAGGATAAGTGCCCACGTTGCAAAATTGCTGCGGAAATGTGCACAGCATTTCTGCAACTCACCGCCGCGGGTAAAACGCATGCGGAATTTGCATCCATTTTCCCGCAAAACACAAGCGTTTTTAGCTTGCAGAATGCTTGCGCTTTTCCAAGCGATTTGAAGCATTGCTTGGAAAAGTGATTGACAGGTTGGTCACACTCGTCAGGCATAGTGCTTGACAAGTGTGACCAACTTTTTACTATTGATGCTGCCTATGCAGCATCATTACTAAAAGACAGAATGTTAAAATTAGTAAAAAAAAATAAAAAATAGCGATATACTCACCCTCAGTCGGCCCATGGAGTCGTCTCGCCCCTCATTGGCGCTGCGGCAACTTCCGTTCCCATGGATGCCTTGCGACAATGACCTCTGACGTAACATCACGCGAGACCGCTACATCATCAGAGGTGATTCGCACAATGCAACCCTGGGAACGGAAGATGTTGGCAGCGTGGCTGAGAGGCGGGAAGGCTCCGGGGGCCACCAGGAGGTGAGTATATCCCAATTTTTTATTTTAATTCTATTTTTTACAGGAATATGATACCCAGGGCATGGAGGAGAGTCTCCTCTCCTCCACACCCTGGGTTCCATCCGCACATGAAGTGCTCACTTTACGCATGGTGGGCACATCCACATGCATACAGTGAGCGTTTCAATGCAATCCTATGGCGGCAGAATCGCTGCGATACCGCAGAAATAATGGAGATGCTGCGGATTTTACCGCTATGCGATTCCGCAGCGGTAAAATCCGCAGCATTGAGACAGCAACTGCGGAATCCCATAGGATTGCGTGGGGATGCGATTTATTAGCATTTTTTATGCGTTTCCGATACGGCAAATACGCGGCGGAAATGCTTAAAAAATGCAACGTGGGCACACAGCCTAAGGTCTTCACGCTGTCTTGAGTAAGGGTGGTGCAGTGCCCGGGAGACTTGCCAACTCTTCAGGGAGTCTAGGAGTTTTTTTTACTTTTCCTTGGAGTCTCCTACATGTTTCAAGAAGCTTTTCTATTATGAGCTAAACATTATGTCATTTTTGTTGCATACTTGTAGCTTTGTATTTTGTCAGACAATTCATAGTAAATTGATAAGTGATTCAAAAACAGAAATAAAATTCTAGCTATGAAGTAATAAGAATTGTTTGCTAGGACTTGACCTATAGAGCGTGAAGGCGCTAATTGAATAGAAAATGCGTGCACATTCGTTACTTGCCGTTCCCTTACATATTGAAATGAGGCCATCTTCTAAACAAAAACAGAAGAAAAAGTCTCAACTATGTATTGTAAATGGCAAAGCCCAGTGTTACAAAGTCTTTGTGATTGCATAGCTGTGAAATTTGCCATAGAATTGCTGGCATGCCTCGGTTGGAAGCAAAAAGCCCCAAAACCAGACAGACTCAAAAAAAAAAAAAAAAATAAACCATAGATACCTTCCTGCCAAAAGTGGGCTGAGACTTCTGCCTTCGATTTCACAGACTGACTAAAGACAGATATCAAAACATGAAGGGAACAGATGCAATAGTTTCCCAACATAATTCCAAAATGAAAGGAAAACAAAGCACAAAAGGGTAAAGTGGGCCAAATTTGGGACAATTATTATTATTTTTTCAGTGTTGGCATGTTCCCATTTTCTTATAAAGCAAAAGACATATTTCACATGTTTCGAGCCTTACCATAAATTCTGTCGAGATCGACATATTACCGGTAGATATATTTCATGTTTAATACTTAATAGGCAATCTTTGTTGTCATTGTAAGAGAATGCTAAAGGAAATGTCATGGAAATCAGGATACATATGATATACACAAATGTATCAACAGGCTCTTTTGGTCAGAGGTCATCACCTAAGAGCAAAATGGCAACCCTCAACCCGAACACCCTTATCTCTGGAAAACACAACCCTTCAAAACTCAGACCAGGTAGGCAATTTGCGTGTAGTTATTGACGGAGAACTGTCACTCAGAGGCCAAATATCAGCCGTTATTATGTCTTTATTTTTATCATTTGAGGAACTTTGCCAAAATGAACACTTTCCCGCAAATTGACATATTATTCACGTCCTCTGTAGGGGTTCTCACATGAGGAGGGGGCTCAGGTGCTGAGCTCCCTCCACACGCAACAGATACTGGCTATATTACATAGGCAGCAACTGTCTCTATTAACCATGGTCAGCACCAAGATTCGACCCCAACTGTTACCTATTTAAATGCATTTGTCAATCTCTGATAGCAGCATTTATGTGGAATAAGCACCGGCTCCCATCAGACCCACATGATTCAATGACAGCTGGTGGTCTGCTGAAGAGTTGCAGTCATGTCATTTCTCCTGGGAGGCTCAGTTATAGGCAAAGCTGTATAGGAGGAGATGTCATAGAAAACATTAAAATCCATAAAGCAACTCTAGTGAGGGGGTATTCAACCCCCTTCTCTCACACAGAATTTGCAGTAGGAAACAGAGCTTACATTACATTACATATAGCTATGGGGTAAGGAAACCATTCAACATAGGAACAATGAACCATTCAATTTACCCTTGAAGCCAAGACTCCCTACAGAGTACAAATAATTAGACCAGATTTTTCTGAGGCCCAGATAACAAAAGCACATATGTTTACACATAGATAGAGAAGTGGAAAAGTATCCTTTGTCCCAAGAAAAGAGATGCTGAGGTGAAAGGAAACTATTGTTCCCTTCAGGGAAAATTTTAAAAAGTTATAAATATTGGGGTTTGTAAATATCTGATAATTATGGGATCTTCAACTTCAAGACCTGCCTATAAGCCCCAAATCAATAGTGGCCAGATAACTGACACCAGCCATGTCATATTTACTATCTTCGGAAAGGTAAAATCCTGATAAATATAGCAGCAATCTTGAATTTCTGCGATTGTCAGGAGTGAATATATTGTTAAGGTTGGAAATTTCATAAAATCCTGAAGGACTAAGAACATCCCACAACTTGGCCGACATGAGGTAATCAAGGGTGTGTGTGGGTGTAACTTAAGTGCTGATGAAAGGTCAAGGAGAATTATGATCTATGTTCATGTAGAGAGATATATAGCAGTGCAAGCATGACCCTGTTTACTGGATGTATCCAATGGAAGTGTTCTCCTTCACAAAGCCAAATCATCTCTGATCAGCATAGTAAGTTTCTTTTGTTAATACTGTTTATTTGATGTAATTGTATATACTGTATTATTTTGTCCCCTTTGTAAATTTTTTTTTCTATATTTTTTAAAAAACACTGCTTATTGTTCTAGATTAAATATAAAATTTTAATAGTCCTGTTTATTTTGCTCTGTAAACCATAACCGAAGCAATACTGTGACGTGAGTCACGGCAGTAAATATATATACTACTTACTGTGAAAAAAGGAGTTCAAACAATCCAAGGTCAGGTCCGGGAAATGGCACAGTACAACAAAGGCAAGTCAGAGACATAGTCCAATACACGAGCCGAAGTCAGGAAAGCCAGAGAGACAAAACAGTTACAGGGAGCAGGCACAAGCAAAGTCAGGTCACAAGCAAAAGGTTCTGATTCCGGAAAGAGAATCAAGTCAAGCACGGTCAGGCACAGAGCGCAGAGGGATCAATGTTCCACAGGCAACAGCAAGTGTACGATTGACACTGGGGGGAAGAACTAGCATGCTTAAGTAGAAGCTTGATTAAGGAAAATGAACACAGGTGATTGCAGCACAGACCCAGGACAGACTGACAGCCCCGACACAACGTAACAAAAAGACAGAAACAGAATGCAAATCGTGATAAATACGCTACCAGAAATCAAGCATCCAGTCACCCTGCATAAACAACTGGTGGTGGCAGCATGTAGTTCTTGGGTTATCGTGGAATTAGCAGTGACCATACCTGGGGTATATATACATTTCATGCGTTGGAATCGGAGGTGTATATACCATACACTCACTGTTAATTTCCCAATAACCAGCCTATTAGTGGAAACAGCCTTTGACTTCCTCTATTAATTGTCAATCGTGTGATTGGACGATAGGGGCAGCAGAGAACTGTTTGTGACAAAAAGATAACAGCATGGTGGATCTGCGCGACCTCCCTGGCCATGATCTTTGACAATTGGTGGCAGCGGTGGGATTCTGCGTGATCTCCTCAGTATCATCCCTTGACAGGAGACCGAGATTTTCACTACATACTACAATCAATACCGAAGTATTGCAGTATATAGTACAGAACGCAGGTTTAAATCCCCTAAGGGAACTAACAAATAATGTAAAACAAAAACAGTTTTTAAAAATATAAAAAAATATATAAAAGCTCAAATCATCCCCCTTCAGTTCACTGCGCAAAACACAAACCCTCACTGAACCCCATCAACAGAAAAATAAAATTGTGATGGGATTTGGAAAATGGTAACACAAAGCAAAACATTTTTTTTTTTAATATTCTGAATTTTTTTTCATTTAAATAAAAAAAAAAATTAATGCATGTTTTGTAACACTGCAATCGGACTGATGTGGGCAATTGTTTTTCCAGGTCATTTTAATCACACAAAAAATCAGTAAAAACAATGGCAGAATTGCATTTTTTTCACCATTTCATCTCACTTGGATTTTTTTTTTAATTTTTGTAAATTAAATGGTAAATACTACAACTTATTCTGTAACAAGCAAACCTTCAGAAGTCTATGTCAAAGGAAAAATAAAAAAGTTATGCCTTTTGAAAGAAAGCAAAGAAAAAAGGAAAGCGGAAAAACAGAAAATGCCCTGGTCCTTAGAGTTAAACATCTTCAGCAAAAGATTGTTTAACACTGGTACATACTCTCATAACTTTCCTGATAAACTAACCAATATGTGGGCCTCCAGATAAAATAATATGCCTTTAACCCCTTTCTGCCATTAGACGTACTATCCCGTCCATGTGACCTGGGACTTAATTCCCATGGGCGGGATAGTACGTCATAGCCGGATGGCCGCGCTCACGGGGGGAGCGCGGCCGATAGTGGCCGGGTGTCAGCTGATTCTCACAGCTGACACCCGGCACTAAATGCCAGGAGCGGTCACAGACCGCCGCCATCACTTTAACCCCCGGAACACTGCGATTAAATTAGATTGCAGCGTTCAGGTTCCAATCGGAGAGCGGGGTTCCGATCATTGCCATGGAGACCCGATGTCGTCATGACAACATCCGGGTCTCCATAGCTGAGAAACTTTCTGCCATGCACAGTGCATGTCAGGAAGTCCCTCAGGTCAGTGTATAGAAACTGTAGCGCTGACAACTTCTATAGCATGCAGATCTGCATCCTATAGAAGCGATCAGCCTGCTCAAAATGAGTGTCCCATAGTGGGACAAAGTGTAAAAGTAGGAATGAAATAAAAAAATATTTAAATGATTGTAAAAATATTAAAAAATAAAAAAAAATCAATATTTATTTGATCACTAAATAAGTATTTGAATGAAAAAATAAATCTAAACAATAAAAGTACACATATTTGGTATTGCCGTGTCCAAAACGACCCGACCTATAAAACTGTCCCACTAGTTAACCCCTTTAAAAAATAAAAAAGGCAAAAAACTACTTTATCATCATACCACAAAATAAAAAGACGGATATAAATAAACAAGGTACCACTGAAAATATCATCTTGTCCTGCAAAAAACAAGCTGCCATATAGCATCATCAGAGAAAAATTTAAAAAGTTATAGCTGTCAGAATAAAGCGATGCAAAAACAATTATTTTTTTCTATAAAATAGTTCTTATATAAAAGCGCCAAAACATAAAATGATTATATAAATGAGTTCTCTGTTGTAATTGTACTGGCCAAAAGAATAAAACTGCCTTATCAATTTTACCACGTTTAACGGTGTAAACGCCGCCCCCCCCCCAAAGAAATTCATGATTTGCTGGTTTTTGCTCATTCTGTCTCCTAAAATTCGGAATAAAAAGTGATCCATGTCCCCGAAAATGGTACCAATAAAAAAGTCAACTTGTTCCGCATGACTCGGTGGGCCAAAATATGGAAAAAATTATAGCTCTCAAAATGAGGTGATGCAAAAACTATTTTTTGCGATAAAAAGCATCTTTTAGTGTGTGACAGCTGCCAAACATAAAAACCTGCTATAAATAGTAAATTAAACCCCCCTTTATCACCCCCTTAGTTAGGGACAAATAATAAAATAATAAATGTATTAATTTCCATTTTCCCATTAGGGTTAGGGGTAAAGTTAGGGTTAGTGTTGGGGCCAAAGTTAGGATTATGGTTAGGGTTGGGATTAGGGTTAGGGGTATGTTAGGATTATGGTTAGGGTTGGGATTAGGGTTAGGGGTGTGCTGGGGTTAGGGTCAGAGTTAGAATTGGGGGGTTTCCACTGTTTAGACACATCAGGGGCTCTCCAAATGCGACATGGCATCTGATCTTAATTCCAGCCAATTCTGCGTTGAAAAAGTCAAATGGTGCTGCTTCCCTTCCGAGCTCTGCTATGTGCCCAAACAGTGGTTTACCCCCACATATGGGGTATCAGCATACTCAGGACAAATTGCACAACAACTTTTGGGGTCCAGTTTCTCCTGTTACCCTTGAGAAAATAAAATATTGGGGGGCAAAAAGATCATTTTAGTGAAAAAAATATGATTTTTACGGCTCTACTATATTATAAACTATTATAAACTTCTGTGAAGTACTTAGGTATTCAAAGTGCTCACCACACATCTAGATAAGTTCCTTAGGGGGTCTACTTTCCAAAATGGTGTCACTTGTGGGGGATTTCCACTGTTTAGGCACATCAGGGGCTCTCCAAACATGACATGGCGTTCGATCTCAATTCCAGCCAAATTTTGCATTGAAAAGTCAAACGGCGCTCCTTCCCTTCCAAGCTCTGCCATGCCATGGTTTACCTGCATATATGGGCTATCAGCGTACTCAGGACAAATTGTACAACAACTTTTGGGGTCCAATTTCTCCTTTTACTCTTGGTAAAATTAAACAAACTGGATCTGAAGTAAATTTTTTGAGAAAAAAAGTTAAATGTTTATTTTTTTTAAACATGCCAAAAATTCCTGAAGCACCTGAAGGGTTAATAAACTTCTTTAATGTAGTTTTGAGCACCTTCAGGTGTGCAGTTTTTAGAATGGTGTCACTTTTGGGTATTTTCTATCATATAGACCCCTCAAAGTGACTTCAAATGTGATGTGGTCCCTAAAAAAAATGGTGTTGTAAAGATGAGAAATCGCTGGTCAAATTTAACCCTTAGGCCGGAGTCACACACGACAAAAAAATTGGACCATTTTTGACAGACCAAAATCACACAAATGTTTCATGAACAGCCATCCGTATATCATCCGATTTAAAGGCAATGATGCGATTTTGTCGCATCTAAGCATCCGTTTGACATCCGTGTGACATCCGTCTGCCGAGATTTTCTCGCAGGCTTGCAAAATGGACATATAATGGAGCCCAATGACAGGTTATAAAACACAAACGAAGGAATAGATATAGACACATAGAATACACATATATATTATATATATACACATGTCATAGAGGCATACACGCACATATATATATTAATATTTCATAGAGTTCTACATAGCAGAATAGCCGCTGAAACATTTTCCGGCTTCATTAAAATCATTCCAAAACCCAACATGAAATGACACATGGTTTACATACAGTAAACCATTTAATTTCATATTTTTTTTTATATTTCTTTCACTAGTAATTAGCTGAGGGTTTGTGTGTAAAATTTGGGAGTTGTACGTGTTAATTTAAGGGGTTAATTCGTTGTAAAAAATTGCGTGGGCTCCCGCGGTAATTTGTCAACCAGAGAGAGGTAAAGCAGGTGAGTGAGGGCAGATTTTAATAACCATGAGAGAGACCATTATTTTTAACCCACCCCTGACTACCAAAATCTGCCCCCAGACACCCCAGAAAATGTGCATCTATAAGATGTGCCATTTCTGGCACTTATCCTCTCTATTCCCATTGCCCTGTAGCGGTGGCGAATGGGTTAATATAACAAAGGGTTAATGTCACCTGGCGAATGCAGGGTGACATTAAGCCGATTAATAATGGAGAGATGTCAAAAAGACACTGATTCATTATTAACCCTAGACTATGAAAGGGTTAAAAACCACACACAGACATTAATTAAAAAGTCTTTTAATGAAATAAAAACAACAAGTTTTTGAGAAATTTTTATTACTCTGCTATTCCAAAATTACACCATGATCTGCAAAAAACCCATAAAAAAATCAACAATATCCTTACCTCTCCGCCGTTCAGTCATGTCCCACGCTGTAATCCTTCACAAGGGGTTAAATAGTTTACAATGAGGACCGGTGCTAATGCAACCAGCCCCATTGTAAATGGGTCGCCCTCCCAGGGCTGTGGGGTACTCGGTACCGGGCCCGATGAGCTTCAAAGGGAGATGTCACGGCAGCTGGGTCCCGGCCCGTGGCCCTGGGCGCCCAATGTAAAAGGGGGGAGAAAATGTTCAGTGTGCTTATGATGATTAGAGTTTATGAATGAATGAGTCGTGACGCCACCTGTGGTGTTCGGCAATGAAGATGTTGAGCTGACGCTGCAGACAGATCCTCTGGGACAGATGGTGTTGAGCAGCAATGATGTTATAGCCCTCCACAGGCAGGGCTGTAGTCCCAGGGCAGAGTAGGTGAAGTGACACTTAGATGGTGTAGTGTCGGGCGCAGGGGATGTAGCAGTGCTGGGCAGGTTGACGCAGGAATAAGTGGAGGACACCGGGGCATGTATTCCAAAGCTTTACTCACAGTCTGTTGTGACACCAGAGCCCGCATCTGTGCCATGTCCTCTGGGTCAGGAGCTCAGCCAACTTCCAGGCAAGATGAAGTACTCCTTTCCAACACTCCGCCAACATATGTGCCTTTTCTGAACGTCTTCCTCTTAGCGCCTTTAGTGAAGTACTCACAGTGCTGAGTTACACTGGAGTTCCTCCTGTCAGATGTTTCTATGAACTCTACTTGTACGGCAGACAGCTGTAGCCTGCTTCGGGGACTCCTTACTACCTAGTCCCGACTCACACACGTTGCTGTTGTGCCCCCAAGTCTGGTGTGGGAATAAAGTGGTGACAAATTCTATTCCTCCGGTGTCTGCTGCAGGACCATTAGCATCCATACAACCTCGGGGACCGGACCCCGACCTTGCGCTTAGAACTTGGGAAGGGTTCTCCTCTAACCCTAATCCTTGGTTCTCTTCTTCTCCTCACGTTCCGTACTAATCTTTCCCTTCTTATGGAGAGTCAGGCTTTCTATTAATGCTCCTTTCCTGTGCCAGCGGACCCAGGTCACTGAGGTCAGCTGCAGCACTTCCTTCATCCATCCCACTCTGGGGATCAACTTTCACAGACTGACCTCGTCAGACTCCTGTGACAAACTGACCAATTCCTACACTCTTACTGCTCTTTTGTGCAGACTAAACTCCACCCGCCTCCCAGCACGCTTCGTGTTCCAAGCAGGGAGCCACCAAAGGGTGCTTTGCTACACTACTATGTTGTGTGGGATGCAGGTGTTGGAGTGTGGTCAGGTGTCTCCACCTTACCTGAATGGTGGGGTACCTCACCTCCGGCGGAGGTGCAGTACCTCTGTGGCGACTGAACCCTCAGGGGCGCCACATAAACTACTGCAGAATGAATTAGTTCAGCTCTGTGCAGCCTCACTGGCTGGCTGGAGGTGAACTAATTATCGTGGGTAAGTTTCTGACTTTTTTCCCACGCACATCAGTTCACCCCAGGTCAGCCAGGGACTCCCTCTGACGTCACTGAGGCTGCGGGGAGTCCCCGAAGAAAACGGCCAAGAAAAAATCAGATGCTGTGAGTTGCCCCATATAATAACATTGTGACGAGTGCAATGTGATTTTTTTATCGCATTGCACTCGTCCGATTTTCTCGCTAGTGTGACTCTGGCCTTATAACTCCCTAACAAAAAAAATTTTGATTCCAAAATTGTGCTGATGTAAAGTAGACATGTGGGAAATGTTACTTATTAAGTATTTTGTGTGACAGATCTTTGTGATTTAAGGGCATGAAAATTCAAAGTTGGAAAATTGGGAAATTTTCGCCAAATTTCCTTTTTTTTCACAAATAAACGCAAGTCATATCAAAGAAATTTTTACCACTAACATGAAGTACAATATGTCAAGAGAAAATCACCAGAATCACCAGGATCCATAGAAGCGTTCCAGAGTTATTACCTTATAAAGGGACAGTGGTCAGAATTGTAAAAATTGGAATGGTCATTAACATGCAAGCCACTCTTGGGATTAAAGGGGTTAAACAACAAGCTATTTGAGGGATCTACTGAAGCCCTACATACCTCACTGACTGCTCAGATCAGCAGCCAGGAAAAATACCGTATTTTTTGGAATATAAGACGCACAGGACCTTAAGACGCACCCCAAATTTTCAGAATGAAAATAGGGAAAAAATATCATGTGTTAAATGGGGGTCCGTCTTACAGTCCGAATTCAGCTTACCAAGGGGGGATCGGCACAGGTGGAGTAGTGGTCACAGGGGTTGTTTGGTGGTCCATGCTGGTGCGGTGACCTCCAGGAAATCCCATCCCATTCTGGTGCGGCGGTGGTGCTCTGTGGTGATGGTGCTCTGTGGTGCTTCTCTGTGGTGCGGCGGGGCTCCGCTGGCATTTTGCAACAGGTGCGGTGGTGGTGGTGCTCTGTGGTGCTCCTCTGTGGGGCATCGGCAGTGGTGCCCCTCTGTGGGGCGGTGACCATTTTCCCAGAGGCCACTGCATCGCACCACTGGATCTGCGGGGGCCTCCAGGCTTTCACGAAATGCCGGTGGAGCCCCGCCTCCCACAGAGCACCACCACTGCCGTTGCCCCACAGGGGAGCACCTCCACCGCCACCCCACAGAGGAGCACCATCGCCGCTCCACAGTCAATACACACAATAAGAATAAATTATTTTAATGAAAGAATACAACACACACATTTTTATAATCTTTATTACACTGGTAATTCCTTTGTGAAGCCATCTATCTTCTGAAAAAAGATGAAAATAATAAAGCAAATATATACATTACCTGTCCGGCGATCAGTCACGTCCCACGGCGTAAATCCATCTCGGGGGTTAATACATTTACAGTCGGTGTGCTGCTAACAGCCGCTCCCGACTGTAACTGACTGGAGAATGAATGGAGCAGCCAGCGCATGCTCAGTAACTAGCGGTGACGTCATCACTGAGTCTGGCTCTGCTCCATTCATTCCCCAGTCAGTTACAATCGGGAGCGGCTGTGTTAGCAGCACTCCGACTGTATATGTATTAACCCCCAAGATGGATTTACGCCGTGGGACGAGACTGAGCACCAGACAGGTCACCTTTTTTTCAGAAGATCAATGGCTTCGCAAAGGAATTACCAGGGTAATAAAGATTGTAAAACTGTGTGTGTTGTATTCTTTCATTAAAATAATTTATTGTTATTGTGTGAGTGCGTTTAACCCTTTATTTACTGTAGGATTAGTAATAGATTGGTGTCTTATTGACACCTCTCCATTACTAATCCGGGCTTAATGGCACCTTATAATAGAAAGGTGGCATTAACCCCTTTATTACCCCACTTGCCACCTCTACAGGGCAAGTGGGAAGAACCAGGCAAAGCTCCAGATTAGGCGCATCTAATAGATACCATTTGGGATAGATGCAATGCTTCTATCTCCTTTTATTTCATTTTATCGCAATGTTGTGGCAACCAAAAAAACATAATTCTGGGTTTTTGATTTTTCCTCGTTACGCTGTTTACCGATCAGATTAATCGTTTTTATATTTTGATAGATCAAACATGTCTGAACGCGGCAATACCAAATATGTATATTTTTTATTTTGCTTGAATTGTTTTAAGTTTAAGGGTGCAAAAGATGTGTGGTTGTTTTTTTTTTTTACTTTAATAGTCCCCTTAGGAGACTTGAAGCTGCGATCATGCGATCACGAATGCTATACAAAGCAGGGCTTCAGAACAGCTATGTACAGTGCCTTGCGAAAGTATTCGGCCCCCTGAAACTTTTCAACCTTCTCCCACATATCATGCTTCAAACATAAAGATACCAAATGTTATTTTCTCTAGTCACCTTCCACGACAGCCACCTTGGAGGTTGTCTCCCCGCCCTAATGGGGGACAGGAAACACAAAGAGGTTAAATAACCTTCCCTTTCCTGCTACCTCCAGTGTTCTTCCTGTCCCCCAGTGGGGCGTGAAGAGGTTACAAGGAGTTGCCGTGGCCAGCGAGCGGAGCTCCTAGATACTCACAGTTGGGCAGCCGAGGTCGGGGGTTCGCCTCTCCTGCTCCACGTCACTGCTGCCGTCTCCACCTCCCGGTGTGACTCGGGACTGGTCCGCCCCTCCCGCGCCCTCCGAGGTAAAGCGGGGCGGTATAGTGCCGGCCGGGGTCCTCTAGCCAGCTCCCCGGCTTCCTCCTTCCTCCCATGCTGCTGTACGGGCCACGTGCGCGTCAGGAGGGGGCGGGCGCCCGACCGGAAGTGACGTCGGCACCCGGGAATCCTGTAGCAGCATGGGGTCGGGCGATCGTTCCTCCCCACGGACCAGGAGGAAGGAGGGGCATGAAACAAGCAACGCTGCAACACACATATAAGGGTGCCACAGGCTACAGGTAAGCACAGTGTGTCTATGGTGTGAGTGCAGACATGGATGGTGAAAAGCCCTTGACTGCTGCATCTATGGAGCCCAGCGTTCCCCCTCCTACAGTGAGTAGCAGGGCCAGTCCCTTACCTGTCAAACTTTGGTGGCATGGGTCTGAGTAAGCCTTCTCTCTCTTCTTACAGGGAGACAAGGCCTCTGCCCCAAGAAACCCCCGCAAATGTGGTATCTGTGGTGCCAGGTTCCCTTCTGATTATAAGAAGAAGTTATGCCAACCCTGTACACAAACCATTTTTTTGCACTGAACAACCCTCCCTGTTTGACAGCATAAAAACTCTCATTAAACAGGAGGTTCAGACCTCCATGGCAGCCCGGTCCCCAGTGACCGAGGGCCCTCCCCCAAAAAAGAGGAAAAGGGCACCTACGAAGCCGATTCAGATTCGGAGGAAATTCGTTCCTTAGGGTCAGAGGATATTTGGGAGAATGAGGGCTCCACATCCACCTCCAAACATGACGCAAAGAAATACTATTTCTCCTCTGAGGATATGGAGGAGTTAGCCTCCATGGTGAGAAATACCATGGGGGTGGAGGAGGAGGAGGTCAAGCTCTCTGTCCAAGATGAGATGTTTGGGGGGCTGAGACCCAGAGGTAGAAAGGGGTTCCCAGTGCACGAAATCATACAAAATATGATAGCTCAGGAGTGGTATTCTCCCGAGAAGGCACTCAGTGTATCCTCCGAACTTAAAAAACGCTTTCCCCTCGAGGGTGACAACTCTTTGTGGGAGGTCCCTAAAATAGATGATCAGGTCTCTAAAGTGACTAAAAAGACGTCCCTTCCCTTCGAGGACTCTTCCCAATTGAAGGATCCTATGGATCGTAAGATAGAGAGCCATCTTAAAAAATCCTGGGAAGCTTCGACGAACTTGCTCAAAGCAAATATTGCATCTACTTGCGTTGCCAGATCATTGTTTTTCTGGCTTCGTACATTAGTGGAGCACCTCTCAGGGGGTACTCCCAGAGAGGAAATCTTAGATTCCCTTTCCATCCTCCAAAAAGCAACAGGTTTTTTAGCCGATGCTTCAGGAGAAACGGTGCGGGTAGCAGCAAGGTCTCTAGTCCTTTCAAATTCGGCTAGAAGAGCCCTGTGGCTGAAGTCATGGGGGGGGCGACATCACCTCTAAAACAAAACTTTGTGCCATCCCCTTCCAGGGGCACCTCGTGTTCGGGCCAGTCTTGGATGACATCCTTGAAAAGGCTTCCGACAAAAAGAAATCCCTACCTGAACAGAGAGTCCCCAAAAGACGATTTTTTTCGTCCCCCACGAAAACAGTCCTCCCAGAAGGAGTTCAGAGGGAAAGGCAAGGCAGGACGATGGAGCTACCCGAAGGGGGTAGGGAGAGAAACATTCTTGTCCCTCAGCAACAACAACCCCCGGACAAACAGTGACTTCCCGGTGGGGGGTCGGCTCACTCAGTTTTTCGCCCAATGGCAGGCCACGAACTCGAACCAGTGGATCCTGCATACTATACAGTCAGGGCTGAAACTGGAGTTTGAGCATCCCCCTCCCACATGCGTTAAGAGTCACCCCTGCGCAGTCCCCAAGTCTCCAAAAGGTCCTACTTCTTCAGATAGAAGATCTATTACGGGAAAGAGTAATCTCGTATGTACCTCCACAAGAAATAGGCAGAGGACATTACTCCCGTTTATTCCTGGTAAAGAAGCCCTCCGGGAAATACAGGCTTATCATAAACCTGAAACCCCTGAATCGCTTCATCAAATACCGGAGGTTCAAGATGGAGTCAGTAAAATCGGCAATCCCTCTGATCGGACAAGGATGGCAGATAGCTACGATAGACCTAAGGGACGCTTATTACCAAGTTCACATTCATCCGGATCACCGGAAGTTCCTGAGGTTCGCGGTCTCACACGACCAGGGGATCAGCCATCTCCAGTTCAACGCCCTCCCATTTGGTGCATCCCCAGTGCCAAGAGTATTTACGAAAATTATGAGCGAAGCAGTCATTTCTATCCGTCTTCAGGGAATATGCATTGTGCCATATTTAGACAATCTGCTCATTGTCGCTCCATTGATACCCTGGCTGAACCAGGCTGTTGTCATGATCTCAGTGCGGGTTTGACTCGCACTCATGGGGTTAATGTCTGGAGCCAGTGCTGATAACTGGCATTTCTGGGGTTAAAGGTTGTGATCCCGGTGCAGGCTTACCTGCACACCTGGGGCTATGATTGTGGCCTCTCCCTGGTTCTGGGAGAGGCTTCTTATAGCCTCAGGACGCTCCCATCCCCGTCAGTTATACTCTTGCCCTTGGCATAGTGTGGTGACCCCTGAGTGTGTTTGTGCTGTGTTCTGGTTGCTTGATAATCTGTGTATGACTCAGTCTGTTCTCTGGATATTGCTTTGGATTCTGCTTGATACCTTCTATGTCTGTTTGGTTTTGACTGCTGCTTGGCCCTGACTATCCGCTCTGTCTCCTCCTTGGTACGTTACGGCTATCTCTGTGTATGAACCCCGTTTTGCCTGACTCTGAGTAATTCTGTATAGTGTCTTTCCATCTCACTAAGCAGGACGCTAAGCCCCGCCCCCTTGCAGTCACATGACCGTAGGTCCCGTGTCTGCTTGCTAAACTTCAGCATCCACAGGTCCTGTGCATTGGTACTTTCTGGCTTTATCTGACCCTGGTACCCCTACAGTGTGGGCGAGTCCCTGCTCAGCGGAGGCTGCACGCCAGCGCTGACAGGATCCTGACACTCAGGACATGCGCACTGGCTCAGTGAGCAAGTACAGTGCGGTGTTCCTGACAGATGTATCAAAGACTCTACAGACCTTTATCCTTCCCCAAGGAAGAAATTCCTGGGGATCCTCTTAGATTCAGAAAAGAGGATGTCCTTTCTCCCCGAGAATCGTCAATCAGACCTTCGTCAGAGAATAATGCTGTTCAAAGAACAAAGGGCACCGACTCTGAGGGACGCCATGTCTATCCTGGGTTCCCTGACGTTGTGTATTCAGGCAGTATCCTGGACACAGGCACACACGCGAGTACTTCAGTCATACGTCCTGGCAAACACAAGGAAGTATCTAAACAACCTGTCAAAAAGAGTTCCACTTCCAGGACACGCAAGATCAGCCCTCATGTGGTGGCTGAATTACCGGAACTTGAGGCGAGGAATAAGCTGGGACCAGCTTCCTCTGAAAATACTATGTACCGATGCCAGTCTGAGAGGTTGGGGAGCCGTGGTGAGGAATCTTACTTCCAGGGACAATGGTCCCAGAACATAATCCAGATCCTCAAATCTAAGGGAATTGAAGGCAGTGGAAGAAGCACTGAAAGCCGCGTCATCCCTTGCACGGAACCATCACGTTCGGGTATACTCTGACAATGTAACCACGGTAGCATATCTCAGACACCAGGGGGGCACGAAGTACGCCAGTCTGAAGACAGTAGCAACAAGAATCTTCCTCTGGGCAGAGAAACACCTTCTATCCATCTCGGCGATGCACCTGATGGGGTCAGAAAACATCCAGGCGGACTTCATAAGCAGGAAAGATGTCCATCCGGGAGAGTGGTGTTTGAATCAGGAGATCTTTCAGTCTCTGACCTCGAGATGGGGAGACCCAGAAGTCGATCTATTTGCAAATGCGCAGAACGCAAAAACGACAACCTATTTCTCCCTCAGTCCCACGTATGGAGACCGGGGGACGGACGCATTTGCTCATCCTTGGGTCTTCAGACTGGACTATGCCTTTCCTCCAATTCCTATGCTGGCAAAGATGCTGCAGAAGATCAGAGAAGACAAGGTCACAACAATCCTGGTGGCTCCTATGTGGCCAGGACGGAGCTGGTACAGCGCCCTGTTGGACATAGCCCTGGAAGGTCCCTTGCTTCTACCCCAAAAAAAGACCTCCTTTTCTAAGGTCCCTTACTGCACCCAAACCCCAGCAAACTAAGACTAGCGGCTTGGCTATTGAGGCAAACATTCTGAGGGCCAAAGGACTATCGGATGAAGTAATCCGGACCCTTCAAAAAAGTAGAAAGCCGGTAACAAATGCCATTTATGGCAAAATATGGAAAAAATGTTTGTCCTGGTGTCTTCCTAGGGTTCCTGATCCCTTCCATCCCAATATTGCTCAGGTCCTAGATTTCCTGCAAAAAGGTTAGAGCTCGGACTTACTCCAAGCACGCTAAGGGTACAGGTACCTGGCCTTAGCTCCTTTTTTGACCAGGACCTAGCCAGACACCGCTGGGTCAAACGATTCATGACCGCTGCAGGTAGAATACGGCCTTCACTCCCTAGTCGGGTTCCCCCTGGGATCTTAATATAGTGCTGAATAGCCTAACACAGGCCCCGTTTGAGCCCTTGTCAGAAATTTCATTGAAGATCCTCACACTTAAAACAGACTTTCTCGTAGCAATCACCACTGCTAGACAGGTAGGGGAGCTTCAGGCCCTATCGATACAGGAACCATACCTCCTGCTCAACTCAGAAAGTATAGTACTGCGCTTAGACCCCTCCTTTATGCCCAAGGTGGTGTCAGACTTCCATAGAGGTCAGGATATTGTGTTGCCCTCATTCTGCCCGAATCCTTCTAATACGAAGGAAGAGAAGTTCCACACCCTGGATGTCCGCAGAGTGGTTCTCCATTACCTTGATTTAACCAGGGATTGGAGAATCGACCAGAACCTGTTTATTCAATATTCAGGACGGAACAAGGGAAAGAAGGCAGCAAAAAACACGATAGCAAGTTGGATCAAGCAGTCCATCTCCCTGGCATATTCATCAAGAGATCTCTCTCCTCCCGAGACGCTAAAGGCCCACTCTACTCGATCAGTCGCTACATCATGGGCAGCAAGAGGGAACGCATCTTCAGAGCAGATATGCAGAGCTGCCACCTGGTCCTCTGTACACACCTTTACCAGACACTACAGACAGAATTTCAATAGGGATCTAACATTCGGCAGACGCGTTCTGCAAGCCGTGGTCACTCCCTAAAAATTAGTGTTAAAAGAATAGAGAAGAGAAAAGCAGGGGTTTGTCCGCGCTAGACCACAAGGAACCAACCGAAGATGCAAGCAAACCTTTATTCACATTCAAGCCAACGCGTTTCATGGCCTCCTGGCCACTTCATCAGGGCAGCTGCATCCCGGGATCTGCCGCGGCCAAAACTTCCCTAGGTGGTTGTGACCTTTCACAACCACATCAGGTGAGTGGATTACCTTTGTTAAACAAGCTGGTGTCCCTCATTTACCGCCTTAGTGCGCTCCCCCTCTTTTTATTTTTTGCAGTTAAAAATTAGTGTTGGTATAACTCCAAGGTGGCTGTCGTGGAAGGTGACTAGAGAAAATAGAATTAGACTTAGGCCTCTTTCACACTTCAGTTTTTTACAATCAGTCACAATCCGCCAGGTTTTGAAAAAAAACGGATCCTTAATTTTTTTTGAGGATCCGTTTTTTTCCCCATTGACTTGCATTAATGGCGGATTGTGACGGATTGCTGTCCGTTGCATCCGTTTTTTTTGAGGATCCGCCAAAAGTTGCTGTCCGTCACCATCCTCAAAGATTTCAAAACGGAGCTTGTAACGTTTTTTCCTCTGGCGGATCCTCCAGACACTGTTTTAACCCGAAATTCTTTCTGGGTGCCGGAGGGAAAAAAAAAAAAATCTCTCTCTCTCTCTCTCTGCCAGCGTTTCCTTTAAATTTCCTCATTTTCAGGATCCGTCTGAAAACGGATCCTGTGCCATCCGTTCACATCAGTTAAGAACGGATCCGCTTGTCTGACTTTTTGGCGGATTTGAACTGATGCAAAAAACTGAAGTGTGAAAGAGGCCTTACTGGTAATTTGGTTTCTAGGAACCTTCCACGACCGCACTAATTTCCCTCCCTATCTAATATATTACTGGATGATTCCTGCTCTACTGGCGGTAACTATTCATGCTAGTATGTCGAGAAAAAACACTGGAGGTAGCAGGAAGGGGAGGGTTATTTAACCTCTTTGTGTTTCCTGTCCCCCATTAGGGCGGGGAGACAACCTCCAAGGTGGCTGTCGTGGAAGGTTCCTAGAAACCGAATTACCGGTAAGTCTAATTTTATTTTTTAGTGAAGAATCAACAATAAGTGGGACACAATTGTGAAGTTGAACTAAATTTATTGGTTATTTTAAATTTTTGTGGAAATACAAAAACTGAAAAGTGGGGCGTGCAATATTTTGCGGCCCCTTTACTTTCAGCAAACTCACTCCAGAAGTTCATTGTGGATCTCTGAATGATCCAATGTTGTCCTAAATGACTAATGATGATAAATATAATCCACCTGTGTGTAATCAAGTCTCCGTATAAATGCACCTGCTCTGTGATAGTCTCAGGGTTCTGTTTGAAGCACAGAGAGCATCATGGAGACCAAGGAACACAACAGGCAGGTCCGTGATACTGTTGTGGAGAAGTTTAAAGCCGGATTTGGATGCAAAATGATTTCCAAAACTTTAAACATAACATTCCAAGGAGCACTGTGCAAGCGATCATATTGAAATGGAAGGAGTATCATACCACTGCAAATCTACCAAGACCCAGCCGTCTCTCTAAACTTTCATCTCAAACAAGAAGACTGATCAGACATGCAGCCAAGAGGCCCATGATCACTCTGGATGAACTGCAGAGATCTACAGCTGAGGTGGGATAGTCTGTCCATAGGACAACAATCAGTCGTACACTGCACAAATCTGGCCTTTATGGAAGAGTGGCAAGAAGAAAGCCATTTCTCAAAGCTATCCATAAAAAGTTTTGTTTAAAGTTTGCAACAAGCCACCTGGGAGACACACCCAAATTCACTTGCGGTATCGGAATGCTCAACACTATTTGTGAACCATTCCATTGTAGATTTTGCTTTATGTCTGGGATCATTGTCTTGTTGGAAGACAAATCTCCTTCCCAGTCTCAGGTCTTTTGCAGACTCCAACAGGTTTTCTTCAAGAATGGTCCTGTATTTGGCGCCATCCATCTTCCCATCAATTTTAACCATCTTCCCTGTCCCTGCTGAAGAAAAGCAGGCCCAAACCATGATGCTGCCACCACCATGTTTGACAGTGGGGATGGTGCGTTCAGGGTGATGAGCCATGTCACCTTTACGCCAAACATATCATTTGGCATTGTTGCCAAAAAGTTTGATTTTGGTTTCATCTAACCAGAGCACCTTATTTTACATGTTTGGTGTGTCTCCCATTTATACATCCCAAATTCCCACACAGCAATGGCATAAAGTGAGACTAGGGACTTTTTTTTTTTTTAAGTGGCGGAGGAATACAGTGCGGAAGGATACCTACCTTCCGTCATTGGATTCCTGCAGCCCGTAGAGAACGGCAGCAACAGCTGATGCTGCAGTTCTCTACCCAAGATCGTCGTGGGACACACTCGTGGACTGCTTCGGATCGTGGGTGAGTATTTTTGTGGTTTGTTATGTTAATATTTATTCCGGAAAAGACAATGGCTTCGGGGAACAATGTGACAAGTATTGGTAAGTATGTTACTCTATGTTATATGTACTGTATGTCTATGTATGTATTGTATGAATGTATTGTATGTATGTAGTATATATGTGGTATGTATGTAGCATGTAGTATGTATGTAGTATGTATGTAGCATGCATGTAGCATGCAGTATGTATGTAGCATGCAGTTAGTATATATGTAGTATGTATGTGGTATGTATGTAGCATGTAGTATGTATGTAGCATGCATGTAGTATGTATGTAGCATGTAGCATGCATGTAGCATGCATGTAGTATGTATGTAGTATGTATGTAGCATGTAGTATGTATGTAGCATGCATGTAGTATGTATGTAGCATGCATGTAGTATGTATATGGTATGTATGTAGCATGTAGTATGTATGTAGCATGCATGTAGTATATATGTGTTATGTATGTGGTATGTATGTAGCATGCATGTAGTATGTATGTAGTATATATGTAGTATGTATGTAGCATGTAGTATGTATGTAGCATGCATGTAGTATATATGTAGTATGTATGTAGCATGTAGTATGTATGTAGCATGCATATAGTATATATGTAGTATGTAGCATGTAGTATGTATGTAGCATGCATGTAGTATATATGTAGTATGTAGCATGTAGTATGTATGTAGCATGCATGTAGTATATATGTGTTATGTATGTAGCATGTAGCATGCATGTAGCATGCATGTAGTATGTATGTAGTATATATGTGGTATGTATGTAGCATGCAGTATGTATGTAGCATGCATGTAGTATACATGTAGTATGTATGTTGCATGTAGTATTTATGTAGTATGAATGTAGCATGTATGTAGTATGTAGTATGAATGTAGCATGTATGTAGTATGCATGTTGTATGTATGTAGCATGTAATTTTTTTTTTTTTTTTTTTTTTTTTACATTTAACACATTAGCCGGATGATGGGACTACTACTGTCCCATCATTGGCTAATGTGTCAATCACTGTCATGGTAGCAGGCATCGCCCGATGGGACTTGTAGTCCCATCGGACGATGCCTGCAAAGACCCCCGGAGCCTGCACAGCCCCCCGGCAGGCCGGCACAGCCCCCCGGCAGGCCGGCACAGCCCCCCGGAGCCTGCACAGACCACCGGCAGGCCGGCACAGCCCCCCGGAGCCTGCACAGACCACCGGCAGGCCGGCACAGACCACCGGAGCCTGCACAGACCCCCTGGCAGGCCGGCACAGCCCCCCGAAAGGCCCGTACAGACCCCAGAGAGGCTGTACAAGGGCAGGAAAGGGTTTTTCTTATTCCGATACCGGAAGTCCCATAGACTTGAATGGGACTTCCGGTATCGGAATCGGCGATACCGATACTTTTTTTAAAGATCGGCCGATACCATCCGATACGATACTTTGAAGTATCGGACGGTATCGCTCAACTCTATTCACAAATAAATGTATCCAGGTGTTAGAATGGCCAAGTCAAAGTCCAGACCTGAATCCAATCGAGAATCTGTGAAAAGAGCTGAAAACTGCTGTTCTCAAACGATCTCCATCCAACCTCACTGAGCTCGAGCTGTTTGCCAAGGAAGAATGGGCAAGAATTTCAGTCTTTCGGTGTACAAAACTAATAGAGACATACCCCAAGCGACTTGCGGCTGTAATCGCAGAAAAAAGGTGGCGCAACAAAGTATTAAGTTAAAGGGGCCGAATAATATTGCACACCCCACTTTTCAGTTTTTGAATTTCCACAAGAATTTAAAATAACCAATAAATTTCGTTCAACTTCACAATTGTGTTCCACTTGTTGTTGATTCTTCACCAAAAATTAACATTTAGTATCTTTATGCTTGAAGCATGATATGTGGGAAAAGGTTGAAAAGTTCCAGGGAGCCGAATACTTTCACAAGGCACTGTATAGCAAAAATCATGAGCCGGTATTCACAGGAGGATCATGATGACAGGCACATAGGTCTTCAGAAGACCCCAATCTGTCATGACATTCCATTGGTGCCCTGCAGTCATGTGACAGGGGCACTGATGGGCGGGATCAATGATGCACTTCCTGTCTGTGCGTGTTAAATTCCTCTGTCAGTGATTGACAGTAGTATTTAACTGCTTAACAGCTGCAGGAAGTTCTCCAATCCACCTGTGGCTGTCAGAGGCACTTGATAGCTGATTAAATAAGCCATCAAGTGCAGTGTGACAGATGCGGGCTCAGCGTGTGAGCCCTCATCAAAGGTAGGGACACGGGGGATGACGTAAATATACAGTGGGGAAAAAAAGTATTTAGTCAGTCAGCAATAGTGCAAGTTCCACCACTTAAAAAGATGAGAGGCGTCTGTAATTTACATCATAGGTAGACCTCAACTATGGGAGACAAACTGAGAAAAAAAAATCCAGAAAATCACATTGTCTGTTTTTTTTTTCATTTTATTTGCATATTATGGTGGAAAATAAGTATTTGGTCAGAAACAAAATTTCATCTCAATACTTTGTGATATATCCTTTGTTGGCAATGACAGAGGTCAAACGTTTTCTGTAAGTCTTCACAAGGTTGCCACACACTGTTGTTGGTATGTTGGCTCATTCCTCCATGCAGATCTCCTCTAGAGCAGTGATGTTTTTGGCTTTTCGCTTGGCAACACGGACTTTCAACTCCCTCCAAAGGTTTTCTATAGGGTTGAGATCTGGAGACTGGCTAGGCCACTCCAGGACCTTGAAATGCTTCTTATGAAGCCACACCTTCGTTGCCCTGGCGGTGTGCTTTGGATCATTGTCATGTTGAAAGACCCAGCCACGTTTTATCTTCAATGCCCTTGCTGATGGAAGGAGGTTTGCACTCAAAATCTCACGATACATGGCCCCATTCATTCTTTCATGTACCCGGATCAGTCGTCCTGGCCCCTTTGCAGAGAAACAGCCCCAAAGCATGATGTTTCCACCACCATGCTTTACAGTAGGTATGGTGTTTGATGGATGCAACTCAGTATTCTTTTTCCTCCAAACACGACAAGTTGTGTTTCTACCAAACAGTTCCAGTTTGGTTTCATCAGACCATAGGACATTCTCCCAAAACTCCTCTGGATCATCCAAATGCTCTCTAGCAAACTTCAGACGGGCCCGGACATGTACAGGCTTAAGCAGTGGGACACGTCTGGCACTGCAGGATCTGAGTCCATGGTGGTGTAGTGTGTTACTTATGGTAGGCCTTGTTACATTGGTCCCAGCTCTCTGCAGTTCATTCACTAGGTCCCTCCGCGTGGTTCTGGGATTTTTGCTCACCGTTCTTGTGATCATTCTGACCCCACGGGGTGGGATTTTGCGTGGAGCACCAGATCGAGGGAGATTATCAGTGGTCTTGTATGTCTTCCATTTTCTAATTATTGCTCCCACAGTTGATTTTTTTCACTCCAAGCTGGTTGGCTATTGCAGATTCAGTCTTCCCAGCCTGGTGCAGGGCTACAATTTTGTTTCTGGTGTCCTTTGACAGCTCTTTGGTCTTCACCATAGTGGAGTTTGGAGTCAGACTGTTTGAGGGTGTGCACAGGTGTCTTTTTATACTGATAACAAGTTTAAACAGGTGCCATTACTACAGGTAATGAGTGGAGGAAAGAGGAGACTCTTAAAGAAGAAGTTACAGGTCTGTGAGAGCCAGAAATCTTGATTGCTTGTTTCTGACCAAATACTTATTTTCCACCATAATATGCAAATAAAATGAAAAAAAAACAGACAATGTGATTTTCTGGATTTTTTTTTTTCTCAGTTTGTCTCCCATAGTTGAGGTCTACCTATGATGTAAATTACAGACGCCTCTCATCTTTTTAAGTGGTGGAACTTGCACTATTGCTGGCTGACTAAATACTTTTTTTCCCCACTGTATGTCATCGGTCTTGAAGGGGTTAATAAGACTGTGCTTGCATTAGAGAGCTCAAAAGGTGTTTAATACATTTCTAGGTGACCTCCGAGTGTCTTAGATCTATTTCCATGACAATGAGAGGCTTTACAGTATTACAATTCATGTCATATTACCAATCAAATCTTCTGTGAAAATTTGGTGAAGCCGATGAATTCAAATTTCAAATGGTTAGATCATCTCTAGCTACAGGTCATGCTAAAATGTTTAGACCATGCAGGCTGCTCACAGTAACACCAGGAACATATGGCCTGGTATTTTCATGTTAAAAAGCATCATGGCACACATTCACACTTCCTCATAACGGCCTTTTTATGGTGTTGCCCACTTGGTCTCCAAACCAATCTCTGGCTACCCACGGCTAGGCCGTTAATAAGCGCAGTCATGCGTTTTGGGGTCAATACCAAAAGATCTCGTAGTAAACCAAGAGAAAATAGTCGCAAGAGAAAAGTCGCAAGCCAGGTCACATGCCAGGGTCAGAATGCCAGAGAAACAGTGGATAAGCAAAGGAGCAATGACAAACAGCTAGTCTGAAAATGGTCCAACGGTCAGCAGCAGAAGAAGAAGATCAGAACTTACAACACAGGGTACAGACGAACACACCAGAGAGCACCAGCTTAGAACAAGCTTTTAACTGGTAATGATCTGGGCCTGACAGCTCACCTAAATAGCAGGGCAATTACCAAGAAAATGGAGCACCTGTGGAAGTCTCTGCACCTTCCAGTCAGATAGGTCAACCGAGCTGTCAATCAAAGCACCGACAGCTCACACACGCCCCAGCACAGGATAGGATGACAGAGCTGTCCTTCACAGAGTCCCAGACACTCTGAGCAGAGGAATCATGACACTATCATTGCGCTTTGCTCTCCATCATGATGAACTTTAAGAGTGGTGGCATAAGATCAATGGAGCTCCTGTAACTGGACATCTGGATCGTAGCCCAATGTCCTGTAAATGCTTTCTAATGGTTTTTGTAGACACTGATGTCTTAGACTTGGTATGTGAAGTTCAATTTCACTAACAATACAAAATGAATCACCACATGCCATTCTTCGAATAGGAGAAGACCATGAGCGCAAGGCCACAAAGAGATCTTCATGGTGGAATGTCACATCGGTCCTACTCTTGGGATTATGGTGTGAGTTGGCATAATGTACGGTTACTGGACCCCTCTGTCTTCAATTCAGGGACACTAACAGCTCAATGTTAAATTGATTTGGTTTGTGGAACCAGTGGTACAGTCATTTCTCCAAAGTGGCCTTTTTTAACCAACAATACCTGGCTTCATGTTGCTCGTGCTACTATAAGCAGCTTGTGAGCCGTAAGCGTGCTACCATGGCCTGTAGCGTCTTGTATGCCATCTAGCACATCTGTGATACTATTGATTAGCAATTGTACAGGGAGCTGCTAGCTCAAGTGCATTCGGGAGGCAATACATTCCTCAGACAACCATTAGTAACCTCTTTGATAGCAGCAAAGGCTGTATGTGTGAGGATTTCTGTGCTCTGAGAACTTGATACCCGCTCATTTCTAATTTGCATGTCAATCGATTCTGTGATTTCCATCAATACACAACTTTTCTTTCTTGTTGTTGCAATTTCAATGTTGAGGAGTGCAGAATACACAGTCATATAATGTACAGTCAACATGGAGTGTGAGCATTGCAGAGAACATTAAGCTTAGTCCAATGTGTTTCCAAGTGACTTGTTCATATTCTATGGTACTACTGTGGTATCAATCACTGCAGAGACAGATAGTCTAATTCTGGATATACACACCTAAGTGTCAGTGCCACAATAAAATATGTATGGGAGGCTCCTGACGGTTCCCAAACAGCAGATGTCGGGCGGAAAGTGAGACCGAATATGTTGCATGGATGTTTGACAGCTGCTCAGTCATCTCTCCACATTCATATAAATCGGTCAAATAAACATTTCTATTTCCTATGGAAAAACAATTTTGGAGCATTTTGTCTTAGGACTATATTTTGTGTAATTCCTCTGCTATTCTTCCTGTAAATGTATGTATCTAGCAACTAGTGTTGAGCATTCCGATACCGCAAGTATCGGGTATCGGCCGATATCAGCGGTATCGGAATTCCGATACTTAATTCCGATACTTTTTTCATATCGGATTCCGGGATCGGAATCGGAATAGGAAGTTCCCATCATGCTATGAGCCTGCTTGCTTTGATTAAGCCAATGGGAATCCTCCGAAGTGTGGGCACATCCTGTTAGGCATGTAGGCATGTTAACTATTGGCATGGCTGTGATTGGCTGCCGAAATGATGTCATGATGCACTATAAAAGCCACCGCAGCCGCCATTTCTGGTCACTCTGCTGTGAATTCAGTTAGGGACAGGCTGCTGTAGAAGACTGTGAGGGACAGTTAGAAATAGCGATTCTAAAAACAATATTGTGCTTTATCCAGGCTACATAAACCACCACTGTAGCTTGCTTTTCCCTAGCAGCGCTGTTTTCACAGCTGTCTGCAAGGGCTGTGTGAGTGCAGCTCACGCTGTGGAGTGGGTCCTGCAGCCACGTCAGGCTGTAGGCCACCCAGTGTGATCACTGCTGCCTCATACATCTTTTATTTTTTGAGCTGCATTTTTTAAATAATTTCAATCTAGTGTGCTTCCATCCGTATCCATATACGTTGGTTGCAAACACTAGTAGTAGACAGCGGAGCCTTTCTGCAGCCTTTCAGTGCTAGTGTCCACTTTGCTGCACTGTTCACGGCTGTCTGAGAGGTCTCTGACTGTGTGTGAGTGCAGCTCATGCTGAGTAGTGTGTCCTGCAGCTACGTCTGGCTGTAGGACGCTCAGCGTGCGTCACTGCCTCACACATATTTTTATTTGAGTGCAGCTCATTTTTTCTTCTATTAGTGTGCATCCATCCGTCTCCATCTACGGTGGTTGCAAACACTATATAGGAGTACACAGCGGAGCCTTTCTGCAGCCTGTCAGTGCCAGTGCCCACTTAGCTGCACTGTTGACGGCTGTCTGAGAGGTCTCTGACTGTGTGTGAGTGCAGCTCACGCTGAGTAGAGTGTCCTGCAGCTACGTCTGGTTGTAGGACGCTCAACGTGCGTCACTGCCTCACACATATTTGTCTCTGAGTGCAGCTCATTTTTTCTTCTCCTATTAGTGTGCATCCATCCGTATCCATCAACATTGGTTGGTTGCAAACACTATATAGGAGTAGATAGAGGAGCCTTTTTTTCTGGCTTGTGCCCTGCCGGCGCAGCCAGATTAGTATTACCCAATTTTTTTGGAGCCTCATCTTTTGCATTGTAGGTTACCTGCCTGCATTGTAATAGCTCCAAAAAGTTGGTGATACTATCAGTTTCAATTCTTTGTTCTCATACTTTGAGTTTGTTTCAAACAAAGAAACCACATAAAAAGTTCACCAAACACTACATTTTGAACTTGTGTAGGCCACATCAGCTCCTATTAAAGTCTAGTCCACACACACACACTTCATAAAATTAGTGTTTCTTGTACCTGTAACCAGCTGTTCAGGAATAAGCACACTAAGGCCCCCCTTTGTCCTTTTTTGCCTATCTTAAGCAGTCTTGCAAGATGAAGAAGGCAGGGAGTAAGGCGCGGGGGCGTGGGCGTGGGCGTGGAGTTTCAGCAGGGAGAGGACGTGGGGATTCTGCAGGGAGAGGACGTGGGGATTCTACAGGTAGAGGACGTGGGGATTCTGGGCCTGCTGCGGGCACCAGTGGATCAGCATCCCCCAGTTTTAGCAGGCAACAGTCCTTTATGCGCAGCTTTGTAGGACCTCAACGTACCCCACTGCTGCGGGAGGAACAAATTGAAGCCGTTGTCGGATGGATGGCAGCTAACGCATCGACTTCAATTACTTCCGCATCCTCTCAGGGTCAGAGCACCGAAGAGCAACCATCTGTCTCTTCACCACCTGCCAAAGTGCCCAGGCAGTCAGAGAGACATGGACAGGAGCCATCACAATCTCTACTTCTGTTCTCGGAATCTGTTGGCTTGGAAAGAGGGGGCCAGCCAAGCAGCATTCCTGAATGTGAAGAAGAGGGAGTATGCAGTGATGCGCAACTTCTTTGTCCCTCTGAATCTGAAGAGGCGAGTGGGCCAGTGCCTATGGTCAGCACACCTCAGTACGCATCAGATGATGACGAGACTCAGTTGCCACTTTCTGGTGCGTACGGTGCTGGCGAGACAACCCCGGAGAAGCAGCTGTTTGAAGAGGGGAGGGAAGATGATGAGGTCCTTGACCCATCATGGCGTGAGCAACAGGAAGGTGGTGGGAGCAGCTCGGAGGAAGAGATTCCCCTACCGGCCAAAACAGGAGGCAGAGGGAGGGGGAAGACTTGGTTGCCTGTACCCTCCACTTCGGCACCCGTTAGGAGCATTCCTCCTTCCAAAGGCAAACCGGGCGCTCACAAGAGTTGCAGTGCGTGGTCCTTTTTTGACACAGTTGCAGATGACATTTGCTTTGTCAAATGCAAGCTGTGTCATCAGAGAGTCAAAAGAGGGAGAAATGTCAGCAACCTCAATACCACAAATATGTGGAAACATGTGCGCACCAAGCACGAGTTGGAGTTGCATAGACACCCTCAAGACGTAGGCCAACGTACAGCACCACCTACCACCTCTTCAGTTCGTGTTGGGCCCTCTTCCTCCAGCTCACACACTGCTGGTTCGGCTTCCTCACAGGATCGCCAAGGAAGAACCTCTGCCACTGTTGTCCGGAGACCCTGTCAGATTCCACCCATAACAGCACGTTCCCATCCATCACAGCCATCGGTAGCACAGGCATGGGATAAAAGGCGCCCTTACTCGGCAAACCATCCCCGAGCACAGTCTCTGAATGCTGGCATTGCCAAACTTCTGGCAGTTGAAATGCTGTCATTCAGGCTGGTGGACACTGACACCTTCCGGGACTTAATGGCATTGGCAGTCCCCCAATACAACGTGCCCAGCCGCTTTTATTTCAGCAGGCGAGCCGTCCCTGCCCTGCAGAAACATGTTGAGGGCAAAATAAAACATGCGCTACTAAACGCCGTTAGTAGCAAGGTCCACCTGACCACCGATGCGTGGACCAGTAACCATGGACAGGGACGATACCTTTCCCTCACTGCCCACTGGGTCAATGTTGTGGAGCCGGGTACGGATCTGGAGAGTGGCGCTGTACGTGTTCTTCCAACGCCACGGATTGCAGGACTCCAGTCTGTACACATAGACTCCTCCTCCTACTCAAGTTCCTCAGAAACAGCAGAGCAGGAGCCTGTTACGACCGATATGAGCACAGCCGTGGCCAAACGTCAACAGGCTGTACTCAAATTAATTTCTTTGGGGAATCGAAGCCACACAGCGCAGGAGCTCTGGAATGCTATCAAGCTGGAGAGCGATGTGTGGTTTGGGCCAGCGAATCTCCAGCCGGGCTTGGTAGTGTGTGACAATGGCCGAAATCTGGTGGCAGCTCTTGGCCTAGGCAACCTCACACACATCCCATGTCTGGCACATGTTCTTAACTTGGTCGTGCAGAGCTTTCTGAGGGACTATCCGGATCTTGATGCACTGTTGCACAAGGTCCGCATAGAGTGCGCTCACTTGCGACGTTCCAGCACGGCAAGATCGCGCCTCGCTGCTCTGCAGCGACGATTTGGCCTTCCAGAACATCGCATCATATGTGACCTACCCACCCGGTGGAATTCAACGTTACATATGTTGGAGCGGTTGTGTGAGCAGCAGTCATGGAGTACCAGCTGCATCAGGCGCAAACAAGTCGCACTGTGCGCCGTTCACACTTCAGCACCATTGAGTGGGCCTCTATGAAGGACATCTGCCTCGTTTTGCGTGCCTTCGATGAATCCACGCGGATGGCGAGTGCAGATGATGCACTAGTCAGCATGACTGTCCCCCTTATCTGCCTGCTTCAACAAACACTGCAAGCACTAAGGGATGAGGTTTCAGAAGAGGTGGAGGATGAGGAGTCCCAAATGCCATCTGCTTCTGGACAGTCTGCGCTACGTGTTTCCTCACAAAGGCCTAGGCAGGGGACACTTTGTGAGGAGGATGAGGAGGAGTCGATGGAGGAGGAAGACATCTCTCCAGAGGAGGGAGGTACACAAACCTCTACTCAGTATGTACAGCGAGGGTGGGGTGATGCAGAGCAGGTCGAGGTCACGCCTCAAACAGGGGACAGCGGTTCTTTGGCAGTTGGGAGTCTGCAGCACATGGTTGATTTCATGCTGCAGTGCCTGAGAAACGACCGCCGCATCGCCCACATTCTCGTCTCGGCTGATTATTGGGTGTACACCCTCCTAGATCCTCGCTACCGGGACACCGTACAAAGGCTCATACCAACGTTGAACCGGGAGCGTAAAATGCGGGAGTACGAAGAGTCACTGGTGCAGTCCATAATGTTTTCCATTCCACCCGACAGCATTGTTGCAAGTGCTTTACAAAGCAGCTCTGTGCGTCGAGGCAGTGGAGGAAACTCTGCACAAAGAGGGAGCAGAGGCAGTGCCGCAGCACAAGGCAAGACCACTATGGCCCAAATGTGGCAAAGTTTTGTGTGTCCACCACAATTGTCTACACCATCAGCGACGCCTCGAGTCAGCAGGAGGCAACGCTTCCGTCAGATGGTGTCAGACTACATGTCTTGCCCTGTCGCTGTACTCCCAGATGGCTCTTCCCCCTTCAAGTTTTGGGTCTCTAAGCTGGATACATGGCCAGAGCTTAGCCAGTATGCATTGGAGGTGCTGGCTTGCCCTGCTGCCAGTGTATTATCGGAACGTGTCTTTAGTGCCGCAGGTGGTGTACTAACAGACCGTCGCACGCGACTATCTTCCGATAATGTTGACCGGCTGACTTTTCTGAAAATGAACAAGGCCTGGATCTCCAAAGACTTTGCCATTCCTCTTACAGACTAAATTAGTGGTTGGCAACTGTATCCAGGTCTGCTGGTGTGTTCATTTTTCTACCACCTGAACTATAATCCCTGTGCTTCAACACAGCCAGTTGTCGCTCAGATGTGTCGTCTGCACAGAGAAACACACTAGCTCCTGTGTTACTGGGGTTCAGTAATGCCAGCTGATCCCCTGCTGTGTGGACGGCAGAGTCACCAGCTCCATCAACATTCAAACCACTACTGATTTTTAACCGTGCCCAACTTAGGTCTCTGGCTCCACTGTCTCTACTATTTCCCCTGACCTCCAACCCCGCCATCTACATCTCTGAAGTGGCGTCAGCACAATCTACACTTGTTCCTGTGTTCCTGTGGCTCAGTCCCATCAGTTTATCCCCTGATGTGTGTCCGGCAAGGTCTCCTGCTCTGTCCACATTCCCATAACCAGTAGTGGGAATGAGGACAGAGCTGGCGAACTTGCCGGACAAACATCAGGGGATCAACTGATGGGACTGAGCACCAGTAACACAGGAACAAGTGTAGATTGTGCTGACGCCACTTCAGAGATGTAGCTGGCGGGGTTGGAGGCCAGGGTAAATAGTAGAGACAGTGGAGCCAGAGGCCTAAGTGGAGCATGGTTAGAATCAGTAGTAGTCCACAACCTCCATAAAAACCGCTGCCCATTGGCCTCTGCATGCGGCATGCGTAATCCTGGGCACCAACAGCGTCAGTTGGTGTTCAGAAGTGTCGTCTCCACAGAGCCAAACACATTCGTTCAAGTGTTAGTGGGGTTCAGCACTGCCAGCTGTTCCCCTGCTGTGGAGATGGCAAGTCTCCTGCTGCCTTCACCTGCCAAAATCCAGTAGGCCCCAGCCTGCTCCTCGCCTAATCCTGGGCTCCAACAGCGTCAGTTGGTGTTCAGAAGTGTCGTCTCCACAGAACCAAACACATTCGTTCAAGTGTTAGTGGGGTTCAGCACTGCCAGCTGTTCCCCTGCTGTGGAGATGGCAAGTCTCCTGCTGCCTTCACCTGCCAAAATCCAGTAGGCCCCAGCCTGCTCCTCGCCTAATCCTGGGCTCCAACAGCGTCAGTTGGTGTTCAGAAGTGTCGTCTCCACAGAGCCAAACACATTCGTTCAAGTGTTAGTGGGGTTCAGCACTGCCAGCTGTTCCCCTGCTGTGGAGATGGCAAGTCTCCTGCTGCCTTCACCTGCCAAAATCCAGTAGGCCCCAGCCTGCTCCTCGCCTAATCCTGGGCTCCAACAGCGTCAGTTGGTGTTCAGAAGTGTCGTCTCCACAGAGCCAAACACATTCGTTCAAGTGTTAGTGGGGTTCAGCACTGCCAGCTGTTCCCCTGCTGTGGAGATGGCAAGTCTCCTGCTGCCTTCACCTGCCAAAATCCAGTAGGCCCCAGCCTGCTCCTCGCCTAATCCTGGGCTCCAACAGCGTCAGTTGGTGTTCAGAAGTGTCGTCTCCACAGAGCCAAACACGTTCGTTCAAGTGTTAGTGGGGTTCAGCACTGCCAGCTGTTCCCCTGCTGTGGAGATGGCAAGTCTCCTGCTGCATTCACCTGCCAAAATCCAGTAGGCCCCAGCCTGCTCCTCGCCTAATCCTGGGCTCCAACAGCGTCAGTTGGTGTTCAGAAGTGTCGTCTCCACAGAACCAAACACATTCGTTCAAGTGTTAGTGGGGTTCAGCACTGCCAGCTGTTCCCCTGCTGTGGAGATGGCAAGTCTCCTGCTGCCTTCACCTGCCAAAATCCAGTAGGCCCCAGCCTGCTCCTCGCCTAATCCTGGGCTCCAACAGCGTCAGTTGGTGTTCAGAAGTGTCGTCTCCACAGAGCCAAACACATTCGTTCAAGTGTTAGTGGGGTTCAGCACTGCCAGCTGTTCCCCTGCTGTGGAGATGGCAGTCTCTCCTGCTGTCTCCGCATTACAAAGACAGTAGGCCTCTGCCTACACCCTCCTATTTCCTGGGCTTCAACACAGCCAGTTGTAGTTCGGAAGTGCCGTCCACACGGAAAGAGATACTTGCTCCCGTGTCTCAGTGGGGTTCAGTAACGTCAGCTGATCCCCTGCTGTGTGGATGGCAGTCTCTCCTGCTGTAAACTCATTCAAAATACAGTAGGCCTCTGCCTACACCCTCCTATTTCCTGGGCTTCAACACAGCCAGTTGTAGTTCGGAAGTGCCGTCCACACGGAAAGAGACACTTGCTCCCGTGTCTCAGTGGGGTTCAGTAACGTCAGCTGATCCCCTGCTGTGTGGATGGCAGTCTCTCCTGCTGTAAACTCATTCAAAATACAGTAGGCCTCTGCCTACACCCTCCTATTTCCTGGGCTTCAACACAGCCAGTTGTAGTTCGGAAGTGCCGTCCACACGGAAAGAGACACTTGCTCCCGTGTCTCAGTGGGGTTCAGTAACGTCAGCTGATCCCCTGCTGTGTGGATGGCAGTCTCTCCTGCTGTAAACTCATTCAAAATACAGTAGGCCTCTGCCTACACCCTCCTATTTCCTGGGCTTCAACACAGCCAGTTGTAGTTCGGAAGTGCCGTCCACACGGAAAGAGACACTTGCTCCCGTGTCTCAGTGGGGTTCAGTAACGTCAGCTGATCCCCTGCTGTGTGGATGGCAGTCTCTCCTGCTGTAAACTCATTCAAAATACAGTAGGCCTCTGCCTACACCCTCCTATTTCCTGGGCTTCAACACAGCCAGTTGTAGTTCGGAAGTGCCGTCCACACGGAAAGAGACACTTGCTCCCGTGTCTCAGTGGGGTTCAGTAACGTCAGCTGATCCCCTGCTGTGTGGATGGCAGTCTCTCCTGCTGTAAACTCATTCAAAATACAGTAGGCCTCTGCCTACACCCTCCTATTTCCTGGGCTTCAACACAGCCAGTTGTAGTTCGGAAGTGCCGTCCACACGGAAAGAGATACTTGCTCCCGTGTCTCAGTGGGGTTCAGTAACGTCAGCTGATCCCCTGCTGTGTGGATGGCAGTCTCTCCTGCTGTCACCTCATTCAAAATTCAGTAGGCCTCTGCCTACACCCTCCTATTTCCTGGGCTTCAACACAGCCAGTTGTAGTTCGGAAGTGCCGTCCACACGGAAAGAGACACTTGCTCCCGTGTCTCAGTGGGGTTCAGTAACGTCAGCTGATCCCCTGCTGTGTGGATGGCAGTCTCTCCTGCTGTAAACTCATTCAAAATACAGTAGGCCTCTGCCTACACCCTCCTATTTCCTGGGCTTCAACACAGCCAGTTGTAGTTCGGAAGTGCCGTCCACACGGAAAGAGACACTTGCTCCCGTGTCTCAGTGGGGTTCAGTAACGTCAGCTGATCCCCTGCTGTGTGGATGGCAGTCTCTCCTGCTGTAAACTCATTCAAAATACAGTAGGCCTCTGCCTACACCCTCCTATTTCCTGGGCTTCAACACAGCCAGTTGTAGTTCGGAAGTGCCGTCCACACGGAAAGAGACACTTGCTCCCGTGTCTCAGTGGGGTTCAGTAACGTCAGCTGATCCCCTGCTGTGTGGATGGCAGTCTCTCCTGCTGTAAACTCATTCAAAATACAGTAGGCCTCTGCCTACACCCTCCTATTTCCTGGGCTTCAACACAGCCAGTTGTAGTTCGGAAGTGCCGTCCACACGGAAAGAGATACTTGCTCCCGTGTCTCAGTGGGGTTCAGTAACGTCAGCTGATCCCCTGCTTTGTGGATGGCAGTCTCTCCTGCTGTAAACTCATTCAAAATACAGTAGGCCTCTGCCTACACCCTCCTATTTCCTGGGCTTCAACACAGCCAGTTGTAGTTCGGAAGTGCCGTCCACACGGAAAGAGATACTTGCTCCCGTGTCTCAGTGGGGTTCAGTAACGTCAGCTGATCCCCTGCTGTGTGGATGGCAGTCTCTCCTGCTGTCACCTCATTCAAAATTCAGTAGGCCTCTGCCTACACCCTCCTATTTCCTGGGCTTCAACACAGCCAGTTGTAGTTCGGAAGTGCCGTCCACACGGAAAGAGACACTTGCTCCCGTGTCTCAGTGGGGTTCAGTAACGTCAGCTGATCCCCTGCTGTGTGGATGGCAGTCTCTCCTGCTGTCACCTCATTCAAAATTCAGTAGGCCTCTGCCTACACCCTCCTATTTCCTGGGCTTCAACACAGCCAGTTGTAGTTCGGAAGTGCCGTCCACACGGAAAGAGACACTTGCTCCCGTGTCTCAGTGGGGTTCAGTAACGTCAGCTGATCCCCTGCTGTGTGGATGGCAGTCTCTCCTGCTGTCACCTCATTCAAAATTCAGTAGGCCTCTGCCTACACCCTCCTATTTCCTGGGCTTCAACACAGCCAGTTGTAGTTCGGAAGTGCCGTCCACACGGAAAGAGATACTTGCTCCCGTGTCTCAGTGGGGTTCAGTAACGTCAGCTGATCCCCTGCTGTGTGGATGGCAGTCTCTCCTGCTGTAAACTCATTCAAAATACAGTAGGCCTCTGCCTACACCCTCCTATTTCCTGGGCTTCAACACAGCCAGTTGTAGTTCGGAAGTGCCGTCCACACGGAAAGAGATACTTGCTCCCGTGTCTCAGTGGGGTTCAGTAACGTCAGCTGATCCCCTGCTTTGTGGATGGCAGTCTCTCCTGCTGTAAACTCATTCAAAATACAGTAGGCCTCTGCCTACACCCTCCTATTTCCTGGGCTTCAACACAGCCAGTTGTAGTTCGGAAGTGCCGTCCACACGGAAAGAGATACTTGCTCCCGTGTCTCAGTGGGGTTCAGTAATGTCAGCTGATCCCCTGCTGTGTGGATGGCAAAGTCTCCTGCTGCCTACACAGTCGTACCACTACTGATTTTTAACCGTGCTCCAATTAGGCCTGTGGCTCCACTGTCTCTCGTATTTCCCCTGTCCTCCAACCCTGCCAGTTACAGCTCCGAAGTGGCGTCTGCACAATCCACACTTGTTCCTGTGTTACAGGTGTTCAGTCCGATCAGTTAATCCCCTGATGTGTGTCCGGCAATGTCGCCTGCTCTGTCCACATTCCCATTATCGGAATGTGGACAGAGCAGGCGACATTGCCGGACACACATCAGGGGATTAACTGACCGGACTGAACACCTGTAACACAGGAACAAGTGTGGATTGTGCAGACGCCACTTCGGAGCTGTAACTGGCGGGGTTGGAGGACAGGGGAAATACGAAAATCAGTGAATCCACAGGCCTAAGTGGAGCTTGGTTCAAATTAGTAGTCTACAACCGATCTTAAAATTTCTTCAATGCAGCCTAAGCCTGCTCCGTGCTTGTCCCTGGGCTTCAACACAGCCAGTTGTTGCTCGGAAGTGCCGTCTTCACAGAGTAAAACACTAGCTCCTGTGTTTGTGGGGTTCAGTAACGTCAGCTGTTCCCCTGCTGTTTTGATGGCAATCTGTCCTGCTGCCTCCCAATTGACAGCACATCAGGCCTCAGCCTGCTAAGTGCTTGTCCTGGGCTCCAACATCGCCAGTTGCTGCTCATAACTGACTTTGGCACGGGTACTCCCTCCTGCCCAGCTTGGTTCCAGCCCTGCCTGCTGTTTCCGGGAAGTGTCAATGTCAGTTTGCCACCCCAAGTTGCCATGTCGTGTTGCGGTTGGGTTAGCCGAGGCTAGGGTGCCAGCAGTTTAGGTGCTTCCTATGTGGACTGCGGGTTCTGGTAAGAAAGGTTTGTTCCATAGTGCCAGTAGGACAAGCACCCCCTGTAGGACTGTGTGATTCGGTAACTGCGGCCAGCTTGCGGCATGCCAACTTTGCTTTTCAGGGGTAACTTCTGATACCCCTCCGGGTTCCAGCACCGTCAGCTGGTTCTCATCAGAGCCTTTGGCCTAGGTGCCTCCATCTCGGTATCCGAGTTCCAGCAACGTCTGCTGGTCCTTGGTAGTGCTTTGTAGCACAGGTACCTCCTGCTTAGTAACCGGGTTCCAGCACCGTCAGCTGGTCCTCGGTTGTGCCATTGGCTCTTATTCCTTCTGCTGCCCCTCCGGGTGCCAGCACTGTCAGCTGGTCCTCGCTATTTCCATTTGCTCTTGCAGCTTATGCTACCCCTCCGGGTTCCAGCACCGTCAGCTGGTTCTCGTCAGAGCCTTTGGCCTAGGTGCCTCCATCTCGGTATCCGAGTTCCGGCAACGTCTGCTGGTCCTTGGTAGTGCTTTGTAGCACAGGTACCTCCTGCTTAGTAACCGGGTTCCAGCACCGTCAGCTGGTCCTCGGTTGTGCCATTGGCTCTTATTCCTTCTGCTGCCCCTCCGGGTGCCAGCACTGTCAGCTGGTCCTCGCTATTTCCATTTGCTCTTGCAGCTTATGCTACCCCTCCGGGTTCCAGCACCGTCAGCTGGTTCTCGTCAGAGCGTTTGGCCTAGGTGCCTCCATCTCGGTATCCGAGTTCTGGCAACGTCTGCTGGTCCTTGGTAGTGCTTTGTAGCACAGGTACCTCCTGCTTAGTAACCGGGTTCCAGCACCGTCAGCTGGTCCTCGGTAGTGCCATTGGCTCTTGTTCCTTCTGCTGCCCCTCCGGGTGCCAGTACCGTCAGCTGGTTCAAGAGGACAAAGAACAGGAAGACAACCACCAAGATGCAGAACAACAAGAGAGAGAAGACAAAGAAGCATAAAAAAAACAAAGCAGAAGAACATTAAGCATAAGACTAATACTCTGAGCAAATGATATTATCTTATTTATAAGCAGAAGAAGACTAAGCAGTGTATGGGGGTGAGTCCGTTCCTCCTCGTGGTGCCCCTGGAAAAGGCCTGCTTCTGCAGGCCAAACTGAACGTGGACAAATCCTGTTGTAAATCTTTTGTGACAGGCAGAACGGAAGGTGTAAACTTCTAACTTTTCTAGATAACAACTACAGGAATGCCTGACACAAACAAGAATATGATGAAGAAGAATAGGAAGAAGATGAAGAAGCTGAATATGTAGAATAATAATTGTTGAATAAGAAGAATATGAAGAATGTAAGAAAAGGAAGAAGAAGAAGAAGAAGAAGAAGAAGAAGAAGAAGAAGAAGAAGAAGAAGAATGTAAAAAAAGGAAGTAGAAGAAGAAGAAGAAGAATGTAAAAAAAGGAATAAGAAGAAGAATGTAAAAAAAGGAAGTAGAAGAAGAAGAAGAAGAATGTAAAAAAAGGAAGTAGAAGAAGAAGAAGAAGAATGTAAAAAAAGGAAGTAGAAGAAGAAGACATACATGTCTGGCAAAATATAAATGAGGCTAACATAGTCAATATCTTTGTAACTCCTAACATCTTTAAAAAAAAAAGTTTAATTCCTGCTATTCCATTTGATTGGGCTAAACCTCTATGGCTTTAATGTCTCCTCCACCTCCCACAATACATTCTACATTATTCTTAGTTGTTTTTCTTCATGTAGAATTAACCTACAAGGAAAGAAAGGTTTTTTTTTAATTCCGATATTTTGGCCCCATTGACTTGCATTGGTTCCCGGTATCGGAATCGGCGATACCGATACTTTTTTTTAAGATCGGCCGATCCATTCCGATCCGATATTTTCAAGTATCGGCTGGTATCGCTCAACTCTACTAGCAACACTAATTGAAAAGCTAGAATTATTCCCCGAGACACACCTCATCAATGAATTCCACAACAAAAAATGAGTGAATGGGAGCAGGGTCGGACTGGGGTGCCTAGGGTCCACCAGGGGAATTGACTCTAGGGGCCCACCCTATGGCTACCATAAACTATTTTATTATGTGTTAATTTTTTGGCCTCTCCCACTAAAACATGTGCCTTATAGCAAGCTGTACAGTGTGCAAAAGAGAACACTCTCAGCCTCCTATATATTGTACAGACCGCACTCTCAGCCTCCTATATATCGTACAGACCGCACTCTCAGCCTCCTATATATTGTACAGACCGCACTCTCAGCCTCCTATATATCATACAGACCGCACTCTCAGCCTCCTATATATCGTACAGACCGCACTCTCAGCCTCCTATATATCGTACAGACCGCATTTTCAGCCTCCTATATATCGTACAGACCGCACTCTCAGCCTCCTATATATCGTACAGACCGCACTCTCAGCCTCCTATATATCGTACAGACCGCACTCTCAGCCTCCTATATATTGTACAGACCGCACTCTCAGCCTCCTATATATCGTACAGACCGCACTCTCAGCCTCCTATATATCGTACAGACCGCACTCTCAGCCTCCTATATATTGTACAGACCGCACTCTCAGCCTCCTATATATCATACAGACCGCACTCTCAGCCTCCTATATATCGTACAGACCGCACTCTCAGCCTCCTATATATCGTACAGACCGCATTTTCAGCCTCCTATATATCGTACAGACCGCACTCTCAGCCTCCTATATATCGTACAGACCGCACTCTCAGCCTCCTATATATCGTACAGACCGCACTCTCAGCCTCCTATATATTGTACAGACCGCACTCTCAGCCTCCTATATATCATACAGACCGCACTCTCAGCCTCCTATATATCATACAGACCGCACTCTCAGCCTCCTATATATTGTACAGACCGCACTCTCAGCCTCCTATATATTGTACAGACCGCACTCTCAGCCTCCTATATATCGTACAGACCGCACTCTCAGCCTCCTATATATCGTACAGACCGCACTCTCAGCCTCCTATATATCGTACAGACCGCACTCTCAGCCTCCTATATATCGCACAGACCGCACTCTCAGCCTCCTATATATCGCACAGATCGCACTCTCAGCCTCCTATATATCGTACAGACCGCACTCTCAGCCTCCTATATATCGTACAGACCGCACTCTCAGCCTCCTATATATCGTACAGACCGCACTCTCAGCCTCCTATATATCATACAGACCGCACTCTCAGCCCCCTATATATCGTACAGACCGCACTCTCAGCCTCCTATATATCGCACAGACCGCACTCTCAGCCTCCTATATATCGCACAGATCGCACTCTCAGCCTCCTATATATCGTACAGACCGCACTCTCAGCCTCCTATATATCATACAGACCGCACTCTCAGCCTCCTATATATCGTACAGACCGCACTCTCAGCCTCCTATATATCATACAGACCGCACTCTCAGCCTCCTATATATCGTACAGACCGCACTCTCAGCCTCCTATATATCGTACAGACCGCACTCTCAGCCTCCTATATATCGTACAGACCGCACTCTCAGCCTCCTATATATTGTACAGACCGCACTCTCAGCCTCCTATATATCGCACAGACCGCACTCTCAGCCTCCTATATATCGCACAGATCGCACTCTCAGCCTCCTATATATCGTACAGACCGCACTCTCAGCCTCCTATATGTCGTACAGACCGCACTCTCAGCCTCCTATATGTCGCACAGACCGCACTCTCAGCCTCCTATATATCGTACAGACCGCACTCTCAGCCTCCTATATATCGTACAGACCGCACTCTCAGCCTCCTATATATCGTACAGACCGCACTCTCAGCCTCCTATATATCATACAGACCGCACTCTCAGCCTCCTATATATCGTACAGACCGCACTCTCAGCCTCCTATATATCGTACAGACCGCACTCTCAGCCTCCTATATATCGTACAGACCGCACTCTCAGCCTCCTATATATCGTACAGACCGCACTCTCAGCCTCCTATATATCGTACAGACCGCACTCTCAGCCTCCTATATATCATACAGACCGCACTCTCAGCCCCCTATATATCGTACAGACCGCACTCTCAGCCTCCTATATATCGCACAGACCGCACTCTCAGCCTCCTATATATCGCACAGATCGCACTCTCAGCCTCCTATATATCGTACAGACCGCACTCTCAGCCTCCTATATATCATACAGACCGCACTCTCAGCCTCCTATATATCGTACAGACCGCACTCTCAGCCTCCTATATATCATACAGACCGCACTCTCAGCCTCCTATATATCGTACAGACCGCACTCTCAGCCTCCTATATATCGTGCAGACCGCACTCTCAGCCTCCTATATATCGTACAGACCGCACTCTCAGCCTCCTATATATCGTACAGACCGCACTCTCAGCCTCCTATATATCGCACAGACCGCACTCTCAGCCTCCTATATATCGCACAGACCGCACTCTCAGCCTCCTATATATCGCACAGATCGCACTCTCAGCCTCCTATATATCGTACAGACCGCACTCTCAGCCTCCTATATGTCGTACAGACCGCACTCTCAGCCTCCTATATATCGCACAGACCGCACTCTCAGCCTCCTATATATCGTACAGACCGCACTCTCAGCCTCCTATATATCGTACAGACCGCACTCTCAGCCTCCTATATATCGTACAGACCGCTCTCTCACCCTCCTATATATCGTACAGACCGCGCTCTCAGCCTCCTATATATGGTACAGACCGCACTCTAAGCCTCCTCTATATTGTACAGACCGCACTCTCAGCCTCCTATATGTCGTACAGACCGCACTCTCAGCCTCCTATATGTCGTACAGACCGCACACTCAGCCTCCTATATATGGTACAGACCGCACTCTCAGCCTCCTATATATGGTACAGACCGCACTCTCAGCCTCCTATATATCATACAGACCGCACTCTCAGCCTCCTATATATCATACAGACCGCACTCTCAGCCTCCTATATATCGTACAGACCGCACTCTCAGCCTCCTATATATCGTACAGACCGCACTCTCAGCCTCCTATATATCGTACAGACCGCACTCTCAGCCTCCTATATATCATACAGACCGCACTCTCAGCCTCCTATATATCGTACAGACCGCACTCTCAGCCCCCTATATATCGTACAGACCGCACTCTCAGCCTCCTATATATCGTACAGACCGCACTCTCAGCCTCCTATATATCGTACAGACCGCACTCTCAGCCTCCTATATATCGTACAGACCGCACTCTCAGCCTCCTATATATCGTACAGACCGCACTCTCAGCCTCCTATATATCGTACAGACCGCACTCTCAGCCTCCTATATATCGTACAGACCGCACTCTCAGCCTCCTATATATCGTACAGACCGCACTCTCAGCCTCCGGTATATCGTAGAGACCGCACTCTCAGCCTCCTGTATATCATACAGACCGCACTCTCAGCCTCCGATATATCGTAGAGACCGCACTCTCAGCCTCCTGTATATCATACAGACTGCACTCTCAGCCTCCTATGTATTGTACAGACCACACTCTCAGCCTCCTATAACAGATACTTTCTATAAGAGGTTGAGAGTGTGGTATGTACAGTATATAGGATGCCGATATTGCCGTATGTATGGCATATTGGCCTTGTATATGACATACAGGCTTTCGGCCTCCTATAAGACATACAGACTGTCAGCCTCCTATTAAGTCTCCTATGAGATATACAGACTGTCGTCCTCCTATTAGGCCTCCTATAAGACATACAGACTGTCGGCCTCCTATTAGGCCCCTTATGAGACATACAGACTGTCGGCCTACTATTAGGCCTCCTATAAGACATACAGACTGTAGAATATAATGTAATAATGTATAATGTATCCCCCATGGTATATAGCACAGCCCCAAAGTATATAACACAGCCCACATAGTATATAACACAGCCCCACATGGTATATAGCACAGCACCATATAGTATACAGCATAGCACCGAGGTATACAGCACAGGCCCATGGTATACAGCACAGCCCCACATGGTATATAGTACAGCACTATGGTATATAGCACAGCCCCACATGGTATACAGCACCATGGTATACAGCACAGCCCCACATGATATACAGCACAGGCCCATGGTACACAGCACAGCCCACATGGTATATAGCACATATAGCGCAGCCACACATGGTATACAGCACAGCACCACAGGGTATACACATTGGTATACAGCACAGCCCCACATGGTATGCAGCACAGCGCCATGGTATACAGCACCGCCCCACATGCAGTGGTGTAACTACAAAGTTATGGGCCCCGGTGCAAACTTTCAAACGGAGCCCCTCCATGCCAAAATACACGCACATCTCTGCTCCGTACACCTTGTACACGTGCAACTTCGCTCTGTACACGCGCAGCTCCGCTACATACACCTCGTACACACGCGGCTCCGCTCCATACACACGTGGCTCCTCTCTGTCCACCTCATACAGATGCGGCTCCGTACACCTCATACACATGCGGCTCCGCTCCGTACACCTCGTACACATGCGGCTCTGCTCCGTACACCTCGTACACACACATGCGGCTCTGCTCCGTACACGTTGTACACCCCCAGCTCTTCTCTCTCCACCTCATACACATGCGGCTCCGTACACTTCTTACACACATGGCTTGTCTCCGTACACCTCGTACACACGCGGCTCCGCTCCGTACACTTCGTACACACACGGCTTTTCTCCGTACATCTTGTACACACGCGGCTCCACTTCGTACACACGCGGCTACGCTCCATACACCTCGTACACACGCGGCTCCGCTCCATACACCTCGTACACACGTGGCTTCGCTCCGTACACACGCGGCTCCTCTCTGTCCACCTTATACACATGCGGCTCCGCTTCGTACACACGTGGCTTCGCTCCATACACCTCGTACATATGCGTCTCCACTCCGTACACCTCGCACACACACACGCGGCTCTGCTCCGTACACGTTGTACACACGAGGCTCCGCTCCATACACATTATACACACATGGCTCCGCTCCGTACACACACACGCGGCTCTGCTCCGTACACCTCATACACACGCGGCTCTGCTCCATACACCTCGTACACACGTGGCTTCACTCCGTACACACGCGGCTCCTCTCTGTCCACCTCATACACACGTGGCTCCGCTCCGTACACCTCATACACACGCGGCTCTGCTCCATACACCTCGTACACACGTGGCTTCACTCCGTACACACGCGGCTCCTCTCTGTCCACCTCATACACACGTGGCTCCGCTCCGTACACCTCATACACACGCGGCTCCGCTCCGTACACCTCGTACACACACGGCTCCACCTCGTACACACACGGCTCCACTCCGTACACCTCATACACATGCGGCTCCGCTCCGTGCTCCTTGTACACACACAGCTCTGCTCCGTACATACACAGCTCCGCTATATTCCCCCCCCCCGACCCACACTCACATAAACTTCCCCGATCTTCATCCAGCACTATGACAACCTGCACAACAGAGACCTGCAGACTCGGCTTCTGATCATGTGACCACTGACTCCTCCCCTCCCGTGACCTCATCACAGGTCCTGTGCCAGAAGAGAACACAGCCTAGCAATGCGGTGGCTCCGTGCATGGGGGCGTGGCGGCCCTGGCGCTATGGTATGTGCAGGCGCGTCCCTGCAAATCATGGGACGCACTTTTAAAGGACGCCCACACATTTAAAGGGGCAGCATTTTTAAAGGACCCCTTTAACACACAAAAAACACTCAGTGGCAATACTATAATGCACGCAACAAGTAATCATCCAAAACATATAATAAAAGCAGTTCCAGTAGGAGAGTTCATTAGACATAAAAGAAATTGTAGCGATGAAATTTATGTGCAGTCTGAGTTCAATATGGTTACTGAAAAATTTAAAAAACGTAAATATCCCACCTGGATGCTAAATAGAGCAAAACACATAGCAGATACAAGAATAAGAGAGGAACTAATAACCTCCACAACCACTGAAAAGGAAAACCATGAAGAAAATAAAAACAAGAGAGAGAAGAAAAACAAAAACAATAATAAAGCCTGTTAGGCATCAGGTTCCTGCCACTGCACAGCAGGAAACCAGAGCCTTGCACCCAGCGGTCTCCCATTCTTCTTCAGCCACAGTGGAGCCTGCTCAGCAGATTCGTTGGTCCTGGCACTCTGCCCAGGCCAACTCTGTGGGTTTGCTTGCTGCTGCCACCTCTGGCACAGCTATGACAATGCATGCTCATCAGCAGCGAGATTCTCCAGGGACTAAGTCCTCATGTCGGGCCACTGAGCATGCCCGTGGAGTGATCTCCCATTGGAGATCGAGGGTCACGTGCTCAGGTCCTGCTCGTGTTCGGAATGGCCCATCCGAGAAGCCAGGAAGGTCCCGGACGCCAGTGGCTATAAAAGGTTTGCATGGCCGCTCGCCCATGCGCTAGGATAGACTGTATTTACAGACTATAAGGTGTGAGAGATGTATGCACGTATGAATGTATCTGGTGACTGACTCATTATGAAACCCCTACCCTTGGTACGCATGTGTTGTGCAGCCTAGCCTGCTAGCGCCCAGGCTTAGGTGTAGGTAGGTCAGGGTTTGAGTCAGACATTGGTCCTCACCAGTGATCCAGCACGCCTCAGTGCACCAGCACGCCTCAGTGCACCAGCACGCCTCAGTGCACGTGCTCCACACTCCTCTGCCAGCGTCTTTAGCGGCGCTCGTGGCAGCGACGCCGCTCACTCAGTGGGCCTAGAGGGACTCTAACCCCGTGTCCTTGGGGTAGCGTTCTGTGGCCGTACACTGTGCGCTCCTTTAGCCGAGCTCTGTGAGCACAAACAGGCTCCGTTTATGTTCAGCGGTAGTGCGGCTCTGTGAAGCAGCAGAGTCCGCCCCCGTACACACCGGGTGACGATAACCCGCGTGTGTCTTTATAGTATACCACCATATAGCATCCGCCTTTACTGTGCAGCAGGTTACCACCCCTGCACGGTGGACCTCGGGCTGCGAACGCACCTTATTACCATCTTTATTATTTGGTGCGTTCCGCGAGCCCTAACAAATCCTATGTGTCCTTGCAATATAGTGCACAATTTGAACAAATCAAACACATAAATACATTTTTGCCAATCCTATATTAGGATAAAATCTTGGCAGATATATTAAATGAAGGAGAAAATGTGGTGGCAAGAAGAGGTAAAACTATAGGAAGTTATGTATCAAATAGTGTGTATAGCTCCAGAAAAAAACGAACTTGGCTGGAAACTCAAGGCTTTTACAAATGTGGTAGCAAAAACTGTACCACATGTAAATATGCGCTAGTAACAAAAACCTTCACAAATCAGGAAAAAACAAAAGAATTTAACATAAAAAAATACATCAATTGTAATTCAAAAAATGTAGTATACAAAATAAATTGCTCCATATGCAACCTATCATATATAGGCTGCACCACGAGAAAGCTAAAAACGCGCATTACAGAGCATCTTAGGGATATCAATAAAAACACTCTAAACTGCAACATATCAGGAGGGCAAGGCACTTTATCTCAGCACATGGAGGCATCATTCCAAATCAGTGGCATAGAACAGATCCAGAGGTCTGAACGTGGAGGAGATAACAAAAGACGATTCCTCACACGTGAAGCCTTCTGGATCTACTACCTGAACACCAGAGCACCCGTGGCATGAACAAACGCAACGAAATAATGTTTCACTATTGAAGCTAATAGGGGATATTTTATTATGTATATATTGTTGTTATATATTTTGTCTGTCTTAAAACACTACTGCCAAAGCAGATGAGGAATCTATTATTAGTCAGAGTCAGTGAAATCACACACCTGTAGAATAGTTGTAATGCTGTTGAGCTCCTCCTGCTTTGCAAGTGCTGGGTTTAAATGTTTCTGTATGTCAGTAAGTGCAGAGCTTTGAGAAAGATCTGTAATAGATCGAAACATGTCGCTTGCACTCATATTTGCACACTGTCTGTGGAGTTTTTAATCGTGTGAAAACATTTTTGGAATCATTAAAGGATTACATTTTTTAAAGGAGCTGGAACAAACTTTTTTTTTTCTCTTATTACAAGATGACATCGCATCAGGATGGCGCTCCGTGCACCTGATGGTCTGGTTGGTCAGCTGGCTTTGGTTTTATACCATTTTCTTTTTATATTAGAGAGGTTGTCCACCTTATCTCCACCCCAGGGTGTGGTCTGGTGCTTAAATAGTTGGCGTCCAGAGGCATTCAATGTTCAGTGTGTCTGGAGAGGCTAACTAAAGAGAAGTGTTCGTGTTTATGCTAACCTGAACTTTGTGTTTTGCTAACCCTATGCAGGTGGGTCAACACTACCACAAGGACTGTGCTTTGTTCTACCATTTTGTTTTGGTTTCCCATTTTTGCCAAAGGGCCGTGTTTGTTATGAATGAGTCACCGGAGGAGGAAAAAACAAAAAAGCAAGCTAAGTCCAGAAAACCGGAGAGGTTGGTAGCTAGCGGATTGCAGACCCCTGATCCTATTCACAACAACTAACAGTAGCCGTGGAGCGTTCCTACGGTGGTCCTAGACGCCTCTTCACCGCCGGAGAACTAAATAAGCCTAAAGAAAGAAAGGGGAAATCTAAACTGCCCCAGAGCAGACCCCAAAGCAATAGACAGCCCCCAACATGTATTGTCGGTGAAAACAGATGAAAACACAAACACAGACAGAATGACAGGCAGCGCAAATGATGGGGCCCAACTAACTAGATAGGAAAGGACAGAAAAGATGCTGGCTGCAATCCGCAAAAACCCTACCAAAAATGTCCCAACATGTCTGATAGGAAAAACGGCCCTGAAGTCACTAGACTTCAAAATCCCTATATCAGCACTCCGATATATTCTGAAGATAGAGCAAAAGAGATTTAACCGATCAGGGACAAAAATGGAAATTCAGCAGAGCCCCAGCCGGGGCTGGCAGAACACAAAACTAAGCAAATCAGATAAAATCTCATGGAACAATAACAGAGCAAAACTTAGCTTTAGAAGACAGGAACTGAACTGGAGGCCAGAGCTCAGAGCAGAGAAATCACCAGCAACCCTACAGGGCGTCGGCTGCCTTATATCCACTCAGAGATTCCGGATGTCCAGTCGCAGTCCACCTGTTCAGGTGACAGGTTTCTCCCATCCAAATCAGTTTCATCACCTCCTTTCACCAGCAGAGGGAGTTCATCGGACATCAAAGGTGAACGAGAAAATGAGCTCACAACACGTGTTTATTTCTAGGTCACCATGGTTTAAGGTGCATATATAATAAACCAGTGAAGATCTTAAAGAGACAGTGTTCCCATGTCTACCTCCGTGTACATCTAAGTGAATCAATCTGCCACAATATATTGGAGCTTGAAAATTTGGGTCCCCATCAGAGTCTCCATTCTGAAGAAATTTGACCAAAAATTACATCAAATGTTTTCACAAATCACAAAAGTAAACAAAGAGAGCCAAATGAAACAAATGAATAAAAAATATTAGACTGTGTCATATAATTATTGAGGGAAATTATCCAATATCACATGTCTGTGAGTGGCAAAAGTAAGTGAAACCTTTAAGGTTAGCAGAAAATGTAAGGGTGAAATTAGAGTTTGGTGTTTTCCGTCAATGGGATGACAAAGATCATTCTAAGATCAAAGCATATACCGTAATAATCCGCAAAGTCCCAAAGGAAGCCAAGGGAATAAAAAAAGCAGCTAAAGGCCTCTCTGACATTAGCTAATGTTAATGTTTATGAGTCTACCATCAGGACCACAGTGATCAACAATAGGGTGCATGGCATGATTACAAATTAAAAAAAAGGACATTGCTGCCATATGCAGTTTGCTAATGTTCATCTTGACAAGCCAGAATCCATTAGAAAAATGTCTTGTGCATGGATGAGAACAAATTAGAATTTTCTGGTATACAGTTTCATGTAAAAGTTTGGACACCCCTGGTCAAAATGACTGTTATTGTGAACTGATGAGCAAGTTGAACATGAAATGATCTTTAAAAGGCCTAAATGTAAAGATGACACAGTTTATTTGTATATTAGGCTATATATTCTGTATATATATATATTCATTCATTCATTCATCTTTTACATTCTAAAATTTACAAAAAAGGAAAATGGGCCGATGCAAAAGTTCAGGTAACTTGCATGGTTAGTACCTAGTAGCACCTCCTTTTGCAAGTTTGAAAGCTTGGAAATGCTTTTCGTAGCCAGCCAAGAGTCTTTCCATTCTTGTTTGAAGGATTTTCATCCATTCTTCCTTGGAAAATTCTTCCAGTTCTGTGAGATTCCTGGGTCGTCTTGCATGCACTGCTATTTTGAGGTCTAGCCACAGATTTTCAATGATGTGCAGATCAGGGGACTGTGAAGGCCATTGTAAAATCTTCAACTTGTACCTTTTGAGGTAGTTTATTGTGGATTTTTACATGTATTTAGGATCATTATCCATTTGTAGAAGCCAAACTTTTTTTTAAACTTCAGCTTATTTACAGATGGTATTATGCTTGCATTAAGAATTTGTTGAAATTTCATTTGAATCCATTCTTCCCTCTACCCGTGAAATAAATGTTCCCCGTGTCATTGGCTGCAACACAACCCCAAAGCATGATTGATCCACCCCCATGCTTAATGGTTGGTGAGATGTCCTTTTCCTGAATTTTATGGTGAGGATGCAGGAGAGGTTTTCTTCTAATGACTCTTCCATGAAAGCCATATTTGTGCAGGTGTCTCTGAACAGTAGAGCAATATACCACAACTCCAAGGTCTATTAAATCTTTCTGAAGGTCTTTTACAGTCAAGCGGGGGTTCTGATATGCCTCTCTAGCAATCCTACGAGCAGCTCTCAGTGAGATTTTGCTTGGCCTTCCAGTCTTTATCTTGACCTTCACTGTTCCTCTTAATTGTAATTTCTTAATTATATTTTGAACTGAAAAAAAGGCTGCTTAAAAACTCTTTACTTCTTTCGGAAGAAGCAACAGGCAAAATGTACGTAGGGTTGAGGGGGGAATGTACGTAGGGTTGAGGGGGGACGCATAATCCATCCAGACTTCTGCTTCCAGTGTCTTATTGTGCTCAGGTAAAGCGTCTTACATTTTACTATTGTTCAGTGTATGGAACAAATGATCCTCAGGTTGGTTCCTATCTAATATATTGTTATCTGCATACCGGTGACTTTCTCATACAAAACACAGGAGCGCTCGGCTGATCAAGTGCTCCTTGTATATGGGAGAGATGGCCGAGAAGGCGATGTCCCGAACCGTCTTTCAGTCAACAACCATCTATTGTATGGTGAGCTTTACTCTTGGTCCGGCCAAGCACTCCTTTGTTCTCTAGGAGGGTACCACTGCCAAACTCCCCTGGAAGCAGCTTCTCAGTAGGAAGAACAAAAAGATCAGCTGCTAAAATTCAGCAGGTGGGATCGTTCTCTCTCCCGGATACCCCCATGCATTGGCGTAACTTGAAGCTTGTGTGCCTCAATGCAAAATCTCCAATAGTCTCCAACTATCATAGGTCTTTAAAAGTAATAGTTTTTTTCACATGGGGCACAGGGACTTTTGGAGCCTCCTAGTCTCCAGGACCTGGGAGCGATTGCTACCCCTGCACCTATTACAGTTACATTAAATTGCCACGTGGTTATGCCAAAATCAGTGGGTTGGGACAGCTTTAGACTAATATGTATCAGGCTTTTACACTGTTCTGACCATGAAAAAATAACTGAAGTGTTATTGAAATAAATTAAGGCAAGTGTGAATAGAGCCCAATACCTAAGTTACCTAACAGTTCAGTAATATCTTTGCCATCATATCCATAACCTTATATTGCAATAGAAAACATTGCAATAAGGCATCAACTAGACAGGCACCGAGGCAGGATAGGCCATTGTCAGTGGTGACAGAACACTCTCAAAACTATTGTCTGGACTGAATATGTGTCTCACTCAGGCAAATATATGAATGTCACTGAAATAAAGACAGTCAAATATTAATTGTTCTTCTTTTCTCATTAAAATGCCAAGTAAAAAGGAAAGCCATCATTAATATTTTAATGAACAATGCACCTTGTCTATTACAGGACGATTATAGAAGATAAATCTAGTGATCAAGGTTACACCAAGTAACGTTCAATATTCCGTTTTTGCATATCTTATATATGCTTATTTGTTTTTTTTTTATCCTCTATATAAAATGATTTAATTCTTCAATAAGAAAAATGGAACAATTGGTAAAAAGAGCAATCAGTATTGTGCTTCTGTATTTTTTTTATGTGAATGAACCCTTGTATAAATGAACATTTACATGCCGAAAGAGGTAAATAGTCAGTATTGGACAAGGCCTACCTAAGGCCCACAGGAGGAATTGACTGTAGCGCCATACACTACAGCTACATGCAAACACCTGTTGGGTGATTAACCTGTTGGAGCAGAGTGACTCCTGCAACTCTACTGTGTCCACTAGGGTGACCGGATCTCATATGGGGGGGGAAAAATGTCAGAATCTTGTTCGTCTGGACCCCACAAAACGATTCCCCTTTCCAGATATTGAGAGAGCCAAAATTTGAGCTCGATCAAACGACGTTAACCCGTGCCGCTTGTCGCTCAAAGTTTGAAAAAATCCAAATTGAAGTATTTTAAGAATTAGGTATTTTGCATAGTCTGTTAGACTATAAAGAATGTGACAACAACATTGCAGAAATAGCCCTGACCAAATTTTCGAACCATTTGTGGTATTTGAATGCAGAGTTGGTGGGATTATCGCTTTTTGATCCCACCATTACAGACAATGAAAAGTTGTTAATGGCTAATAAATTGCTCAGTAGCACAGATGAACCATCAGAGCACGCTAACCTACATGAGTTGATAATTTTACATAGTTATCTAATCTATTCTAGAGCTTTTGTTAAAGTAGTTTTTGAAACGTCAGAATATAATGCTCGGCATTTGCTTACAACTTGCAGGACATATTGCTTTTGTTCTTCATCTTTTGTCAGAAGGTCGTTAAAGTCTGTTACTTCCTACCTCTTTTAATTTTTCTTTCCTAACTTTTGGATTTACAACCCTAGCGTGCTCTGATGGTTCATCTGTGCTACTGAGCAATTTATTAGCCATTAACAACTTTTCATTGTCTGTAATGGTGGGATCAAAAAACGATAATCCCACCAACTCTGCATTCAAATACCACAAATGGTTCGAAAATTTGGTCAGGGCTATTTCTGCAATGTTGTTGTCACATTCTTTATAGTCTAACAGACTATGCAAAATACCTAAATCTTAAAATACCTCAATTTGGATTTTTTCAAACTTTGAGCGACGAGCGGCACGGGTTAACGTCGTTTGATCGAGCTCAAATTTTGGCTATCTCAATATCTGGAATCTCTTTGTGGGGTCCAGACGGACAAAATTCCGACATCGATTTTTTGCGGTCACCCTAGTGTCCACAATAGTAGTATGTATTAAAGGGGTTGTGGTAGATCGTCTCTCTCGGCTGTACACGAAGGTAGACACAAACACTGCGGCTTTAAGGATGCACTTGGTTTATTAGATACCACATAAACCAAATTTAAGCACAAAACAAACACGGCCACCTGGGCAAAACAGCAAAGCAAAACAAATCGGTAGCTCTTTCTACAATCCTTGCATTAGCAGGGATCAGCACGCTCAGGGGTAGCAAGACCCACAGTTCAGACATAAACAAAACACCAAACACTTCTCTGGAGTGTTCCTCTCCAAACACTGAACACTGCTGCCTTTGGAGGCCAGCTACTTAAGCCCCAGACCATGCACTGGGGTGGAGATAATGTGCACTTCCTCCCACCCATTCATTGGATGTCCAAATTAACTTAACCCCTCACAACACTTAGTGTGCTGGAGGAAAAACTCTGCATTTTATATCACTGACGCCATTAGGTGTAGTGAAACATACAGAGGGGAAAAAAGTATTTAATCAGCCATCAATTGTGCAAGTTCTCCCACTTAAAAAGATGAGAGAGGCCTGTAATTGACATCATAGGTAGACCACAACTATGAGAGTCAAAATGAGAAAACAAATCCAGAAAATAACCTTGTCTGATTTGGTAAGACAAAATGTCACACAGTCACAAATGTTCTCTCTGCTCTTTTTCTTGGATCTGGTCTCTTGACTCCTTTACTCAGATCTGGTCTGTGTGAATCAGCATCTACCATAGAGCTGATACCTCACAATTGGTGCTGCAAATGCAGGCAGACATCCCAGATGACAGATGATTACAGTCTGGAAACTGCATGTCATGGGTCAAGGCAGCTACAGTGGTGAAAGTGCAGCCTGCAACCATTGAGGAGCTAATTAAACAGCTGGTACAGGTGAATCTACAGCAGCAGCAAGCTCAGCACTTGACCAGCAAGCTGTTGATACAGTAGTTCCAGCTACAGCAGCAACTAATGCAGCAGCAATGACAGCAGCAGGAACAGATGATGCTTCAACAGAGGTCGTCCGTGTCAAAGAAGCCGCACTACCTCCAGGCCGAAGTGACGAGACCCAGGTGGAAAAACTATGACATGGGCGTTGCAAAAGATGATTCCGGGTGATGTTGTTGAGGCATACCTGGCTAAGTTTGAGAGGGTGGCAGACTGAGAGACTACCACCAGAGCAGTTGGCGGAGGTTCTAGCTCCATACCTGACCAGGGAGCCACAGAATGCATACTTTGATCTGGTCCTGCAAGACACAAAAGAGTATGACAAACTTAAAGCTGAGATCTTGGCTCGGCTGGGCGTGACCCTGGCAGACAGGGTACAATGGTTCCACCTCTGGGACTTTCACAGGGATAAACCTCCCCGGTCACAGATGTTTCACATTCTGTATCTGGTACAGAAGTAGCTACAACCAGAGACTTATTCCCCAGCCTAGATGGTCATGAGAGTGGTTATGAATTTGTTTATCCACTCTCTGCCGAAGCAACAGAGGTACCGGGCAGTCAAGTATTACCTGGTAAGGTCATCTTTCTGGGGTTCCTGAAGAGGGGATGGCCTCCAAACGAGGGGGGACTAAATCCGCACTAGAGGTGTGTCCAAAGTCCCAGGAGACTATTGAGTCGCAGCCGAGTAATCAGTCCCATTCCGCTCTCTGTGGAAGGTGTCATGCCCCTGGCCATATAGCGCCCGGTGTCCCATGAACTCTAAGCCAATGGACTAAAGTATACACCAGCGTTGCTCCTATATTGCCTTTCCCACTTGCAGTGCGGTTCCTCAACCTGGCGAGGGCCCTCAGGCATGCTCAGTGTCTGTAAACGGGGTGACAATGACTGGACTGTTGGACTCAGGAAGTTTGGTGATCCTGATAAGGGCCGCACTTCCTCATCAACTGATTCCTGGGAAGATGGTAGGCGTCCTGTGTATCCATGGGGACAATAAGAACTATTCTGTGGCTCGTGTCGATGTAGGCACAGATTGTGGGACCACGTCTCAGGAAGTGGGGGTCGTCAAGGACTTGTTGCACCCTATAATAATCGGACAGGACTTTGCATTGTTCTGGGACATGTGGAGGAAAGCATGGACACCTGGTTGTTCGGGTGACAGCCAGATCACCCCTACAGAAACCTCGCCGTAGGCCATTGCAGGTGAGTTTCCCATGTGTGCTTACTGGAGATGAGGATTATGTAGCATTCTCTGAGGCCAACATCCCTGAGCTGGAGGTGTCCGAGGGAAACTTGTGAACTGCCCAACTCAGGGATCTAACTCTTAAAGGAGCATTTAAAAATCTGACAGTGTTAAATGGGGTGGCTCAGGAGCTGGGGGCCAACAGTTGTTTCCCTCATTTTTCTATGAATGTCGATCTGCTTTGTACAGTAATCAAGCCAAGGGGTGAGGTGATAAAGCAATTACTTGTGCCAGGACTCTATTGATGCAGGGTGTTTGGCATGGCTCATTCACATGTGTTGGGTAGCCACTTGGTGGCAGATTAGACCCAGAAGTGCATCCTCCAGAGATTCCACTGGCCTGAGTCTAAAGCCCCCGTCACACATAGTGACGCACCAGCAATCCCGACAACGATATGACCTGGTCAGGATCGCTGGTGTGTCACTACATGATCGCTGGTGAGCTGTCAAACAGGCAGATCTCACTGATCTGTTGAGCTGTCAAACAGGCGCTTAGAAACCCGCTGTTTACCTTGGATACCAGCTCCCAGCGCGAACACTCTGATATCTAAAGTACACAGTGGGTTTCTAAGCGCAGCGCGGTGCTTAGAAACCCGCTGTTTACCTTGGATACGAGCTACCAGGGTCTGCTTTCAGCGCTGGGATCTCACTGATCGCTGGTCTCCCGCCTGCCACACGCAGCGATGCATGCTGGCCAGCGGGAGACCAACGATCAAAAAAATGTCCTGGACATTACTAAACGATCAGCGATACCCGGCGGGGGGGCCGGTCGCTGATACGTGTCGCACACAGCGATATCGCTGGTGAGATCGCTGTTGCGTCACCAAACTTGTGACTCAGCAGCAATCTCGCTAGCGATCTCACTGTGTGTGATGGGGGCTTTAGAGAGAATATATGATCCATTGTTGTTCTTGCTCCACATGCCAGCTAACCTCCCCGGTGGCCAACTTCTGCAGTCCTCTAGTACCGTTGCCCATAACGATGGATTTAGTGGGGTCCCTGGTGCTGTCTACCAGAGAACATCAATAAATATTGGTGGCCTTGGATTGTGCTACCTGGTACCCAGAGGCGGTACCCTTATGAAATTCCTCCGCTAAGTGTATGTCTCGGGAGCTGCTCCATATCTTCTCTCAAACCGGAATGCCAAAGGAGATGCTGAGGATCAAGGGACCTCCTTCATGTCAAAGGTCATGAGGGAGTTGTGCAAGGACACTGCAGATTTCATAACTCAGAACCTCAGTGTACCATCCCCAGACAATGGACTGTGATGGAGAGGTTTACCAAAACCTTGAAGGCTATGTTGAGGAAAGCAGTGGAGAAGGATGGTCGAGACTGGGACTGTCTGCTTCCCTATCTGTTTTTCTCCATCAGAGAAATTCCCCAAGCTTCCACAGGTTTCTACCATACCCACTTGATGAACTACTCTATAGGTGACACCCTCTCGGAATTCTGGATTTGATGAAAGAGTACTGGAAATCTGAGATCACACCCTATAGAAGCGTGGTGGAGCATATCGCCCAGATGGAACAGAGGATGGCCAACATGATGCCCATAGTAAAGGAGCTCCTCCCCAAGGCACTGGAAGCACAATATGGAGTGTATAATAGGTCAGCCAGGTTGAGACAGTTCAACCCAGGGGATTGAGTACTTGTGCTGGTGCACATGGTGGAAAGCAAGTTCCTGGCCAAGTGGCAGGGCCTCTATCAAGTGGTAGTGGAAGTTGGTGAAGTCAACTATAAAATCCACCAACCAGGGAAGAGGAAGCCCTACCAGGCTTACCATTTTAACCCTATTAAACCATGGCAGGGCAAAGAACCAGTAGAAGATCTGGAGCGCCCCGGCCAGGGCTATCGGGGTACTCGGCACCGGGCCCGTTAATCTCAATGGGAGTTGTCACGGAAGCTGTGACCCGGTCCGTGGCCCTGGGGCTCCATGGCAAAAGGGGGTGAAAGAACAATGAAATAGAATTGATGAATAGTTCGTGACGCCACCTGTGGTGCTCGGCGAGGGAGATGTTAAGCCGACGCTGCATGCAGATCCTCTGGGACTGGTGGTGTGTTGCAGCCAAGATGGTGAAGCTCCCCACAAGTGGAGCTGTAGTCCAAGGGCAGTGTGGATGTAGGGGTAGCTGAGAGGCATGGGCAGTGTAGAGGCCGGTACACAGATGTAGCGGTACCAGGGGTGTTGGCGTAGGAATGAATGGAGGACACCGGGGCTTGTAGTTCCAAAGCTTTACTCACAGTCTGTAGTACACACCGGTGCCTGCCTCCGTACTGTGTCCTCCGGGTCAGAGGCTCAATCAACCTCCAGGTCAGATGGAATGCTCCCTTCCAACGCTCCGCCAACATGTAACTTTCTGAACTTCTCCTCTTATAGCGCCTTTAAGTGTGAAGATCTCCTAGTACTGAGTTACACTGGAGTTCCTCCTGACAGGTGTTCCCAAGAACTCTACTTGTACGGCAGACAGCTGTAGGCTGCTTCGGGGACTCCGTACTCCTGAATCCCGGCTCACTATCAATGTTGCTGTTGTGCCCCCAAGTCTTAGATGGGAGTAGTGCATTTACAGCCCACTACTCCACCGATGTCTGCTGCAGAACCATTAGTGTCCATACAACCTCGGGGATCGGGCCCCGGCCTTGCGCTTAGAACTTCTAGGCAGGGTTCTTCCTCTAACCCACGTCCTCTGTTCCCTTTTACTCCTACGTTCCATACTAGTCTTTCCTTCTTATGGAAGATTAGGTTTCTGCTCAATGTCTTTCGCCTTCTTTCCTTTCCTGTGCCAGATGGCTCAGATCACTGAGTCAGCTGCAGCACTCCTTCCTCCATCTCTCTCTCAGGGATCTTCCTTCCTCACTCCTCTCTGAGTGACTCTCCGACTAACTGACCCCAAATCTCAAACCTTCCCGCTATTTTATGTATTCTAAACTCCACCCGCCTCCCAGCACGTTTCGTATTCCAAGCAGGGAGCCACCAAAGGTGCTCTGCTACACTCCAAGTAGGGAGCCGCAATGTGGCTTTGCTGAACTACCGTGTTGTGTGGGATGCGAGTGTTGGAGCGTGGTTAGGAGCCTCCAACTCACCTGGATGGTGGGGTACCACACCTCAGGAGGAGGTGCAGTACCTCTGTGGCAACTGAACCCTCAGGGGCACCACAGATCCTTATCTGTTGACCAAGTCCGAAGTCTCGCGTGGAAGATGTTAAGATGGCGGACACCTTGTCGGGAGCTGTTGCAGAGGAATAAAGACCTGTTTTCTGAGTTACCAGGCTATAGAGCCTGAGGTATTCACAGAGCCTCATGTTCACGTCAATCTGAAGCTGTATCACTAACGGACACTAACTCTAGGAATCACTGAAGAATCCAAAAGTGGCTGGTATAGTCCCATAGTGTTAGTGCCAAAATGAGATGGGAAGTGGCGGTTATGTAATGACTACAGGAAGCTCAATGAGGTCTCAAAGTTTGACACCTTCCCAATGCCTAGGTTAGATGAGCTTACTGAGAGGCTAGGAACAGCTCAGTACATCACCACCCTGGACATTACTAAAGGATACTGGCAAATTCTCCTGTCCAAAGAGGCCAATGAGAAGACTGCCTTCTCAATGCCAGATGGATGTTATCAGTATGTCAGGATGCTGTTTCGGTTGCAGTGAGCTCCAGCCACCTTCCAGAGAGTCATGGACTGGATCTTACCACCACAAAAAGTATGCAGCAGCTTACCTAGATGATATCGTCTTATTCAGCCAGTACTGGGGAAGTCATCTTGGCAAAGTTCAGTCCATACTTGACACCCTAAGGAAGGCAGGCTTTACCATCAACCAAAAAAAATGTTATGGAGAAAGCCAAGTATCTGGGCTATGTGGTAGATAAAGGTGAAATAAAATTTCAAATAAATAGAGGCAATCCAGAGCTGGCCACAGCCCCTCTTGAAGAAGCAGGTCAGATCATTTCTAGGTATCGTGGGCTATTATCAAAGAATGGTCCCTAACTTTGTCCTGTAGCAGCCCTGCTGACAAATATTCTGAAAGAGACGAAAGTGGGTATGGCTAAGTGGTTTTGGAAGATGAGCCAGCTTCCAGATACTGAAACTGGCCCTCTGTAAAACAGCCAGTTTTGGTGGCGCCCAACTTCTCCAAAGAGTTTGCAGTACAGATGGACGCATTGAATGTCAGGCTGGGAGCAGTTTTGTCCCAGGAGATTAACGGAGAAAAACACCCTGTAATGTACCTCAATCAGAAGCTGTCCACATGTGAGAAGAACTACTCAATAGTGAAAAAAGAATGTTTGGCCATCAAGTGGGTGATCGATACTCTGAGGTATTACCTATTACATAGAAGGTTCAGGTAAGTGTTGGACCATGCCCAACTGAGATGCATACAAGAAAAGAAGGGAAACAATGCCCAAGTAACTAGGAGGTTCCTAGCCCTACAAGATTTTAGATTTCAGGTGGAGCATATGCCTGGGAAACAACAAGGGAATGCAGATTCCCTATCAAGGGTCTATTGTATGTTGGCAGAAGGTGTCAAGCCCCCTGCTTTTGGAAGGAGGATGGTATGTAAAGTGGTATATGTCCCTGAACTGCCAAGCCTCGGTGATGTAGGTCACGGAATAGCAGGCTCCAGCACACAGTGCTGAGAGGTATTTTAATGTGCCCGGATAATGGGTCCGGGTTTTATGAGCATCTGAAAGAGCTGAGGGGAATCAGTTGCTCACCTACCTCTAGTCCAGATCTTGAAACGTCTGATTTAAGACAGCTGGTGCTGTCTCACGTTGTCTGTGTTTGCAAGGTGAGAAGGCCTTGCATGTGCTGCTCAGATCCTGCTGGTCTGAGGGTAAAAGACTCACATTTAAACGGGTGAGACAGTGCTATGTATGGACTGATTATTTTTGTTTTTTTCTGTTATAGCTTTTTTTCCTGGAAGAGCAGTTTGGTTTTGTTAACTCTAATAGTTTATGAACTTTTGATAAACCGCCTGTTTGTTTTGACTCAACAAATTTAGTCCTCTGTGTGAACCAGCGTCTACCATAAAGCGGATCCCTCGTACTCTATACATCTTCTCAGCTTAACAGATGTTTCGCCCGATGCTAGGCCCGACACCATCATATGCTCTCGTAGGCAACTCTGTTTGTTACACTTGCCCTAATTGGGGTCACCGATGCTTCCCGTTAGGCCACAAGTACCCGATATGTGAGTCACTTGGTACCTAGTGCGTTCCTTACACTGACCGCCTTCGTTCCCTGAAGCATGGCCCTGGCCCACACCCTGTACCATACATCTACGCTGGAGGTAATGGCCTGATTCACCTAGGACTTCTCTTCAGCACAAAATATGCTGTGTCCCTTCCAGGAATTAGCATCCAACTTTCGATGCTTGACCAGCAGAGTATGGACGTTGGGTCTTGACCAACGAAGTATGGATGCTGAGTCTTGACCAGCAATGCCTGGACTTTGTTGCTTGACCAATGATGTTTTGCCTGCTCTGGTGTCCATTCGCTCTCAGGTGACGCTACTCCAGGGATTACCACAAGCTCTTTGTGCGGCTCATGCGTCCTTCACTTCTCACATCTTGTTGCCAACTCTTCCACCTCCTGAGGCCCGCCATGGCCCCACTTTTCACTTGATGGAGTCCTCTCTGACTCACCATCCCATTTCTTGATTGCCCCTGGCCATTTCCTCAGGCCACACTTTACTGGGTTAATCTTTTCCTCACATTTCACTCAGCTGCAACGTCACTTTGCTGCTGTAGGTTGGTGCTCCCGCCATCCTCCCACGATGGACAGATTGTTCCTGCCATTTCGCACCACTCACTGCCATTTTGCAGCCCCTGTTTGGTGCCATCTTAGACTGCGTAACAGTCACCATCTTTCAAACAACTTGAGTCTTCCCTGCATGGTGTTGCTCTTTCAACCTCAAGACTCGAACCTAACGACTACGCCTAGTGTAACGCGGTGCGGGGTGGTAGCCGCAGGCGAGGCATTCTTCTGAGACACCCTGGCACGTTACATGAAAGTGGAGATCCTGGCTAGGTGTGTGGACTTGTGCTAAGAGGGAATTATGCCCGTGCAGGCCGCATGTTGCTGGTTTGCCAGGTTTGTTTCATAATTCAAGAAAAGGAGACCACCATTCAAAAAAAAAATCTTTACTAAACTTGGTAATGGTTATATACAAAGGATAGCATGTAAAAAGTCTTATGGACATTTCCTTTGCAACATGAACCATTTTCCACATAGTATCCTTCCTCTATATTATATTTCATGGCTGTTTATGTCTGAAGTTTCTCCCTACTTCGCCACAACGTAGCGTTATCTCTACAATTCTGATCAGCAAGCCTCTTTTACTTGTTCAGTGGTTCCGCGTCCTATTCTTACACTACTGGCACCCTGGAAAGTCTGCTCGGGACCCTTCACTAGTCACAGTCACCTGTACTCAGTCCTGTTTAGGCCCATTACCTCTCAATGTTATAATTCCAAGGTCTCTTGGCTAGGGGTCCTCTCCTAGAACCCGTCTCCGGAAGGCCACTCTGTCTTTCTTAGTCACTTATCTTCAAGATATTGCTATCCCTCCTGCTCTTTTCCCTTAGGGTGAACCTTGCAAGCGGCACTGCTCACTCAGCACTCTAGACCCTATCTGCCTTCCTAGCCTGAAGGAGTTCCTCTCCCTAAGACTAGCCCCTTCCACTATTGGCCACTCCCAAACATTAACTCTAAACTAAAGCTATAATAATCAACTATCTTCATACAGCAACGCATATCACAATTCACAACACAGTTCACCTCACATATCATTAACAACACTATTCACATTATATCACACTACAGCACATCACACAACAATAAAACTTACCTCTCTGAGGAGGAAATGTGATCAGCCCATCCAAACTCTTACAGGTAATGCAGTGATCACTGGTAAAGTCTCCAATTGAAACAATTCATTTTTGTTTTTCTTCTTCATTCGCTGTGACTTCTTTTAGCCAGGACTTGTCTCTGCAAAATGTAAAACACCGACATTTATGGCTGATTGCTTCTAGAGTACCCTTCATACCTTTTCCGCCACTTATACACTGCACTAGATAAAAAAAATGAAGTGTTATAGATCTGCCCCAGCACCATGTAAAATAACAGCACCTCCCATTTGTCCACCTATAATTGCAATATTCCAAAAAAATCAAATGTATTAAAGTGATGTTGTCCCATGTTATGATTCCCTCGTAGTATAAATGTTCTGCTCTATGGCCCCCATACACTATCAATACATACATCCCCTTTTGGGGCCCGCATACAACACAATAATTCTTCTTTTTGCCCCGATCACTAGTAATGTCCATCTTTGTGGCACCTCCCTCCTCAGTGGCACCCTTATAGTATACCTTTTTTGCCCCATACAGCAATAGCACCATCTTTTTTGCTTTGATATCCTTGGAATGTTGAAAATTGTGGCCCAAATATATTAATAGTTAATATGGTATAAGGCCTTGTGGTGGGCATTGTTCATGTATAAGGGCACAATGAGAGACATAATTAATGTCCCTCATTCTGGCCCCGTACATACCTTAATTGACCCTGTCATGTCCCACGACTTGGGAAATCATTTAATATTTGCATTGTTTGCGTTGCATCATCTGTTGCTAGGCAGAAGTTTGCCTTTCCCTGTATTTTGTTCCAACTCTCTCCCTGTAGTCCTGTGATGTATGTTTGGTCCCTCCTTTATTCTCCATTTTGTGATCGTCCCCCATCTGTATGCATCTTCTTACATGTCCTCTGAAGAATATTCCTTTTTACCTGCTGCTTTCATCATAATACAAGAATTTCAGTTAAAGCATCCCTCTTTTCCTGGAGTCTTCTTACATGAGATCGTGGCTGAGTTAAGCTGTCTGATTAATTAGTATGAACGTGAGTACAGGTCGATACGGAAAGGGCCCAGAAAGAGAGGTCTATCCAGGCACCATACGTTCTACATATCCATGAGTCAGAATAGTAAAAAGGAATAACCTGCCTTCAGAGACAGTAACTCAAGGTCTGCTAAATCAGTGGAAAAAGACATTTCCCAGATAGACTGTAACCCAGTTCCAGCCAGACCCCAGCGTGCATAGAAGCCACACACTGCAGCTGAACAGAGAGGAATATAACTCCCATCATTACACAGGACCCTGCAGCTGCTCCAGCATTAGATACAAAGTATCAACTCTGTGCAGAGTCTCTGTGTATTTCCTGTTGCTGAACAGTGGGAAGTATAACCCCATCATCAACTCTTCCTGCCTGCAATCTAATCATGTCTGAAGCAAGGAATACAATGTCCCTACCAGACTTACAAGCACAGGAAAGAGACCCAGACCCCCATCCACCATCTAGCGAAAGGGGAAAACGTACAGTCAAACCCACATGGAAAGTCATGGAGAATTTAGAGACTGCAAAATGTGAATTATATAGTGATGTGTCTTCAGTATGGAAGAAAGTGCTGAGTCATATAGACACTGCATCAAGGCCTGCTTCTCATGAGTTACCACCAGAGGGAGTCCTAGAACAATTATGCACAGCATACCAAATGTATATGGAGAAGAGTGACCAATATATTATTCTCCTGAAGAAACTGAATCTCCCAGAGACTTTAAACGAATTGCAAGGTTTCCAGCAGCTTAATTCTGAAAGAGACTGCACTGTACGTGACATTAAAGCCAAGATAGAGGCTAGAATCGCACGAACACCAGATGCATCAACTCGCACATCCAAATCGTGTAAGCACTCAAAACGTTCATCTAGGTCAAGTTCATCAAAATATTCTACTCTTACTGAGCAGCTTATAAGAGCACGTGCTAAGGCTGAAACTACTAAGGTACAAGCTGCCTTTGCACAAAAGAGAGCAGAAATGGATGCAGCTGCTGCACAAAAGAGAGCAGAAATGGATGCTGAAGCGGCACGCATGGAAGCTCTAGAGAAGGAATGTGAGCATGCAACAGCCATGGCAGAATTAAAGGTACTCGAGCAGGCTATCAGTGGGAGTCAAAGAGACAGCGTCAATTTGTGTGAAATGGAGGCAGAAGACCCTATCGAACGCACAAGAGACTACGTGCTAAGCCAAGATGGCGAACCGCAGATCATCACTAACACTCTTGATGGTGTTGACGCTTCTCCAGAGCACCAGGATGCCGATCCACTTACAGAATCCTGCACTCAAGGTCAGTACAATGCTCCCAAACTTGAACTTCCTTCATATTCCAGTATGTGCCAAAACCCTGCATCTCACCAAACTCCACAGGCTAATACCTACATGCAACCCAATATGCCGGCAGGTCATTATACCCTCGACAACCACACAGTGCCACCTCCGCAGGTAGCAGAAACTATACCCACCAAACCAGTTGCTGGACTAAATGCATATGCCACTCCATACTTCCCCATGTTTCAAGGCCAAGACGTCTCCACCTCTATGTACAACACCGCTCAGCCTACAATTGTGCATCCTAAGTCAGAAAAAACAGACATGTCCGACTTCGCAAGGTACATGATTCGCCGTGAACTTACTAAAACCGGTCTCACAAGGTTCGACGACCAACCTGAAAATTACAGAGGTTGGAAAAGTGCCTTTAGAACCGTAACTGGTGACCTCGGCATCACTGCTGCGGAAGAGCTGGACCTGCTGATCAGATGGTTAGGACCACAATCCACAGAGCGTGTCAAGAGACTCAGGTCTGTACATATCAGTAATCCAACGGCTGGTCTCATGGCTGCATGGGAAAGACTAGAGAGAAACTTTGGCAGTCCAGAAGCCATGGAGGATGCACTGTTCAAGCGACTACAGAGTTTTCCAAAGATATCAAGCAAGGACAATTCAAAGTTCCTAGAGCTCAGTGACCTGCTGTTAGAGCTCCAGCTGGCCAAGGCAGACACCCACCTACCTGGCCTCAGCTACCTGGACACTGCTCGTGGAGTAAACCCCATTATCTCCAAGCTACCATACAATGTACAAGAGAAGTGGACTACAATAGGGTCAAAATACAAGAAAGACCATCAAGTGTCATTTCCTCCGTTCTCCTACTTCTGTGAGTTTATAAAAGACATTGCAGAGCGTAAGAACGACCCAAGCTTTTCCTACGGAGAATCCAGTGGCCCAGCTTCACCTCCCTCTAAATACGTGAGCACACGCTCGAATGACAGAAACCACAGGAGTCCAGTTTCAGTGAAGAAGACGGATATTCTTCCCTTACCAACATCAGCCCCAGGCAAGAGCAACAAGGGTGAAAAGATAGAGAACCCAAATCGTGAGTGTCCCATCCACAAGAAGCCACATCCCTTAAAAAAGTGCATCGGCTTCAGGAAGAAACCGCTCCAAGAACGCAAGGAACTTCTAAAGAAGTTCGGGGTATGCTACAGATGTTGTGCTTCTACTGAACACCTTGCTAAAGACTGTAAAACTACAATTAAGTGTATGGAGTGTGACAGTGAGGATCACGTACAAGCACTCCACCCATACCGTCCTGACTCTACACGTACTCCTTCCCCCACCACGAGCCATGACGGGGAGGACGCAGCTCAAACTGCAAGTCATACCACAATATCTTCTTCATGCACAGAAGTCTGCGGAGAAGGTCTCTGGGACAAGTCCTGTGCGAAGATTTGCCTGGTGAACGTATATCCCAACGGTCACCCAGAGAAAGCCGTGAAGGTGTACGTCCTCTTGGATGATCAGAGCAACCGATCACTTGCAAGGTCAGAACTCTTTGATATGTTTAACTTAAAGGGAAATGCTTACCCTTACACCTTAGGTACCTGCAGCGGTGTTACAGAGGTCTCTGGGAGAAGGGCCAGTGGTCTCATAGCGACATCCCTTGACAACACCGTGGAGATACCCTTACCTACACTTGTCGAGTGCAACCAGATTCCATCCAATCGAGAAGAGATCCCAACGCCAGAGGCTGCTCTTCATCACCCACATCTCAAGGGGATAGCAAACAAGATACCAGCCCTCAACAACAGCGCAGATATCCTGATTCTGCTTGGCAGAGACATTCTCCGGCTGCACAAGGTACGTCAGCAAATTAACGGACCACACGACGCACCATTTGCCCAACGCTTTGATCTAGGCTGGGTAATTATAGGCGATGTTTGCATACACAAGATGAAGAGACCTAATAACATCTCCTCTTACAAAACACACATCTTGCCAAATGGTCGCAGCACTCATTTTCAGCCATGCCCACATCATTACTGGGTGAAAGAGAAAGTGAGCAACACCAAGAGGCAACAGGAATCCTTCAACAACATGAACATGCTCCAGCCCTGGGACGAAAACCTCGGGTCAACAGTGTTCGATTCCACAAGTGAAGACAACAAGTTAGCACCCACAAGGGAAGATAATGAATTCATAAAGGTTATGGACAAAGAATTTGTTCAAGATGACTCCAACAGTTGGGTAGCTCCTTTACCCTTTCGTTTCCCAAGAGCGAGGTTGCCAAACAACCTGCAGCAAGCAACTGCAAGGTTCTCATCCTTAAAACGTACCCTAAAGAGGAAACCAGAGATGGAGAAGCATTTCATTGACTTTATGCAGAACATCTTTGACAAAGATCATGCTGAACCTGCGCCACCACTGAAGGAAGGAGAAGAATGTTGGTACCTTCCATCCTTTGGCGTCTATCACCCTCACAAGCCTAACCAGATCAGAGTGGTGTTTGACTCCAGTGCTCAGTATGAAGGCCTCTCTCTCAACAACCTGCTACTAACTGGACCCAACCTGAACAACAGCCTCCTTGGAGTATTGATCCGCTTCAGACAAGAACCTGTTGCTATAATGGCCGACATCCAGCAGATGTTTCATTGCTTCATCATGAAGGAAGACAGCAGAAACTATCTTAGGTTCCTATGGCACAAAGACAACAATGTCAACAGTCAAGTCATAGACTACCGGATGAAGGTCCATGTCTTCGGCAACAGTCCTTCACCTGCTGTGGCGATCTACGGACTGAGACGGACAGCCCAGGAAGGTGAGAGAGAGTACGGATCCGATGCTCGTCAATTCGTAGAGAAGAACTTCTACGTAGACGACGGGCTCAAGTCCTTGCCCACAAGTGAAGAGGCAATTGACCTACTCTCCAGGACACAGGAAATGCTATCCACATCAAACCTCAGACTCCACAAGATCATCTCTAACAGTCAAGAAGTAATGAGCGCGTTTCCATCTGAGGACCATGCCACGAACCTAAAGGACCTCAACCTAGGTTCTGATGTTCCTCCCACACAGCGCAGCCTTGGTCTACTGTGGGATATCAAACAGGACACCTTCACCTTCCAAGTGTCGCCCTGTGACAAACCCTTTGCCAAACGAGGAGTCCTATATGTCATAAACAGCATCTACGATCCTCTCGGGTTTGTAGCATCCATCACTATTCAAGGCAAGATACTGTTAAGACAGCTCACTGCCGAGAACACTGATTGGGACACCCCGCTTCCGACTCAGAAACAGCAAAGGTGGGAGACATGGAAGAAGTCCTTGAAGTTCTTAGAGCAACTCCAAGTCCCACGTTGTTATTCTCCAATGATTCTTACCCCAGCTACACTTCTTACACAGAAGATTGGAGCTGCTACAGTTCCTCCCGGGAATTTCGATAACAAGGACATTTACAAACGTCAGTGGAAGCAAGTACAACACATAGCCAACGTGTTTTGGCACCGTTGGAAGACCGAATACTTGCACCTGCTTCAAAACCATCACAAATGGCAGACACCCAGTCCCAATCTCCAAGAAGGAGACCTTGTTCTCTTAAAAGACAAAGAGGCTCATCGTAACGACTGGCCAATGGGTCTTATCACCAAGGTCATGCCCAGCGAGGACGGAAAGACTCGTAAGAAAGAAGTTAAGGTGACAAAAGGGGGCTCTACCCGAACCTTCTTCCGTCCGGTCACTGATCTCGTGCTGCTTCTACCAAAGGAGGACGTCACATGAACTGAACATTGCTCCTGGACGTTGCTCACGGCGGGGAGCATACCTACTCATTCCCCAGTTTTATTGAACATTGACATTTTCCATTGGATTGAACTTTGAACATTGCCATTCGATTGCTGGGTTGGTGGAAGAGATGGCATGTTTGCGGCTTCCCCAATCCGAAGATGGGTTTAATAGACTTGGACTTATCTTCCGGTGTGATCTACGGGTCAACAACAACGAGTTGGACTTTAAAAATGTTTATTATTGCATGCATGTTTTTTTTTTCTCTTGTTTTTCAGGTTCGAACGACTTCGAAGAATTAAGGACATCGTGAAATCCAAGGATTTCAGACGGGGAGTGTCATGTCCCACGACTTGGGAAATCATTTAATATTTGCATTGTTTGCGTTGCATCATCTGTTGCTAGGCAGAAGTTTGCCTTTCCCTGTATTTTGTTCCAACTCTCTCCCTGTAGTCCTGTGATGTATGTTTGGTCCCTCCTTTATTCTCCATTTTGTGATCGTCCCCCCATCTGTATGCATCTTCTTACATGTCCTCTGAAGAATATTCCTTTTTACCTGCTGCTTTCATCATAATACAAGAATTTCAGTTAAAGCATCCCTCTTTTCCTGGAGTCTTCTTACATGAGATCGTGGCTGAGTTAAGCTGTCTGATTAATCGGTATGAACGTGAGTACAGGTCGATACGGAAAGGGCCCAGAAAGAGAGGTCTATCCATGGCACCATACGTTCTACATATCCATGAGTCAGAATAGACCCTATACAGTATAATGTCTCCAATTTTAGCCTGAATATAATAACCATGTCCCACATATAGTAAAATATCACCCTTTTTCACCTCAGTCCAATAAAAATGTTCCCCATTTTGGCCCCCATTCAGTATAATATCCCCCAAAGTGAGCTCCATATAGTATAATTTCTTTTTTGTGGCTGCTATACAGTATAATGTCCTATTCTGTGGGCCCATTTAGTATAATTACCACCTCTGTGGCGCTCTTTACATGGCAATTAAAAAAGGAGCGTCTTCCTTCTCCAGTGTCTGGAGCAGGTGGTGCAATTATTATTATTCATTTTTATAGCGCCATTTATTCCATGGCGCTTTACATGTGAAAAATAGGCATACATAGACAAGTACAATAAACATGAGCAATACAAAGCACACACAAGTACAGAGGGAAAGAGGACCCTGTCATCGAGGACTCACCGTCTACAGAGGATGGGTGAGGATACACTAGGAGAGGGTAGAGCTGGTCGTGCGGCGGTTCATTAGACTGAACTTGAAGATCACTGCAGGTTGTAGGCCTGTCGGAAGAGGTTGGTCTTCAGGTTCCTTTTGAAAGTTTCCGTGGTAGGCGAAAGTCTGATGTGTTGAGGTAGAGAGTTCCAGGGTATGGGAGGAAACACGGGAGAAGTCTTGTATGCAGTTGTAGGAAGATAAAAGGGGAGTAGAGAAGGAGATCTTGAGAGGATCGAAGATTGCATGTGGGTAAGTACCTTGAGACCATGCCACAGATGTATGGAGGAGACAGGTTGTGGATGGCTTTGCATGTCATACTTCGGGTTTTGAACTGGAGCCTCTGGACAATAGGAAGCCAGTGAAGGGCTTGGCAGAGAGGAGAGGCTGGGGAATAACGGGGAGACAGCTGGATTAGTCGGGCAGCAGAGTTTAGGATAGACTGGAGTGGTGCAAGAGTGCTAGAGAGGAGGCCAGAGAGTAGGAGGTTGCAATTGTCGAGGCGGGAGATAATGAGGGCGTGCACAAGCGTTTTTGCAGTTTCTTGGTCAAGGAATGTACGGATCCAGGAAATATTTTTGAGTTGGAGTCAGCGGGAGGAAGCATGGGCTTAGATATGTGGCATGTAAGAGAGGGCAGAGTCGAGGATCACCCCGAGGCACTGAGCAAGCAGGCCTGGGGAAAGTGAGCAGCCATTGACATTGAAGTCATTGCACCATCTGCAATGGCCTGAAATCAACTACTGCTGCTGGCCTCTAATAGGCCAGTGGCATACAGATATTGCAGGGCATGGAGCCAGTGGTTTGCTGCTCCGCAATAGTTTTCAACTGGATGTGCATCTGAGAGCATATATACAGCTAAAGATAGAACAGGAGTGGAACCAATGGAGCTTTCGACCTGGTCATGGTCACACCATCTGCAATTGCGATGATTACAGCCAGGCTCAAGGGCCCAGCAAGGAATTCCCCAGTCTACTGATGTGCCAGTCTGATAATGTATCTAAGTGGTTATATACTGTATATGATGGGTATTATATAAGTGGTAGTCCAAAAGGCAAATCTTTAGGTTCTGTCCCCCTATTGTTATTTATTTTGCTCAGTACATTGTGGCAGCTAGCTACAAACAGATCTTAATTTGCTTTACTGGTATATAAATTGATTGTAGTATATAATCATTCGTTCCTTTGCTGTAATGGAGATCAGCTCTCCATATAGGTGAGTTCTTAGAATTAGAGCAGAAGTATAAAGCAAGGCTGATGGATGGACAAGTCAGCAGGCTTAACTTCACTTCATTATAGACTACATTGGGATCTCATCAGACAAATGCCCATCCTAATAGCAGGTATATACTGACATTGATTTAAGAATAAATATACATTATTCTCATCAGGTCTAAGAGATATAATAACAATGTATTGTGAAGTCTGATGACAGATTTGGCTTGAGACCATTTTCACACCACAGAATTCCGGTCAGTATTTGGAAGTATTTTTTTAAGGCTGATATAAAATAGATTCCCTGACCTGTAATGTGTTTATCTGCTAACAACACCATTATACCTCTCTACACAGGTGCAGTGCCTAGGGGCAACATTTGACACAGCCTTTACACTAAACCTCACATCTGCAAAAACATTTCCCTTATCCATCCCTTTCTCACACAGGAGACTACAGAAATGTTGTACACCACTTTACTTTGTAAATCCTTGTCAGGATGGCGGTATGTACTTTTCAAAAGTTAAACTCAGTCTCCTCTCTTATAGAATTATTGACAGCTCCTCATTATCTTCCGTGCTGCTGAAATCTCACCCTGCTCAGTACAAGCTGCAGGACAGGACTTGAACATACAGTCACTTTATTGCAGGTACAATACAATGCAATACTTCTGTATTATTAGTACCAGCAAAAAATAATGCGAGATGGGGTAAAGAATACATACAGGGACGCACCATTAATACAATCAAGTACCAACATAAAATAAAGTGCCAACTTAGTCTCATAAAATATACAATTTATTGAAAATATTAAAATAATACATGGAAAATAAAGAATGCAGTAGAGCAGAGTACCAAAAAACAGGGGAAATAAACACTATACAAAAATATATGTGGGTAATAAAAGACATATAACAAGTACACAGACAACAGTTTGTCAGCCTGCAGCTCACGGCTATGATAAGTAGAGGGGTATGTACCAATAACCGAGAGGTGTTAAAGGAGCAGGCATAGTACTCACATCAAATCATGTAAGGTAATGGTACAGTGTTGAATCCCCAACCCGCGTTTCACCTAAGCTTCATTAGGGGGCATCATTTTAATAATAATAATAATCTTTATATAGCGCTAACATATTCCACAGCGCTTTACAGTTTGCACACATTTTCATCACTGTCCCCGATGGGGCTCACAATCTAAATTACCTATCAGTATGTCTTTGGAGTGTGGGAGGAAACCCACGCAAACACGGTGAGAACATACAAACTCCTTGCAGATGTTGTCCTTGGTGGGATTTGAACCCAGGACCCCAGCTAACCACTGAGCCACCGTGCTGCCCTATTTTATTGCAGGTACAATACACTGCAATACGTCTGTATTGCAGTTTAATATAAATCTTATAAGCTCCTTGTTACGCAACTTTCTCAGCTCCATAGCAGGACTCTGCTCTCTTCCCATATGGCCACTGCCTTTTTTTGAGCTCCACAATGGATTTCACAATTTGCCTGGTGAACTTCAGTGATGCCATTATTGTGTCTGAGTATTGAATAAGATATGTGTTCAGTTATCGAATGCTTCGGTGTTGGCTGCTTTCAGTAGCAATCATCTCTGCATACTTTTGTGGCTTCTACAAATTGCATCTACTTCCAGGTTCAGACCTGCAGATTAACCCTTTATCTGCTGCATGCATAATAAACTGTAAGGGTACCGTTACACTTAGCGATGCACCAGCGATCCCGACAACGATATGGATCGCTGGTGCATCGCTAAGTGGTCGCTAGTGAGCTGCCACACAGGCAGATCTCACAAGCGACATAGCAGGGGTCGGTACTTACCTGTCAGACGCGGCGATCCTGGCGCCCTCCCGCCCACCTCCACGCCTCGCTCGTCGGTGCCACAGGAAGCGCAGCAGGAAGTGGCCGACGAGGAATGGTCCAGGGAATTCTCGCGCGACCAACGATGAGCAGCGGTGGAGCCGGTCGGAGGTAAGTATCACATGCAACGATGTCGCTAGCAATATCGCTGCAACGTCACAAAATCGGTGACTTTACAGCGATATTGCTAGCGATATCGCAGTGTGTAACGGGGGCTTAAGGCTGGGATCACACATGCGAGGAATACGGCCAAGTCTCGCATGTTAAAACCCGGCACTACCGCCGGCACTCAGGAGCGAAGCGTGCGGCTCCACGTATTTCTATGCGGCCGCACGCTCCAATATGAGTGCCAGCGGCAGTGTCGAGTATTAACATGCGAGACTCGGCTGTATTCCTCCCATGTGTGATCCCGGCCTTATCTGGAGTAGCTCACACTTCAAAAGCTCCTGCATCAGAGTGTATCTTCTCTATAAACAATCTGCCAGTGACTATTTATTGGTTGCTGATTAACCCTTTGTCTGCTGTAAGCATAACAAACTCTCCTCTTGACTAGTTATCAGTATGAATGCTAATGAAATTCAAGGAGTTACTATAATACTATAATTACTTTAGTTCCTATGTATGTCCATACTCTTGGCCCCTGGTGTGTCCTGATCTGCCTGTCATCATGGTTTCATTGTTGTCCTCATCCTCACTATTTCACCTGCCATCCAGCAGGGTTTTCCCACTATGACCTTGCCTTTCCTTCCGTGTGCTCACCCTAGCCTGCAGCTTAATGAAACCACCTCACCAGGTGAGCAATAAAGCTCCTATGAAGCCCTGCCTGTGGCACATCCATTCTGCATAACCATGCACTGGAACTAAGTGGTTATGCTGCATTAGTAACCTGCCAACAACAGACCAAAGGTGGACATATATTTCGTTGACCAAAGTTGGCAGCGTTGTGTATGGAAGGGATATGTTTCTTTGCTCGCTCTACAAAATCTCTGCACCCATAGGCTTTTATGTTACATGGTGAAGAAATAGTTATAGGGGTTGTCTGACAGGGTCAGTACATTGACTAAGCCATCCATCTTTTTCCTTCAGCAGTGGTGGAAAATGGGCTGGCTTCATGATTAATCATTGACACCCCAATTTTTGTTTCATCTATACATGCTTCTGTGGAGATTTCATTATTATGATAAGGTGTTTTATGTGTTATATCAATGCTGCAAGGTTTGAGGGATGTAGTTTTATTCTAGGGCAGCAAATGTTAGATGTCAAGTTTCCCCCACTGCACAGGGGGAATCTCAAGACATGTCCTCTGCGGTCTCCCATTCCTCTGCGGCCGCAGAGATTCCTGCTCAGCAGAGACATTGGTCTAGGCATATTACCCAGGCTAATGCTAGGCATCTGGTTGTTCCTTCAGGCTCTGCTGTAACACCATGCTTGAGTCAGCAGCAAGCAGACGCTCCAGGGACAAAGTCCTGTATTTTGCCTACTGAGCATGCCCGTGCGACGACCTCTCATTGGAGGTCAGAGGTCACATGCACAGGTCCCGTTCCTGCTCTGATTGGTCCACTAATGGGAAGGTCCCGGAAGGACGCCGCTATAAAAGAGTCACATTGCCGCTCAGCCATGCGTTAGTATAGACTCTTGTGGCGTGTATGATGACGTATGTTTGTGACTGCGAATGACTCATTATGAAACCCCTACCCTTGGTTGTGATTGTTGTTGGGGCTTAGAGGTTAGAGTCAGCGCCTGTCAGTGGCTAAGCTATACGCCACAGTGCATCCCAGTCCTCTGCACTATCTAGCGTCCAACTGTGCCTCCCTGCTCAGGGCACTGTCGTACCGCACCAGGTAGCAGTAACCGCCAGTGCGACGCCGTGCGCACCTCTTGCGCTTTCCTCCCCACCCTGGGTGGTTAGTGGCGTCCGCCGAAGCGGTACTGTGCGCACTTGGCGCGGTTATATATATTCCTACCTTTTGCTGGCACCGCAGCCGTGGTGGCGAGCGCTGATGGTCTAGAGGAGCTGTAGTCCTGTGCCTTTAGGATAGAGCTCTGTGACCTCTAATTAGCGCTCACTCAGCCAAGCTCTGTGAGTTCAACAGGCTCCGGCGTTTGCTTTGGCGGCTCTGTGGAGCAACAGAGTTCGCTTCCATTCACACTGGGTGAAGTTAACCAACGTGTGAGCAAGCATTCATCCACCATCTAGTTCCGCCATTACTCAGCAGCAGGTTCCGTCTCTGCATGGTGGACCCCGGGCTGCGAACGCACCTCATATCTCCTTTTATATGATTTGGTGCGTGCCGCAGGCCCTAACAACAAATAGGCTAATGAAGCAGGACTAGTCCAGCAGGGCGTCTCTTTTCCCAGACTAGACTCACCTTGGATCCTCTAATCATGCCTTCTTGGGTGTGATTGACAGCCTCCATACATGATCCCTCATGGGAGGGTTGTTATGTAGGCTGCTCATTACACACCCATGGAGGAGTGGTTATAAGAAGCCAGGCAGAATTATCCTGGAGGAAGAGACACCCCACAGGACTAGTCCAGCCTCATTAACATATTAATTAGATCTAAGAAATTTGGATCCCCACCTCTTTAGTAGTTCCCCTTAAGGAGACCAATCAATGCTCCATGTAAAAAACAGGTAAACTAGATATCTCCTGTTAGCTGAAAGGAGAGAAAACTCTCTCGCTGGTGCTTGCCACCCAGTGGAAATAGCAATTAGTCATTTCTATATTTTACATATTTTCTTTTAACAAACACTTTTCGCATCTTCTATTAAATTTTATAAAGGGAGAAGGAATCTTACTTAGTCTTTTCAAGCAATAGATTTTCCAGAACCAGTGACCAAACGTAATATGAGATCAAGCACTGATAAATGCACTTAGCGCCCCAATTCATCTTTTCAGTTTTTTTTAGATCACTTTTCATTTTATACTTGTAATTGTTGTTTGCAAACTGTAACATGCTCTTTACTTTTGTGTTTTTATTTTTTTAGAACAAAACATTGCAATTTCCACCATAATGATGCATAATTTGTACTAAAAAAGTACAGAGTACGTTGCCTCTTTTTAAAACGTTGCAAAAATTAATTATTAACAGTCTCTCTTGCGTATATGCTGATTTTTCTGTGCAGATTTTCCACATTGACTTTCATTAGATGTGTAAAATCTGCAGGTAGAAAACACAATTGCATTTCTAGTGCTGTTCCCAGATGGAAACACATCAGAAACACATGTAATCTACTGTATTAATAAAGCTTTGTGAAAGCGAAATACCAGGAAATATCAAAAACAAAGCAGGTTTGTTTAAAACATGACACCAAAAAAAGGCAAAAAAACGCAAGAAAAAAATAATAAAACTACATAAATTTCTTTTATAAAAACCTAAATAAAAAAAATTTCTGCATGTAACGAAAGTCTAGGGGGAAATTCCGCACAAAAAACTCAGCGCACCCGCAAAGGGAATTAACATATTTCAAATTCAAAACAAACGGTTTCTGTTGCGTTAAAAATAAAGCACAGCGGGCATGAGATTTCCATAAGTCCCATCCACGTTGTTGGAACTGCTAGGCTACGTTCACACTAGATGTTTTTTCAATGTTTTTTTTTTTCTGCATCAAAACTTGCTCTCTTGGCAGTAAAAAAGCAGGTTTTGCTTGTTTTTTCGTGCGTTTTTTCCTTTTTTTTGTGTTTTTTGCTGCTTTTTGTCATGCTACATTTGTCTCTTGTGTATGCTGATAAAGTTTAGTGCAAAAAAAAAATCTTATTCCACTTCATCAGGTTTTGACACAAAAAATGCGGCAAAACATGACACTTTTTTCACCACCCTTTGCTTTCAATGGGTGAATAATGGTGAAAAAACCCTGAAAGAAGTGACATGTTCCATTCCTCAAAAATCAAGCAAAGGCACAAAATACTGACACACAAAAAAAAAGCAAGCTGTGTGCATGAGATTTCTGAAAACTCGTAGACTTTACTGGTAATGTAAAACACGACTTAAAATTTGCATAAAAAAAGCCTTGTGTGAACATAGCCTTAGACCCTACTTTTTTTTTTTGCGCAAGGTCAAACGCGCAAGTAAAAAAAAAGATTAAAAAAAATGCCAAAACTAGACAAAAAAAGGCACAAATGTAATAATGAATTGGACCCTGAGGCTACGTTCCCACGGTGAGCTTTTGATTTTGCAAATTTTCTGCGCCTGTTAAAATGATATTTTTTTTTCTCGAAAAAACAGTGTAAAAAAAAAAAGTCTAAGTGCCTAAATTTTTCCATTTTAGTAAATGGCCTTTCCGATTCTGCGAGTTTACTATTAATCCTTCCAATAATCCATTTGGATTGTGTTTGTTTGGGTCTCGGTCTGATTATACAGTTACCTTGCTTTGGTTAGACGTGTCAATGGCCCCTAAAGCTTTGTGGTCTTTGTGCCACTTCCTCCCATTGTGCTGCAGTGAACACCAGGCAGAACCTATATTAACTGTCAGTTAATTACACAGCTTATTCTATGCAGTATTTACCAGTCAAAGGGGCAGGTAGTCCGCAGTCATTCGACTCAATCACTGTCTACCAGGACAAAAGAAGCAATAGAGATGAGTCACTTAGTGTCACCAAGTGGTTGATACCCTAAGCCGCCCATTCCTAATTGCCTTTAGAGACGGCTGATAATACAAACTTTGAAGTGAAAATCGGCCTAATAAGTGGCCATGCTGAGTAGGGAGATCATGTGTCAAAGCAGTCTGCAGATGCTTGAAGGTCGAACAAAGACCACTTTCCTCCAGGAGCTGAGAAGACCCTGGCCAGTCTGGTACCCAGAGTTCTAGTACAATGATAGAGACTGGAGCCCAGCATGGGTGCAGAGCCTCCATGTCCAGCCTGACTCCCCTCATTCTCCATCTGACTTCTAACAACAAAGTAATGTGGAAGTTTAAAGGCCTACAAATGTGCCTTCACCACAAATCCTCAATCCACGCTAATGGCTCCTGCGGAATCTAAAGAAACAAAGAAGAAAAAGATATTGGTGTTTACCTTGTTCAACGGGACTTTAGCACGTGATACCTCCACCCATATTATACGCTATTGTTTTTAAAGTCTGGACACATAGGAATTCATATTAACTATCATTTTAATTAATTTAATTAACTATAATAGAATTTTGCAAAGTTGCATTAAGCTTGATGGAAATCATATGGAAGAAGTTATTTCATAATTTTCATTTCTTGAAAATATGCATTTTTGCCTATGTCTCCTATGACTTTAGGGTCACCTTGTTGTGGTTGGACTGATGATAATAGTAATAATAATAATAATAATCTTTATATAGTGCCAACAAATTCCGCAGCGCTTTACAGTTTGCACACATTATCATCACTGTCCCCGATGGGGCTCACAATCTAAATTCCCTATCAGTATGGTTTTGGACTGATAAAGACTATAAAATAAAAGTTTACAAATTTTTTTTTTTTGCATGTTTTTGTCTGTCATTTTTGCTTCTCTTTTTCTTTTTGTATTTTTTTGGGTGCGCTTTCTTTTCAATATTTTTTTTTTTATTATCTGCATTTTTATAGATTGCGCCGAGTCACGCGATACGGGAGGTCAAAATCGCAACAAAGAATTGCACAAAAAATAAGCAAAAAAAACAAATCACGATAACACATGAATTTTTCAAATTTGAAAAGAAAAAAAATGAGCAAAATAACAACAATAAAAGATAAAAAAAAGTGCAATTCATTAATTCAGTAATCACACTGTTCTGACGCATCGTGTATATACAGTATATCAAATAATAATAATAATCTTTATTTATATAGCGCCAACATATTCCGCAGCGCTTTACAGTTTAAAGAAAAACGTCACAAATAAATATAATAAAATAAAGCGCCATGGAATAAATGGTTCTATAATAATAAATAATATTAATAATAATATCATACCTGAAGCAGACGGCGATTTTGACAAAGACAAAAACACAACACAAAAATATAGGTGAAATAAAACAGAAATGCACTGTGTGTGTATTGCATTTAATATTTCCCTTTTGATTCCTAGCAAATATCTCATCAGTCATCACTTTGCTTTTTTTTTTTTTTTTTACAGAAAAAAAAAAAAATCCGCAAAAACTACGTTAAAAATGCTGTTTTTTTTAAAAGGCTATGTTCACACATTGCGTTTTTTTTTGCTGCATTTTTTAAAATTAAAATTTTCAGCTGCGTTTTACTATGCCAGCAAAAGCTGTGACATTTCAGAAATCTCGTACACACACATTGTTTTTTTTTCCTGCCTGAATTGGAAAACTGCTGCATAGAAACCAGTGAGTAAGTTAAAAAAATGCAGCAAAAAATGCAGGTATCAGGTTTTTGGTGCAAAAACCTAAGGAAGTTGCATCGTGGATTTTTTTTTTGAGGGGGACACTAAACTTTGTCAGCATGCACAAAAGACAATAAAAACATGGAAAATAGCAGAGACATATCCCATTTTCATACAACCGGTTGGGTCACAATCGGCAATGCATGTCTATAAGTGCATGAAATAATTGGACTGCACTCGGGTAACATCTGATTTTCATGAACTGTCAGAAAGAAGGTGGAGAAACTTTTTTTTTTTGCTCCACATGTGAGAATAACTGATGACACTCTGGTCAAACACTTGTAAGGGGGCAAGATATGATGTCTTTCATGCTCTCCTTCCCTCTGATTGTCTTTCAGTACTAAATGTTTACAGATGTGTTTTATGATAATTGCCTGCGGTACTGCTACATGTATAACTATGTTTTACCGCTCATTGCTTATGGTATTACCACTTGAATGTGTTATCATTGTATAGAAAACTGTATATATTGCCTGGCATTCTTGTTTTATAATATTGCCTACATATTATGTGTTCTTTGTATATTTACAGTCAGGGAAAGTTAGTGTACCCTCCTTGGGACATTAGAGGAGGGCACTCTTATTATATAGGTTTCCCTATAGACCGGATAGTTGTAGTTAAGTTGCGGGCCACTAGATGGGGGTATACTAGTGGGGCCTGATAGGAGCTTCTTAGAGGGTTAATTGTGGAAGGGGCTGCTGAGAGTTAAGGTTAGTGTTGAAGAGCGGTTTAGTCCGATGGTGCCAGGGTGCCCGAGTTTCCACATGGGCTGTAGGCCCAGACAGCTTGGCAGTCACGTAACTTTAAGTCGTTATTGCCCATGTTACTCACGGCCACTGCGGGTCTTAGCAGTGGGTCAGAACAGGAAAAGGAAGATGTGGCGTCTTACTGCCTGGGCCAATGGTTTTAGGGCAGAAGTTGGCTGGACTAAAGAGATGAAAGCAGATGGAGCTTCGACAAGATTGGTACAGACGGGCTGGATGCTTCACCAGGGGTCACCAAACGTAGTGATTGATGAATTCATGTCTGGGGCAAAACAGGCTGAAGGAAATGTCATTATAGTGAGGTCAGGCCGGGAAGGAAATAGGAAGCAGTCTAGTACGGTGCGGTCCGGACGTGTACTGCAAAGAAGTGACAACAAGCAAGGAAAAGATCAGGAAGCAAGCAAATGTTATAATGTACAAACAGTGGATGTAACGTGTGAAATTCTAAGTAAAGAAAGTGTTAAAGTTGTCTCAGACTGTGTCTCGATTGATGGGGGTCACCTATAAGAGGGCCTGGGAAGTGCTCGGGTGAAGCTGAATCTGGAGATGCTGGTGTCACGTGTACCTGTCCTGTGTGACACGACCCGCAGGTCGGCAACTGAAACAACAAGACAAAGTGTCACATGTTATGAATGGGTCACCGAGGAGGAGAGCAAGCCCAAGCTAAGCCACAGAAAACCAGAGAGGTTAGTAACTAAGCAGATTGCAAACCCCTGATCCTATCCTCACAACCAGCAGTAGCCGTGGAGCGTGCCTACGATGATCCTAGACGCCTCGGCACAACCAGAGAGCTAACAGCCTAAAGCAAGAAAGGGAAATCTAAACTGCCCCAGAGCAGACCCCAAAGGAATAGATAGCCCCCAAACATATATTGTCGGTGAGACAAGATGAAAACACAAACGCAGATAGGAAAATAGACTGAGCAAACGATGGGGCCCACACTGACTAGACAGGACAGGAAAGGAAAGACACTGTCTGCAATCACGCAAAAAACCCTGCAAAAAGGTCCAACACGTCTGATGCAAAATATACTGAAGTCGCACGACTTCGCCCGCTATATCAGCACTCTGGTATATTCTGAAAGCAGAGCAAAAAGAGGCCAATCTAATAAGGGACAAAAACAAACTGGCCCCAGCCAGAGCTGGCTGACCCACACAAAACTGAAATAGACAAAACCAGATCAAATGTAAACAGAATAGCAAATGAACACTTAGATGAACATGCATGAACTGAGCTGGAAACTAAGACCTCAGGAGGCAGGAAGAAAATCAGCAGGGATAGAGGGAGTCGGGTGTCTTAAATCCCAGTCTGAAACCCCAGATCTCCAATCGTCGTCCTCATTATCAGGTGGCAGGCCTCTGTTAATCAGATGAGCTCCATTACCTCCAGTAACCACCAGAGGGAGCTCAGAAAGAGAACTCGCAACCCCTCTGTCAATTTGACCAGCTCCACTACCTTCAGTAGTAACCAGAGGTAGGCCAGAAAGCAAATTCACAACAGTCACGTGTACCTGTCTTGTGTGACACGACCCGCAGGTCGGTAACTAAAACAACAAGACAAAGGGGAACACCGGGGAAATGGTTACAACGGTGGGCCCTGCAATAGGGAACGGGGAAGTGGAGACCTCCTGCACTCCCCTGAGGCAGTGTCCCTAAACACTCCTAACGTTCCCTATACAGGCTCTTCACCTGTCGCCGAGCAGGATACCTGAATCCCTCACTATCCCTGCAAATATCCCATACTAGGGAACTGGATAGTGAGGACACTGGTCCCACTGCTGCACTAATACACACCAAGGAAAAAGGGGAAAACACCAAAACACTTACCTTTCTCTGCTGTAGTCACCAGGCAGCAGAGTGCAGCACCAGGTTAACTTTCAGCAGTGGCTCGACACCTAAGAGCCAGCTGCCACCTTCACCTCTTTCTCTGCTGCAAACACCGGGCAGGCAGAGTTCAGCACCATTCAAGTTTCAGCAGTGGCTAAACACCCCAGAACCAGCTGCTAACTTCACCGTGGTTGGAATCCAAAAAAGGACCTGCTATAACCAACACCTGCTGATACACCATGTGACCTTATATAGCCAAGGGAGTGGTTACATCAGCAGGGAAACCAAAACAGACATGTAATTAGACCTATGGCCACCGGGGGCAAAGACCCATATTAAGTCCCCAAAGACCTGAAAGGGAAAAAAAAGGTTTAACTGAGGGAATCCAGAATCTGACACAGATCTAAGAATTGGACTGTGACAGTATACCTCCCTCAATTAGGGGCCTCCGGACCCTCAAATCCACACTTCACCAGACCACCTACAGTGAGGACGCCCTGTTCCACCATAGGTCACCTCAGCAATCATCTGACACTGCGGTTCATGGCAAGAGAGGTCAGATGGAAGTGGCGACGTATACTCCGGAGGTTCCACAAATCTCCAGAGCGCTGACCTGGGGAATGAGCTGGGCCTGGGTATAACAAAGGGTAACTCAGACACCCATACAAGCATGTACACACCCAGGTCCGGACCTGAACGTTTATTGTCATTCACTCCCTTACCACTAGATGGTGAACTCCCCACAGAACCGACAACAGAGGCGTCCCCCCGCGTCGCAACACTCACCCCCCCTACAAGGCTCAGAGGTAACCACTCCTCTCTGCCCCCCTTCCTAAGAGGACTCCGACTCTGAGGGGCAGTTTGCGGTGAGGGTTGCGACTTGCCCCCACTCCCTGGCAGCACCCCCGCTGCCACTACCGGAGGAGAAGGGGACGGGAATATGGGGGAAATATAGACTCCCTGGTCGTCTTCCCCCACACGACCAGAAGGGGGCGGCTTCTTCGATGGTATAGTTTCGGCATGAGCCCCGCGGACCAAATTATCAGTCTGTTCACTACAGGGACATGCTCCCTCACCACGGGGAACACCAGGCAGCACCACGGGGACACCAACTCCTCCCACCTGCCTTGGTGCGTCCGCGTGTGTGAGCAAGTCCTGCTCCCTAGCAGGGACTACAGGGGGCATGTATGCCAGAGCCGCAAATGGGAAGGGAAGGAAGAAGGAAATATACTCTCCATGGTTGTCTTCATCCACACGACCAGGAGGGGGTGGCTTCTTCAATAGTGTAGAATTTTCGGCGTGAGCCCCGCGGACCAAATCATCAGTCTGCTCCCTACAGGGACCTGCCCCCTCACCACGGGAAACATCAGGCAGCACCACGGGGACACCAACTCCTCCCATCTACCTGAGTGCATCTGCGTGCATGAGCAAGTCCTGCTCCCTAGCAGGGACTACAGGGGGCACATTCGCCAAAGCTGCACATTGGGTTTCTGGTTGAGCCAAAGGGGAGGCCCCAGACCCCGACAACTGCTGCTGCTCAAACACACCATGCAGCACCTCACTCTCCTCAGTGAGGACCAGAAGCAATTGATCACAGGTCTGTACTTGGCCCATGGCTCACCAGAAAAAATGAATGGTTGGTGATAAACTGTCATGTGTACCTGTCCTGTGTGACACGACCCGCAGGTCGATATCTGAAACAACAAGACAAACTGTCACGTGTACCTGTCTTGTGTGACACGACCCGCAGGTTGGTAACTAAAACAAGACAAAGGGGAACACAGGGGAAATGGTTACAACGGTGGGCCCTGCAATAGGGAACGGGGAAGTGTAGACCTCCTGCACTCCCCTGAGGCAGTGTCCCTAGACACTCCTAACGTTCCCTATACAGGCTTTTCACCTGTCACCGAGTAGGATACCTGAATCCCTCACTATCCCTGCACCTATCCCAAACTAGGGAACTGGATAGTGAGGACACTGGTCCCACTGCTGCAATAATACACACCAAGGAAAAAGGGGAAAACACCAAAACACTTATCTTTCTCTGCTGCAGTCACCAGGCAGCAGAGTGCAGCACCAGGTTAACTTTCAGCAGTGGCTCGACACCTAAGAGCCAGCTGCCACCTTCACCTCTTTCTCTGCTGCAAACACCGGGCAGGCAGAGTTCAGCACCATTAAAGTTTCAGCAGTGGCTAAACACCTCAGAGCGAGCTGCTAACTTCACCATGGTTGGAATCCAAAAAAGGACCTGCTATAACCAACACCTGCTGATACACCATGTGACCTTATATAGCCAAGGGAGTGGTCACATCAGCAGGGAAACCAAAACAGACATGTAACTAGACCTATGGCCACCGGGGGAAAAAACCCATAAGTCCACAAAGGCCTGAAAGGAAAAAAAAGGTTTAACTGAGGGAATCCAGAATCTGACAAGGATTCAAGAATTTGACTGTGACAGCTGGTATGCCAAGGAGAAGAGTATTGTTTCATGTAGGGGAAGGACTAGACACAGCTGCCACCAGAATACAGGTCACGACTACAGTCCGGGCCCTCCTTTACACACTGATAGAAAGAATCGGTCCATTTTTCTCAATACACGAGAAAAACTGCAGTATGGCTGAGGCCTAAGCTTGGCATTTCACAGGCTAGTCTTAATGAAACAGAAATAAGACTCAGCCAACTCATTAAAAGGTTCATGGCACAAAATTAATTAAGCACATATTATTAGTGGCTGTTCAGAGATGTATCTGGGGGGGCAGAAGGGGTATGTACCCCAGGCACAGCAGGCAGGGGGTGCAGTTGGGCCTTCTAATGGTTGCGGTCCGAAGTGTATCCCCTAGCGGCTGCATTTTGCAGTCCCCGGACTGGGAGTCAGCACTTCTCTGAGCTGGCTGTTGCATACGCGAGTACAATTGAAGCTCTGACTGCAGGGTCAGAGCGACGTCAGGACCTTGATCAGGTCATGTGATCACGCTGCTGACATCACTCGCCGGTACCCAGAGTTGCACATTGGTGGTAAGTGTGGAGCTGAAGACAATGAAGATTGAATGTTACGGGAAGCGGAGTGAGGGGGTATTTACTGGATTCTGTGGGGGTAATTACTGTGTGTAATTTAAGGCCCCGTCACACATAACGACGCTACAGCGATCCCGACAACGATCCGATCTGATAAGGATCGTTGCTGCATCGCTATGTGGTCACTGGTGAGATGTCAAACAGTCAGATCTTCCCAACGACGCAGCAACGATCCGGCGACCCGTAGCGATCTGTGTAACGATGTCACGCCATGTGTCTCGCTTCTGAGTCGCTGACGAGGTCGTTGGTAAAAGGTGTCAAACATACCGATGCATGCTACCCAGTGGGACCTCAACGACCAAAAAAATGTCCAGGGTATTCCGACACGATCAGCGATTCACAGCAGGGGCCTGGTCGCTGCTACCTGTCAAGCGTAGCGAGATTGCTGCTGAGGTCGTTGCGTCACAAAACTTGTGACTCAGCAGCGATCTCGCTAGCCATCTCGCTGTGTGACGGGGGCTTTAGTGTAACAGGGCTGGGGAAGATTTACTGTGTGTGGGGGTATTTACTGTGGTGGGGAGATTTAGTATAACGGGCAGATGACTTAAGTACACAAGTTTGGGGAGTAAGGAAGGGACAGGTGCAGACACAATATGGGACGTGGGAGAAATTTATCAGGAGCAAGGGGTGAGATGGGGGCATATGAGGAAACAGTATGGGGGAGTGGTTCAGACACAGTATGAGGAACAAGGGGAAAATATATGCGGACAATGTATGGGGAGCAAGGGTGATGGGATGGGTGCAGACACAGTGTAAGGTGTCAGGTGGATGTTTGAGGAGGCAGTATGGAGAGTGAGAGGGTAAATGTGTGAGGAGACTGTTGAAGGGAAAAGTGTGAGGAGACAGTATGGGGGAGAAAAGAGTGGACACAGAATAAAGACTGAGAAATGTGGGTGTAGCATGGAGGGGAACATTGTAAGGTCACAGCCAGGAAAGGATAGTCAGTCAAGGAGGCGGAGGGTAGTGAGGGGGCATAGTATGGAGACTGGGGAGTATAGGGGGGACACAGTGTGAGAGGACAGTGTGTAGAGGGGTCTCAGTATGGAAAGAAGAGGGCAAAGTGAAGGGCATCTACCGCACGTTACTGAGGCTTCATTCCCAGCAGGGTCCCCGAACTGCGGTGAGCTCAGCACCATGAGAAAAAGTTAGTGAGTACACAGCAGTTCAGCTCAGTGAGTTCACCGCAATTCAGCATGATCCACAGTTCACGGTGAACGGCAGTGAACTCACTGAGCTTGAGCTGCGGTGAACTCACCAACTTTTTCTCAAGGTGCTGAGGTCACCGCAGATCAGGAGCCCAGCTGGGAACGCAGCCACAGTGACCTATGGTAACCTCAATGATGTCACCACTGGTCACTGATTCCTCAGGCCTCCGTCCTCAGGAGCTGCCACACACAATACATGGTACACCAAGTTGATTGTAACAGTCCAACTTTTACTAAACAGTCCAAGTTCATCAGGTGGGAACAAATGGAATAGGACACAGCAAGTCACACTTCATTCCTCCTTAGTACAACTGTCTTGCCACCTGTTCGTTCTGAAATTCCTCCAAGCCCGCCATCTCCATCAGCCTCAGGAACTTATCCACTCTGGCAGTGCACCTGGGATTGACCACCTACCTCAATGTAATTCCATATCCACAAACTTCATGATGTCAGAAGACCAGGCCAGCTCCTTGGTACCTGTCCCGAGCCCTAAGCTCCAGATGTTGCAGTAATGTTCATCAGGTGACCCTGTTTGGCCTCCATCTGCCTCAAACGTGTGGTCCATGCTGCCCCTAGCAACCCACCACACCTGAACTTGAACTCCACTGTGCATTTCAGTAGCTGACACTGAACTTCCCCTAACCAGGAAGTGCCCCTCTTTTTATCAAGACGAGTGCCCACCCACTGAGCTAATCCTATTCTTAGCCATTTCCTATCTTGCATGCCAAACCTACTTATCCATATTCTATATCCTATGCTGTCCTAAACTTATCCCTATGCTATACTCACATTATGCATTAACACCGTATATACTGTGCATCACCATAATACATTACATTAGACACTCTTTACTTTTACATATAAAACCGCATGAGGGTATTCACAAAACGCGTCTTCTTCAGGGGCAGGAACAGAGTAAGACAGTCCACATCCCTACACATGCACGTGTCTTCTCCACATTTCATGTCTATGGGTGTGCAAAAAATTAGGATGACATTTAGATCAACCAGAAAGCATCTGATTTTTACAGATACATTGCAATTCTTTATCACAGGAAACTGGATTTGGTCTCGTAAATTTCAATTTGATGTATAAAAGCAGATGCCACATGGATGAAAAACATCTAGATGAAAATCAGACAATTTTTTTGTGTGCTCGTGTGAACCCTAATACAGATTCTAAAATGTGACTTTACTACAACTTTAAAGGGGTTGGCTGGAGAAAAAATTATCCCCTATATGTTGAATAGGTGACAAGTTATAGTTTGGTGGGGCTCCATCTGTCGGCACACCCACCCACCAGCAGAATGAGTCACTTTTTTCACCATTGAGTGCTGTGTTTGGCTTTTTACAGCAGTCTCCATGGAGGACGAATGGAGCAGTGGTCAAGTATGCACATTGCAACTCCATTACAGTAGGTGCCCCATTCTGTTATTCAGGGAGGGTCCCAGCGCTCAGCCCCTCACTGATCTGTAAGTTATCTACTATTATACTGTCCTCATACACATTAGCAGGGTGTGCAATGAGACATGTAGCTAATCCCCCTGTCTTCTTTAAGAAAAGAGGCTGTAAAATTGTAACCTTCTTTTACTGATTGCAGATGTGACAGGAAAGGGTGAAACTATAGGATGCAATAACAGGAGCATTTCAGAATATATAACTGCACAGAGCATAAAATACAGATAGTCTGCAATACACAGTAACATGAGGTAATACATAGGTACCATGAGGTAATACATAGCTGATGATTACCTATTTAATACAACAAACGTTATAAACACAGGATTATAACACCTAGATAGTGCGTACCAACTATGCTTAGAGCAGGCTGTTTAAGAAGCATGAAGAACATGAATGGTGTAGTTTCTCCTAAGACACATGGAGGAATAATGGCTGCTGTTCCCCTCACAGTGTCATAAACAAGACTATGATGTAACAGGAACAATCCCACAATACACTGCAAATTAAACTAGAATCTATGCATTAAACGGCCAGCAGGTGGTGCTGCTACCTTACAGTATGAAATATATGAAGGATTAATACACACAAAAATACAATGTCTGTAATAATTGAAGACATAAAAAAATGACTAGACCTTCTAGACAGCAATTATATGGCTGGACAGAACACTCCCCGCTTGACGTCAGCTGACGTCACTATTGTGTTTATTGGACGAGAACAGCAGAATGGGTTCCCCTACTGGCCTGAGAAACAATTTGGTCTCACCTTGTTTTCCTATTTTTTACTTCCACCTTACGTACGATTCCATCCTTACTTGGGAATGTCTGGGTAATGAGACCTAATGGCCATTCATTTCTCTGAGACTGACAGTCATTAGTACTATATCGCCAGGCTGGAGGTTAGGCTTTCTGGTTTGCCACTTTCTCCTCTGTTGCAGAGTAGGCAGGTACTGCTTTTTACACTTGTCCCAAAAGGCATTGGAGAGACTTTGTACTTGTCTCCATTGACTCCTGTAATGGTCTTTAACATTAAATTCTCCAGGTGGAGAGCAATTAGGGTCGGTCTCCTGCGTAAGCAGCAGGGCTGGGGTGAGAACAGTTGGGTCATCAGTAGTGTTGAGCATTCCGATACCGCAAGTATCGGGTATCGGCCGATACTTGCTGTATCGGAATTCCGATACCGACTTCCGATATTTTTTCAATATCAGAATTCGGCATCGGAATCGGAAGTTCAGTTGATTGACGGCCTGACGTCATCATGATGCGCGGTGTGTGCGCATCATGATGCGCCGTCATTTCGGGCCTTCCGGGGGTCTCTGCCGGCCTGCCGGGGGGCTGTGCCGGCCTGCCGGGGGGCTGTGTGGACTGCCCGGGGTCTGTACCGGCCTGCCGGGGGGCTGTGCCGGCCTGCCGGTGGTCTGTGCACCCTGTGGGGGTCTGTACCGGCCTGCCGGGGGGCTGTGCCGGCCTGCCGGGGGGCTGTGCTGATGTCTGGGGGTCTGTGCAAGCATCGTCCGATGGGACTACAAGTCCCATCTGGCGATGCCTGCTACCATGACAGTGATTGACACATTAGCCAATGATGGGACAGTAGTAGTCCCATCATCCGGCTAATGTGTTAAATGTTAAAAAAAAAAAAAAAAAAAAAAAAATACTACATACATACTACATGCATGCTACATACATACTACATGCTACATACATACTACATATATACTACATACATACTACATACATACTACATGCATGCTACATACATACTACATATATACTACATACATACTACATACATACTGCATGCTACATACATACTACATACATACTACATACATACTACATATATACTACATGCATGCTACATACATACTACATGCTACATACATACCACATACATACTACATACATGCTACATGCTACATACATACTACATATATACTACATGCATGCTACATACATACTGCATGCTACATACATACCACATACATACTACATACATACTACATGCTACATACATACCACATAAATGCTACATATATACTACATGCATGCTACATACATACTACATATATACTACATGCATGCTACATACATACTGCATGCTACATGCATGCTACATACATACTACATACATACTACATGCTACATACATACCACATATATACTACATACATACAATACATTCATACAATACATACATAGACATACAGTACATATAACATAGAGTAACATACTTACCAATACTTGTCACATTGTTCCCCGAAGCCATTGTCGTCTACGGAATAAATATTAACATAACAAACCACAAAAATACTCACCCACGATCCGAAGCAGTCCACGAGTGTGTCCCACGACGATCTTGGGTAGAGAACTGCAGCATCAGATGATGCTGCCGTTCTCTACGGGCTGCAGGAATCCAATGACGGAAGGTAGGTATCCTTCCGCACTGTATTCCTCCGCCACTTAAAAAAAAAAAAGTCCCTAGTCTCACTTTATGCCATTGCTGCGTGGGAATTTCCCACACAGCAATGGCATAAAGTGAGACTAGGGACTTTTTTTTTTTAAGTGGCGGAGGAATACAGTGCGGAAGGATACCTACCTTCCGTCATTGGATTCCTGCAGCCCGTAGAGAACGGCAGCAACAGCTGATGCTGCAGTTCTCTACCCAAGATCGTCGTGGGACACACTCGTGGACTGCTTCGGATCGTGGGTGAGTATTTTTGTGGTTTGTTATGTTAATATTTATTCCGTAGACGACAATGGCTTCGGGGAACAATGTGACAAGTATTGGTAAGTATGTTACTCTATGTTATATGTACTGTATGTCTATGTATGTATTGTATGAATGTCTTGTATGTATGTAGTATATATGTGGTATGTATGTAGCATGTAGTATGTATGTAGTATGTATGTAGCATGCATGTAGCATGCAGTATGTATGTAGCATGCATGTAGTATATATGTAGTATGTATGTAGCATGCATGTAGTATATATGTAGCATGTATGTGGTATGTATGTAGCATGTAGTATGTATGTAGTATGTATGTGGTATATATGTAGCATGCAGTATGTATGTAGCATGCATGTAGTATATATGTAGTATGTATGTAGCATGTATGTAGTATGTAGTATGAATGTAGCATGTATGTAGTATGCATGTTGTATGTATGTAGCATGTAATTTTTTTTTTTTTTTTTTTACATTTAACACATTAGCCGGATGATGGGACTACTACTGTCCCATCATTGGCTAATGTGTCAATCACTGTCATGGTAGCAGGCATCGCCCGATGGGACTTGTAGTCCCATCGGACGATGCCTGCACAGACCCCCGGAGCCTGCACAGACCACCGGCAGGCCGGCACAGCCCCCCGGCAGGCCGGCACAGCCCCCCGGAGCCTGCACAGCCCCCCGGCAGGCCGGCACAGCCCCCCGGCAGGCCGGCACAGCCCCCCGGCAGGCCGGCACAGCCCCCCGGAGCCTGCACAGACCACCGGCAGGCCGGCACAGACCACCGGAGCCTGCACAGACCCCCTGGCAGGCCGGCACAGCCCCCCGAAAGGCCCGTACAGACCCCAGAGAGGCTGTACAAGGGCAGGAAAGGGTTTTTCTTATTCCGATATCGGAAGTCCCATAGACTTGAATGGGACTTCCGGTATCGGAATCGGCGATACCGATACTTTTTTTAAATACCATCCGATACGATACTTTGAAGTATCGGACGGTATCGCTCAACTCTAGTCATCAGGATCACTGGAAATTGGAGTCAACGGTCTGGCATTTATGATGGCTGACACTTCGGCCATGAATGTTGTCACGATTTCGTGTGTCAGTCTTGCAGATCCTTCCTGTAAGAAGATTAAATCGAGGATTCTCCTTGTGACACCTATCATTCTCTCCCATACACCTCCCATATGTGAAGAATGTTGTGGGTTGAATGTCCGAGTACACTCTTGTACACTTAGGTATTTTTCTACGTCATTCATATCAAAGTTGGAAGAGAGTTGCAGTTCTCTTGCTGCTCTGAGTTTCCTCAGAACACTATCCTTTGGTATTGGTTATTGATTGGTTAAACAGTCGATTTCTTTGGCATAGTTTTCCCGTTGTACAGCTCGGATAATTATATTCTTCGACTGCTCTAGCTGTAGAGCTGTGTGGACGTGTTTACCATGGTGCCAGTGGTTCTCAAAGTCTTGAAGAGTAGGTGCTAACTCTGCTTGACCGTTCTTACATATCTTCTCCATGAAGGTTAAGAAATGGTCTTTCATCTTTGGTCTACTACAGAAGCTGTGCATGAGAGGGACAAAGTGTTTGTAAACTTGATCTCTGTTGATAGGCAAGTATTGTCTTTGAGGCTTGAAGGGTAAAGATGCAATCCAGCTCTTCGTTTTGTCCTGCACCATTCCTTGCTCCATCATCTCTAGGAACAGTCTATCTTCAAATGACATTGCTGTTGCTGTACTATTATCTTCTTTGGTCTTACAGAAGACAGTACACCCAAGATGATCTTGGTCGCAATTCTGAATACAATCATTATTGGCACGACTCGCTAAGATACTTGGTACTGAAGTGCTGTGTAGCAACTCCTTTATGAAGTAGTGATTTTCACATGGTTGAAGGAGAGAGAGATCAAGCGTGCTGGTAAGCATGTTGTTAACCACTGTCGGTTTGTGTGCTTCTCCTAAACAGTCCTCTCCTACAATGATCCACCCAAAGTCGAGTCTCTGGGCATATGGAGCGTTGTGAGAGCCATTGATATGCTGCCTAACCTTGTGTACTCGTAGAATATCTCTCCCGAGGAGCAAGACTATTTGAGCGTCTGGGTCAAGGTTAGGAATCAGGCGTTCTTTATGCTTCAGATGAGGATGATATGATGCCACTTCAGGTGTAGGTATCTCTGACCTGTTGTCAGGAATCTGGTTACATTCCAATATGGTTGATAAGGGCAGACGCATTTGGCCATCTATAGACTCGACTACGTAGCCTGTTGCTGTCCTACCAGCTGTCTCTACTATACCGGCACAAGTTTTCAAAGAGTATGGGGCACTGGGTCCTCTGACGTTAAAGCTATCAAAGAAGGCAGACTTGGCTAATGACCTGTTACTCTGATCATCTAAAATCGCGTATACTTTGATGGCTTTGTCCTTTTCGTCTTCCGGGTAGACTCTCACTAGGGAAATTTTAGAGCAGGACTTGCCTGCTATGAGATTTCCACAAACTTCTGTACACTTAGAAGTAATGGCTGGAGTGTCAGTATTTGAGTCATTCAGCTCCCCGCTATGCTCTTGGGGCAAAGCATCCGATGGTGGTCCACAGTGTAGAACTGAGTTATGTTTGGTGCTGTCACATTCGGTACACCTTGCACTAACCTCACAGTCCCTGGCGAAGTGGGATGTTGAAGAGCAGCATTTGTAGCAGATGCGGTTCTCCTTAAGGAAGGCCTTCCTTTCTTCAAATGACTTTTCTCTGAAAGCTCTGCACTTAAGTAAGGAATGTGGCTTCTTGTGTAAGGGACACTGCTTGCTTGGGTCCTTGGATTTGTCTTCTCCTTGACCGGAGCTGAACTCTTTGCGAAATGAACATGTGGAAGAAATGTTAGTTTTGTGGACCTCTACAGTTGTTCTACGAGGTTTACTAACAGAGTTATTGGCACATGACAGCATGAAATCAGAGCTAGGATAATTTCTAATTTTTCCTTGTTCTGAGACAAAATCTACAAACACATTGAATGGAGGAAATGGTACATTGTAAGTCTGTTTATACCTAGAACCATATGTAACCCATTTGTCTTGCAGGTAATATGGGAGTTTTTGAACTATGGGGTTCACACCTCTAGCAGTGTCGAGATATGTCAACCCCACAAGATCTCCTTCTGCTTTTGCTACACGCAACTCCATTAACAAGTCAGTTAATTCTCTGAGCTTCGAATAATCCTTGTTCGCTATTCTAGGAAAGTCGTCTATTCTTTTAAAAAAGGCACTTTCTATAACCTCTACTGAGCGATAGCATTCATCAAGTCTATTCCAAATTCTTTTGAGGCCGACATCTGGATAATTTACATTAATGTCTCTGATTCTCTTTGCGTGTTCGGCAGACTCACTTCGTAGCCATTTTACCAAGAGATCCACTTCACTACATGATAGACCTATGTCTCTTATAGTATTTTTTGAAGGAGGCTCGCCAAGCCCTGTAGTTTTCAGCGTGATCACTGAACTTTACAAGTCCCTTAGTGACCAACTCACATTGAGCAAGGAACTTGGCACAGTCCATCGTGGCTAATCTGTCCCGGCTTAAAGAGCATCCCTTCACTTCAGAAAGGTACTACAGCAGTTAGACCAAACCAGACACATCTAACAGGTATGATCGCACAGCACACATGTACTCTGACAACACTCCATCAGCTGGCATCAGTGCCAATCATCCGGATCTTCTGTTCTAGAGAAAGATTATTGTAGTCAGTATCATCTCAATGTGTATTTCCTTGCTTTTGGTAGGGAGACTGATAGTTGGCTTTTTGGGGGTCCGAATTATCTGGTTGGCTTGACTTGTTGACAAAATGCTCTGTCTTTGCCTGTGGGTCTGGATCGCCATTTGATTTGGATTGCTGATGGACGTACTCTGCAGTACGCTGCAATGGATCGTGAGTAACTTGCTGTAGGCCTAGCACACTGCTGCGTTCGTCTTCAGAATATACGGCAGCTTCTAAGGCTTCTGCTATGGCAGCTGCTGTTTCTTTTTCAATAGCAAGTTTCTGTAATGTTGCTTCAAGGCGCGCTTTCTCTTCATCCAGGCATGCTTGTTGGTGTGCTTTTTCTGCATCCAGGGATGCTTGTTGGCGTGCTTTTTCTGCATCCAGGCATGCTTGTTGTAGTTTCAATTCTATCTCTTGCTCAGCAAAGGTGCTTCTTGCTTTTGCCGCTTCAGCTTTTGCGCAGGCAATAGCGGCGGCATTGCTAACGGATGATGCCTTGGAGGAACCAACTCGTGATCTCGTCTTGAAAGAGGATGCTCATCCTTGTGATATGATTCAACAGATAGGCGACCGCTGTGATATCCCTTTGTTGGCTCTGCATGGATAATGGCGGGCTCTGTATGGTCCGATTATTCGGTCCAACCGTTAGGAGGTTGCTGCAATATCCGTATGCAATAACCGTATGCTTGGATAATGGCGGGTTCTGTAACGTCAGATCTTCTGAGCATGTTCTCAGCAGTTGTTTCACTATACTGTCCTCATACACGTTAGCAGGGTGTGCAATGAGACATGTAGCTAAACCGCCTGTCTTCTTTAAGAAAAAAGGCTGTAAAATTGTAATCTTCTTTTATTGATTGCAGATGTGACAGGAAAGGGTGAAACTATAGGATGCAATAACAGGAGCATTTCAGAATACATAACTGCACAGAGCATAAAATACAGTCTGCAATACACAGTAACATGAGGTAATACATAGGTACCATGAGGTAATACATAGGTACCATGAGGTAATACATAGGTAACATGAGGTAATACATAGGTACCATGAGGTAATACATAGGTTCCATGAGGTGATACATAGGTACCATGAGGTAATACATACGTTCCATGAGGTAATACATATGTACCATGAGGTAATACATAGGTAACATGAGGTAATACATAGGTACCATGAGGTAATACATAGCTGATGATTACCTATTTAATACAACAAATGTTATAAACACAGCATTATAAAACCTAGATAGTGCTTACCAACTATGCTTAGAGCAGGCTGTTTAAGAAACATGAAGAACACGAATGGTGTAGTTTCTCCTAAGACACATGGAGAAATAAAGGCTGCTGTTCCCCTCACAGTGTCATAAACAAGACTATGATGTAAGAGGAACAATCCCACAATACATTGCAAATTAAACTAGAATCTATGCATTAAACGGCCAGCAGGTGGTGCTGTTACCTTACAGTATGAAATATATGAAGGATTAATACACACAAAAATACAATGTCTGTAATAATGAAAGACATAAAAAAATGACTAGACCTTCTAGACAGAAATTATATGGCTAGACAGAACAACTATCATGTTGACGGGTGAAAAAAAGCATCTTTTCATCGAACAAGCCTTTTAAAATAATGGCATACTAATTATGAAGGTCTTTAAAGTTTATTTATGTGAGATAACTGGAAAAATCTGTCAGAAAAATGCAATTCCAAAGGATGCTGAACTTTTTTATTTGTATTATGATGCAGCAATACTTTCTGATTTGGAATTCAGATGTTGAGAGTTTCAATTCTGGGATTCAGTAATTTTGGATTTTGCACATATTTACACTAGTGTAAAAAAATAACCAAAAAAACCCCAAAAAACATAGTTGCTTTTAGCTAAAAAAACAATGCAATTCTAGTCCATTATATTCCATCTCAACCTCAAATAAATTAATGGGATTAAATTGCAATAGAGATTTTAGACACATTGACAATAAATAAACTTTCATGCCAGGAATGTCACGTAAAAATCTTTGAAAAGTTGCACATTTTTCGCGCAACTCAATATTGGGCAAAAATGCTGTAACTTTTCACATTTTGAAGCTAACTTCTTCAGCTCCACCAGAATGGGCGAAGGCCTGATGCCACAGTCGTCTAATTAATGAAGAGCTGTGGTGTTTCTTGGAGTAAAATTAAAGGTTTGGCGTACGGAGGAGTACACCACTCGTCAGATGAATCTAATTCATTATGAGGAGTGCTTCTCTTATTGAATCGGGGACGTCTAATTCCTACATGCCACCTCATCAAGACCAGTGAGAAAATCAATGTTTTACACACACAGCACTCTTAGTTATGAAAGTATATGGGGTAGTTCACATGTTGAATTTTTTCCATGGACTGTTTGGTCTGCACAGAAGGATGAAGCCCTACTTTGATCCAATTCTCAGATCAAAAATTGCCAATGCATGTCTATGAATAAGTAAAAACAATGGCAACACTCAGATGCCATCCATATGCTGTCCGATATTCATGGACTATTTGACATGAGAAGTTTTTGAAACTCTTTTTTTCCATCTGAATAAAACTAATATCATTTCCCAAACTCTGATGGTAAAAACTGACACTGACCAAACTGATCAAAAGTACTGATGAAACTCAGATCGTTTTTCTCATGTGAGAAAAATCACTGTCATCTGAATGAGCCCTAACTTGCAGTCCAGTCTAAGCTACTGGAAGGAGACTAACTTCAATGACATTTGCCATAAACAGCACAGCACATAGAAAAGGAGTCATTCTCTTTATTCCTTAGTTAGTTAGTCAGATCTCCTTTTTCTGGCTTTCCAGTATTGCTACTCTCCTGTGCTCTGGTTTCCAGTGCTCCTGCTCTCCTGTGCTATGGATTTTAATTGCTGCTGCTCTTTTGTGCTCTGGTTTCCAGTGCTGCTGCTCTCCTGTACTCTTGATTTTCATTGCTACTGCTCTTCTGTACTCTGGTTTCCAGTGCTGCTGCTCTCCTGTGCTATGGCTTTCCAGTGCTGCTGCTCTCCTGTGCTATGGCTGTCCAGTGCTACTGCTCTCCTGTGCTCTAGTCTTCCAGTGTTGCTGCTCTCCTGTACTCTGGCTTTCCAGTGCTGCTGCTCTCCTGTGCTATGGCTGTCAGGCGCTGCTGCTCTCCTGTGCTATGGCTTTCCAGTGCTGCTGCTCTCCTGTGCTATGGCTTTCCAGTGCTGCTGCTCTCCTGTGCTATGGCTGTCCAGCACTGCTGCTCTCTTGTGCTCTGGTCTTCCAGTGTTACAGCTCTGCTGTACTCTGGCTTTCCAGTGCTTCTGCTCTCCTGTGACCTGGATTTCCAGGGATGCTGCTTCGGCTATTCAATGCTGCTGCTCTGCTGTCCTATGGCTTCCCAGTGCTGCTCCTCTCCTGTGCTATGGCTTTCCAGTGTTGCTGGTCTCATGTGCTATGGATTACCAGTGCTGCTACTCTCCTGTATTCAGGCTTTCCAGTGCTATTTCTTTCCTCTGCTCAGGCTTCCCAGTGCTGTTGTAAGTGCCAGCCAGGACTATAGTCGTGGCCAGAGACACTAAAGCATCAGTGTCCCAGCCTTCCCTCACAGAAAATTGCATTTTACTGTTCAGCGTACCTGCGTCCCCAGGTTTGGGTCCCCCTGGGCACTTCCCAAGCAGCGATGGCCCTTCTCCGAGGCGACTCCCAGTAATTGAGACACAGTCCATAGTAACTTGAACGGTTTCTTTACTGATAACTTCACACAATATATCCACAGTTGGCACATCATAGGTTACACATTCATCTTTACTTGCTTCCTCAGCTCTCCCTAGTTTGCTGATGTCTCTATACGGCACACGTCCAGACCGGACCGTCTTAGACTGCTTCCCAGCTTCTTCCTGGCCTAACATCACCACGATGACAATTCCTTCTGCCTGTTTCACCCCAGACCTGAAGTCATCCGCCACCTGGCTTGGCTGCCTCTGGAAAAGCATCCGACCCATCTGTACCACTCCCTGTGAAGCTTCAGCATCCTTCTGTTCCTCACTCCAACCGACTCCAGCCCTAAAGGTGTCATGGTCCAGTCCAGAGTTTATTTTCTGCTTTTCTCTCTCTGGACTGGTCATGCGGGGGTTAATCTGCTCGGCCTCGTTCAGGAGCTAGCTGGGATATTTCAGTCTGTCACAGCCTGCTTACCAGTGTTAGTGATAGCTCTATCTTCCAGTTCAGAGCCTCTGACCCTTGTACCTTGGTGCTCCTCCTGCCTTTGACTTGTATCCACGTATATGACCCGGACTGATCTCTGACCCGGTCTCTTGTTATTCGTCTCTGCTGCTACGTTCTCTGACTGGCTTTTGATTCCCCGGCTTGTACCCCGACCACATCTTCCATCTCACGTTATTGGACCCTGCGCTTATGTTTGGCTTTTTGACCCTCGGCTTGGTACTTTGACTACGTGTATTGCTACTACTTCTGGTACGTCTGTTCCTAATAGTTTCTGACTCGGTTCGTCTGACTATTCTCTCATTACCTGTGACACCTGTGCGGTTGCTCAGTGTTGCTACACTTAGTATGTAACCTCTCTTCCCTCACCAGCTCCCCCTGGTGGAGGTTTCACTACAATATTACTAACCCGTACATTTAAATGGGATTTTGCACTTTTTTTTCTCTGGTCATGGATCAGCTGCATAACTTGGCAGATCAGGTGTCCAGTTTGAGGCTGATGGTGCAGGATTTTTCTGTGGATCATTGGTCCCTTGTCATGTCTCATACCCACTTACAGAAAGAACTGACTGAGACTATTAATACCATGCAGGGAAACACCTCTCATATTGTTAGTCTACCTGGTGACTCTGTAGTTGTTGTTTTGCATTCTCCTGAACCTTTGGTTAAACTTCCTGACACGTTTTCTGGCGAAAAAGATAAATTTCGCACATTCAGGGAGAGTTGTAAATTATGGCTTTCTCTTAGACCTCGATCATCTGGGGATGAGACTCAGCGGGTAGGGATTATTATCTCCTTACTTACAATCTTGGGCTTTCTAGCTGCCCCCTACTGCCTCTGAATGGATGTCAGTAGATAGGTTCTTTGAGGCCCTAGGACTTATTTATGATGAACCGACGGTGTTAGGGTGGCAGAGGATACTAATATGGGTCTGGTTCAGGGGAAGCACTCAGCCAAATGGCATAGCTTTGAGTTCCGTCGATGGTCCACTGACGTGTCCTGGGATGACTCCGCACTGAGAGGTCTGTTAAGGAAGGGACTGTCAGATTGCTTGAAGGATGCTCTGGCTCCCCATCCACCTCCCAGCTCATTGGAGGAGGCTATGCCTCAGGCTATCCGTATGGATCGGAGGCTTCGGGAGAGAGGTATTACACAGCGGGGGATTCCGTTGTTCCCTGCTAACCCTGATGTTTTGCTTCTGTCTGAACCTATGGAGGTGGGAGCCACCGGCCTCCAGGAGAAAGAGAGGAAACGGCTACGAGATGGAAAGCTGTGTTTTTTACTGTGGAAATCTTGGACATTGGAAAAAGGACTGCCCCTCCTGTCCACCGACTAACAAGTGGCTGAGTCTGGGTGATCATCGTAGAGGTCACCGAGACGCTCAGGTACCTTTTTCTTAATTTTCAAAGATTCTGTTAAAGGTGGAACTTGGTGTTGAGAACAGCTTTTTCCATACTTTGGCTTTTGAAGACTGTGGGTCATCCCTGAACCCAATTGACTCTAAGCTGATGGCCTGCTGTAGATTAGGGACAGTTAGGTTGGAGACTCCCTTAAAAATTGTGACTATTGACTCTACACCTCTCACTAAGGATGGTCTCCATTTCATTTCTAAAGAATTCACCCTCAGGGTGGGGGCCCTACACCAGGAGGGCATGTCATGCTTTGTTTTGGATAACCTCCCTGCTGGCCTGGTGTTAGGGTTTCCGTGGTTGCAATGGCATAACCCGGTTATTGACTGGGGGTCCCAGGATATTGTTAAATGGGGACCTAGTTCTGAAAATTGTCTTGCTGCTGTGTCTGTCATCCATCAGTCTGGAGGGTATTCCGGAGTACCTGAATGACTTTGAGGATGTGTTCTCCGAAAAGGAGGTGGAGGTTCTACCACCACGCCGCCCATTCTATTGTGCTTTTGATCTTGTTCCCAGTGCCAAATTGCCCAAAGCCCATCTGTACAATCTCTCCGGCCCTGAGCGGGCTGCTATGAAGGGGTATATCTCTGAAAGCCTCCATAAAGGGCATATTCGGCCATCTGTCTCTCCCGTGGCGGCGGGGTTCTTTTTTGTAAAAAAAAAAGGATGGTGGTTTACGCCCATGCCTCCATTTTCGAGAACTGAATAAGATGACCATAAAAAACACTTATCCTCTCCCATTGATACCTGATTTGTACAATCAATTGGGGCCTGGCAATTCTTTAAGTTGGACCTCAGGGGAGCACACAATCTCATCCGTATGCAGGAGGGGGATGAGTGGAAAACAGCGTTTCTCACCTCTGAGGGTCTGTTTGAAAATTTGGTCATGTCGTTCGGTTTGACTAACGCACCAGCAGTATTCCAAAATTTCATTAACCATGTTTTTTCTGACTTTATTGGATGCTTTGTGGTAGTTTATCTTGATGATATACTCATATATTCTTCTGATAGAAAGAGTCACGTGGTTCATCTTCGTGCGGTTCTCCAGAGGCTCAGGGAGAACTCACTGTTTGCCAAACCGGAGAAGTGTTCAATTTTTTACACAAGAATTGTGCTTTCTAGGGGTCATGTTTTCCTGAGGGGTTCCGTATGGACCCTAGGAAGGTACAGGCCATTGTGGATTGGGTGCAACCCAGAGATCTCAAGGGTCTTCAGCGATTTCTGGGTTTCTATAGGAAATTCATCAAGGGGTTTTCTCAAGTGGACAAACCCCTCACTGATCTCATTCGAAAGGGGGCTGATCTCAAAAACTCATCAGCTCCAGCTGTGGTGGCATTTTCTTTGTTAAAAAACCGTTTCATGACTGCCCCGATACTGGTTCAACCTGATTTGTCTAAACCATTTATCATAGAGGTGGACGCCTCTGAGGTGGGAGTGGGGGCTGTGTTGTCCCAGGGGCCCACCACATTAACTAACTTAAGACCCTGTGCCTTCTTTTCAAAAAAAATTTCCTCTGCTGAGAGGAATTATGATGTGGGTAACCAGGAGATGAGCAGCCTTGGATATTACAACGTGAAGACAAAGTAGGCAAAGCAAAGTGGCATTGTTAGTCCTTCTGTAAATATATAATAAATTGACAAATTGTTGTTATCAATTAGGGATGTGCTCCTAAAAATTATAGTTAAAGTCCAAAATTGCCCAATTATAACTGACAGTGCCAGGCCATCATCCCCCTTTAAAATAGTAAAAGAGAACCTGACATGAGGATTATCCATGTTACGCCAGAGTCACACTCTACGTATGAAAAAATCGGTCCGAGTCTCCCTGCCGAGTGTCGCACGAGTGTAATGCGAGTATCATGAGAGTACAATCTGATTTTTCACACCTAGCATCCGATTTACATCTAACTGCAATGTGATTTTAACATGAGCTTTTACATAGAGCAATTCTCTATGTCATTTACATATCGTTTTTTCTGACGTCAATGCAAGCGCCATGGGAAAATTTCCTACCGCGCTCGTGCTAGCGTCACATAGGTGAAGTGAGTTACTTGGCTGTGAACTTGCAGGACCTGTCTGACGGCACCATGAGCAGGAGAACTTTCTCACGCTTGCGTGCGCTCAGAGAAAAGGAGTTCACAGGGAGACACTGAGCACACGGTGCTCAGTGCGTCTGCTGGATGACAGGCTGTATGGTCGCATCTTGCAACCTTGCAGCCTGCCATCCAAACACCGGTGTGTAACCATTGGACAGCACTCCCATGGTCCGAGTGCTGTGCGACTTTTTCTAGCACTCACAGGCTTGCATTGGTGAGTTTCGGACGAGTATCGATGACAATCTCAGAATGCTGCAATTTTACACGCACGCTGAATACGACTGAGAAAATAAATGCTGATGTGAGCAGCCCCATAGATTAACCGAGTGCTATGTGATGTTTTCTCGCATAGCACTCGTCCGTATTCTATGGTAGTGTTACTCCGGCCTTAGACTAAAGGAATGGGCATAATGGCGCTGTCATACTGATTTAATAGATACCTTCAGTGAAGAAATCCGCAGCCTAGCTTTTGTTAAATCATCAAGTTTTGGTTTTTGTCATTTCTTCATACATCGGGGCCGTATGGTGGGGCAGGATGGTAGGTAAGGTCATGGGCTCTGCCATGACCCCTCCGCTGCCTCTGGTATATTTATTTTCTTACTGATTTAAACTTTGTGCTGGCACCGTCCTTGCTGCGGGCAGTGCTTGCGCAGATTAATTTCACATGCTGGCTGCAAGATAATGTTGTCGTGGCAGCGCATGCGCAGACTGAGACTTCATCATTCTACTGAGATTTGAATTTGCAGATGGTCCACCGCAGGCTCCATTTTCTTGAAGATTACCAGGAGATCAATCATCTGAATCCAGCCTGTTTCCTTTATCCGAATGAGGCTTATAGAAATCCATGTCCTTGTGCAGAAACAACAATATTCAAGTCAATGGATCTGATCTTAATTTACAGCACTTTCTACAACAGCATGTGAACACACTCCTAGGATGGATTGAAGCGGATGTCACCAGATGTTACAGAATAAACTGTATATAAATTCTATTAGACCTGAAGAAACAGTGTACTTACTTTTCCAACCAAATGAGAATGGCTGAATAACTCTGATATTAAAATGAGCATTTTAGGAACGCAGGTAAAGAGTGACAGAGCTCATAATAGGACCAAGCACTTCAGTCTCTGTATCCATCACTATGATTTCCCAGTCATATATTCTGATGTTCTCATTTACTTTTTTAAGCATCCATCTTTATATCAATCCCTATTTCCCTGTCTGACGTACATATTAAACATTCCTTCACAAAGCACATCTAATTAATCCCTAAAGGAAGACACACAGGCTGCATTTTCTTGGATGACACCAGAATTTCAGGTTTTCCAATTTTCCAATTTTGAAGGGGGTAATTACACAGGTCAGTAACTAGGTCACAGGGCTAAAGAAGTCTTTCTGAACCATCTCCTTATAACCTCCCATGGTTGGGATGTGTGGTGCAAACAAAGGTGTGGGGGAGATCAGTACATTTATTTAGAGTAGGAATTTAATTTGTTTAAATATCGATCAGAAAAACATTTTCAAAAGGCCGGGTTCACATTGCGTCTTTGGTACTCGTCAGTGTGTCTGCCAGAGGTTCTGTATGAAGGCCTGAGAAATGGGATTACAGCAGAACCACATATTGGGCCATTCATTTTAATGATTCACATGGAGTCACTATCTGCTCTAGCTGACTCTGTTATGCTACTGGTGTAGCACTGCTGGAATCCAGTGGCCGAAGGAGCATGAGCAGGAACAGCAGGTGGTAATAGAAGTCCATGGATATAGCAGGGGAGCAGGAAATGTAAGGGGGTTACAAAGACTGTTTTAAGCCTCACACACATTGGGCTAAAAAGACTTTGCTCACATTGGGCAAAAAAAAAACTCTACCTCGTTCAGATGTTTACCTCCCTGTGTGGAGTATTATATTGTAAATATTAAATTGTTGAGTACAATATGGTTGGGGATGACCATTATTAAAGGGAGAGTGTAAGGGGGTTACAAAAACTGTTTTAAGCCTAACTCACATCCCAGTTAAATGTTGATAAATGTAACTGTCCTACTCTGTATATATGTTTATGTATCTTAATGCTGCTATGTGTCCATTGCATATAGGGAGTGTGCAGTATTCAAGTTATCCCACTAGAGGGGGCACATTAGGACCAACTAGAAAAGATAGCAGATAGTTACATTAGGAAGGGCCAACAGCGGGTAAGTTGTAGGACTTCCTGAATTCTAGTTATTAGGGCCTAGGAGCCCAGACAGGGCAGGTGGACCCCATAACGTTAAGAAAGGAGCCCAGTCGTCTGGGGCCTGGTGGCAGAAGGTCACAACAAAAAGAGAATGCAGGGCAGCTCCAACAAGTGGCAGCTAACTACGTGGGCTGATGCACTTTTGTCTGGGGCAAAACGGACAGGGGAACTCCTGAAGATAGTTAGGCTGACCTGAAGGAATGCTGCGGTACCAGATGAGTTTGTACGACCCTGGAACATTCTGGAAGAAGTGAATGAAAGCACAGGAAAGGCAATGAGTATGAACTCTGTGATGATCCCTGTGATGTAACTGTGACCGATTTGGATGTACTGAGAATGGAACCAAGTAATGTTGTCTATGTTAAGTTGGAACTGGACTCCGTCTTTCTTTGTGTGATGCCGACAGGAAGCAAACCTCAGCATATCAGAGAGGATCCGGATGGATCAGAAAACGGAACAAAAGGTATGCCGCAAAGGGGACATTGTATGCATGTGGCGGGAGGCTAGGGCATGATTGAGCAATCTTTGTCAGCCACGACTATGGCCCTGGTACCCCTCACACTTGGTGTAGTGCAGCAGGATCCCGCAACCTTGCAACATGGCAATGCTGTGGACGTGATAAGGAATACCATTAATGTGACTTGATACCCTGGATGTGACTGATACCCTGGATGTGACTGACACTTTAATGGTGGCAAAGATGGCGACTCTGAAGATGGCAGAAAAGGGCGCGAAGATGGAGGACGACAACTTTCCAGCAATGAGTTCATTTTCGTTTCCGTATTTTCCTCCCCTTCTTCCCAGAGCCATAACGCTTTTATTTTTCTGTCCACATAGACATATGAAGGCTTGCTTTTTGTGAGATGAGATGTATTTTTGAATGACACCATTCATTTTAGCACATAGTGTACTCGGAAATGGGAAAAAAATTCCAAGTGCGGTGGAATTGTGAAAAAAACATAATTCTGACATTATTTGGGGAATTGTTTTTACGAGGTACATTTCCTGGTAAAAATAACAATGCAATATGGTTTTCCTCATCAATACGATTACGGTCATACCCAACATGTCCAGTTTTTTTTATTATTTTGGTGGTGAAAAAAAATCTGAAATTTGTGAAGTTATGTTGCCATTTTCCAAGTCCCAAAACATTTTTATTTTTCGCCCAATGGAGCTAGATGTAGGCCTGTTTTTGAGAGGCGAAACAATGTTTTCATTATATGATTACTTTTGGGATAGATGTGACTTTTTGATCCCTTGTTGCAGCATTTTTTGTGGAATTGTGGCAACCAAAAAAACTTAATTTTGGCGTTCTTGACTTTTTTCCGTTTACGATGTTTACCGATCAGGCTAATTATTTTTATATTTTGATAGATTGGACTTTTCTGAACATGGCGATACCAAATATGTGTATTATTTTTTTAATATATTTACACTGAGGGGAAAAAGGGATAATTTGCTTTTGTTTTTTTTTCAAATTTTTTAAAACTTTAAAACTTTTTACTGATTTTGTTTAGCCAGCCCCCATGCGGGAAGCTTGAAGAAGCGATCATCTGATCGCTTCATCGCTGCATGTAGCAGGAATCACAGTCTCCTATGAAACACTGCCACAGATATCCCCTGCCGGGTTTGGGGCAGGCTCGCTGCCTGAACCCACTCCATACACCCGTTTAAACTTACGCCGTATATGTACGGCACATGTCGTGAAAAGGTTAAGTAGACCCAAACAAGAAACAAGATGGATTCCACAGGTTTAGAATCTGCCAGCTTAGCAAAGGGCAATTGAAGAAAACAACAGCAGCCTCCAGTGGTAAGGAGTGGAATCGCAGCACAATTATTAAGGTGAACAATAGCAGCCACTAGTGGTCAAACAGTAAAATGAGAATAGGAATCCTGACATTACTCTTTCTTTCAACAGCAGCCTCCGGATGAGTCTTGGCTTGGTTTTTGTGGGTATTTTTTGTTAAACTCTTTAAGCAGTCAAAGAGCATTGATATTTTCAACAGGTTCCCAGGAGTTATTTTCAGGGCCGTACTCTTGATAAGTTCTGCAACTTATTTCTGAATATTCAGGAGTCCAGGACCTTTTCAACTGTGTAACGTTCTTGCCCATCCACTTAAATAGTATCAGGAGGGGGTAGATGACACTTTGGAAAAGGATGTACAGCAAACGGCTTTAGTAAGGAGACATGGAATACTGGATGCATTCTTCATTGTCCTGGAATGTTGAATATGAAAAGATAGCTTGTCCAATGATTTTGAACGGTCCAATACATTTTTTTGCCCAGTTTTGAAGAGAGTGTATGGGGTTTCAAATTTTTGGTGGAAAGCCGTACTTCATCACCCATGTGGAAACTTGGAGAAGGTCTGTGAGATTTGTCCGCTGTTTCCTTATATTTCTCCTGGGTGATTCTTAAAGTGTCTTAGCATTTCTGTTGCAGGGATTGTATTTGGTCAGTGACAGCAGGAATAGGCGCCTCTCTGGGAAAATTAGGAAGAATACTTGGATGGTAACCCGAATTTACGAAGAATGGTGCTTGCTTGGTCGTAGCATTTTGAGAATTTTTGTTTGAAAATTCTGCCATAAGAAGACAATCAACCCAGTCATCCTGAAGATGACAAATGTAGCATCTGACATATTGGTCTAAGGTCTGGTTTGTGCTTTCAGTCTGACCATTAGATTGGGGATGGAATGTAGAAGAGTTGACATCAATGTCCAGTGCACAAAAATTCTCCCAGAATCTCGATGTATTTATTTATTATTAGAGCGCCATTTATTCCATGGCGCTTTACATGTGATGAGGGGTATACATAATAAAAACAAGAAAAGTAATCTTAAACAATACAAGTCATGACGGGTACAGGAGGAGAGAGGAGCCTGCCCGGGAGGGCTCACAATCTACAAGGGCTGGATGAGGATAGAGTAGCTGAGGGTAGAGCTGGTCGTGCAGCGGTTTGGTGGATCGATGGTTGTAAATTGTGGATGTAAATTGTGTTCCACGATCAGAGACTACTTTATCTGGAAACCCATGAAAACAAAACACATTTTGGATTATGAGATCAGCAGTCTCTTTAGCAGATGGCAAATTAGTGCAGGGGACAAAATGTTCTACTTTGGTGAGTCGGTCCACCACTACTAGGATGGAAATCTTCCCCTTTGAAACTGGTAGTTCAACAATAAAGTCCATAGACAAAGAGAGCTAAGGACAAGAAGCTGCCATTAGTGATGTGCAAGGACTTTTATACATGGCACAGGTGCTACAGGAAGATACATATTGTTTAACATCTTTTTGGCAACTAGGTTACCAAAAGAAGTGACACAGAAATTCTTGTGTTTTTTAATTACTTTGTGCCATGCTAACTTGGAGTCATAGATCAGTTTTAATTCCCTTAGTCTCACAGTTTCTGGAATATAAATGCAATGATTATGCGTCCATAATTTATTTTTAAAGGTAAGAGATATATCATCTGGTGGATGCAGAAGAATTGAGTCTGTTTCATATACTTCCCTTATATCTTCCAGAAAGTCTTTACTATGGATCACCCCCAGGAAGTTGGACTCGGGAAGATTGGTTGTTGGTGTTGCTGCTGTAGAAGAATCTTTGGAGTACATCTCTATATATAAAAATGAATGTGTGTGTGTGTGTATCACCAACCAATCACGAAGCATGTTTCATTTCACCAGAGCTGTTCAAAAGAAGCTGAGCTGTGATTGGTTGCTATGAGCAACAGTTTTCCTTGCAAACAATCACTAAGCATCTTTCATTTCACCAGAGCTGGTTAAAAGTAGCTGAGCTGTGATTGGTTACTATGACCAACAGTTTTCCCACTTGACAACACCTCAGGAGACACTGACTTGGTGGGAGAAATCTAGCATCCCTGGGAACATAAGCTCCCAGCCATTGTCTGCCCCCTGAAAGGAACAGACAGCACATGACAGAAATGAATCCCCCCTCCCATGCCTATATCCCCATCACACATCCTCCATCCTGTAGGCACATCTTCCCTCTTAAAGGGATCATTGGTATGGAAGTCAGAGCAAATCCATCCAGCGCTTTGGTACTGACCCCAGGGTCTCTTAAAGGGATCATTGGTATGGAATTTAGGGCAAATCCACTCTGCGCTTTGATACTGACCCCAGGCCTATCTTAAAGGGATCTCCGGTATGGAAGTCAGGGGAAATCCATCCAGCGCTTTAATTCTGACCCCAGGCCTCTATTAAAGGGATCCCCGCTATGGAAGTCAGGGCAATTGCCTTCAAATGCTCTGGTACTGACCCCAGGCTCTCTTAAAGGGATCTCCTGTATGGAAGTTAGGGTAAATCCCTTAGCGCTCTGATTCTGACCCCAGGCTCTCTTAAAGGGATCCCGGGTATGGAAGTTAGGGCAAATCCACTCAGTGCTCTGGTTCTGACCCAAGTCCCCTCTTAAAGGGATCCTCGGTACAGAAGTGAGGGAAAATCCACTCTGCGCTTTGGTACTGACCCCAGGCCTCTCTTAACCCCTTAAACCCCAAGGGTGGTTTGCATGTTAATGACCGGGCCATTTTTTACAATTCTGACCACTATCCCTTTATGAGGTCATAACTCTGGAACGCTTCAACCGATCTAGGCGATTCTGAGAATGTTTTCTCGTGACATATTGTACTTCATGTTAGTGGTAAAAATTTCATTGATATAACTTGCGTTTAATTGTGAAAAAAATGGAAATATGGAAAAAATTTTGAAAATTTTGCAATTTTCAAACTTTGAATTTTTATGCCCTTAAAATAGAGAAATATATGACACAAAATAGTTACTAAATAACATTTCCCACATGTCTACTTTACATCAGCACAATTTTGGATACAAATTTTTTTTTTATTAGGAAGTTATAAGGGTTAAAAGTTGACCAACGATTTCTCATTTTTACAACAAAATTTACAAAACCATTTTTTTAGGGACCACCTCACTTTCAAAGTCACTTTGAGGGGTCTATATGGCAAAAAATACCCAAAAGTGACACCATTCTAAAAACTGCACCCCTCAAGCTACTCAAAACTACATTCAAGAAGATTATTAACCCTTCAGGTGTTTTACAGGAGCAGAAGCAACGTGGAAGGAAAAAATGAACATTTAACTTTTTAGTCACAAAAATGATATTTTGGCAACAATTTTTTTATTTTCCCAAGGGTAACAGGAGAAATTGGACCCCCAAAAGTTGTTGTCCAATTTGTCCTAAGTGCGCTGATACCCCATATGTGGGGAAGAAACACTGTTTGGGCACACGGCAGGGCTCGGAAGGGAAAGAGCACCGTTTGACATTTTTAACTTAAAATTGGCTGAAATTGAAATCGGACGCCATGTTCCGTTTGGAGAGTCCATGATATGCCTAAACAGTGGAAATCCACCACAAGTGACCCCATTTTGGAAACGAGACCCCCTAAGGAACTCATCTAGATGTGTGGTGAGCACTTTGAACCCCCAAGGGCTTCACAGAAGTTTATAGCGCCCGGGCGTAAAAATAAAAAATCATATTTTTTCCACAAACATGAATGTTTAGTCCCCAATTTGTTATTTTCCCAAGGGTATCAGCAGAAATTGGATGCTAAAAGTTGTTGTCCAATTTGTCCTGAGTGCGCTGATACTCCATATGTGGGGGAGAAACACTGTTTGGGCACACGGCAGGGCTCAAAACCGAAGTAATGACGTTTTGGAATGCAGACTTTGATGAAATGGTCTGAGGGCATCATGTTCCGTTTGCAGAGCCCCTGATGTACCTAAACGGTGGAAACCCCCCAAAAGTGACCCCATTTTGGAAACTAGACCCCCTAAGGAACTTATCTAGATGTGTGATGAGCACTTTGAACCCCCAAGTGTTTCGCTAAAACTTATAATGCCCGGGCGTGAAACTATAAAATCCTATTTTGTTTCCACATAAATGATCTTTTAGTCCCCAATTTTTAATTTTCCCTAGGGTAACAGGAGAAATTGGACCCCAAAAGTCATCTAATGTGTCCTGAGTACGCTGGTACCCCACATGTGGGAAAAAACTGTTAAGGCACACGTCGGGGCTCGAAAGGGAATTAGTGACGTTTTGGAATGCAGACTTTGATGGTCTGCTGGCATCATGTTCCGTTTGCAAAGCCCCTGATGTGCCTAAACAGGAAAAAACCCACATGTGACATCATTTTGGATACTAGACCCCCAAAGAAGAAATCTAGATGTGCCCCCATCTAAACTAATGTAAATTAGTAGTGCATGGAGGTGTGGTACAATTTGAAGCAATCCTTCATACACAGGCCAGGTTTTTCGGGACAGGTGTCGCACTGGTAAATGGTGTCCTTGTGTATTCCCCTTTTGTAACACACTCGGCACCTTTTTTGTGGCTCACCTTTTCTACCAGTTGGCGGGACCACCCCCGGAAAATGCTGACCTGGTACGATACGGGCACCTTCAGTTCCGGAAGTACTGGGACCCGCTCCTTCCTGAGCGCCAAACATCAGGGCCTTAACCACTACCTCCTGGAAATGAAGATACGACGTATCGGTGTGGCGTGCACATTGTGACAGCAGGAATGCGTTGAGCATTGCCATTTGTACGATGTGCACGGCCAGCTTTTTGTACCACGCCCTAGCCTTTCTGAGAGCATTGTACGGTTGGCGGTATTGATCGGAGAGATCAACTCCCCCATGTTTTTGTTGTACCCCACTACACAGGTCGGTTTGGTGACCTGTGTGGAGGTACCCCGTACAGTGCAGAGGGTGCTGCCAGCACCGTGTATGGTGGTCAAGAGATGGACATACCTCTTGTCCTTGTACTTGACCACCAGCAGGTGGTCGCTACATTGGGCTCTGCTCTCACCTTTTCTGAGCATCTGCCCAAGTAGCGTCTTCGGAAGGCCTCTCTGATTTTTGCGGACAGTACCGCAGGCTGCGGTACCTCGCGCAGAGAGGGATTTGTAGAGTGGGATGCTGGTATAAAAGTTATCAGTGTAGAGGTGATAACCTTTATCCAGCAGTGGGTGAACCAAATCCCACACAATTTTCCCACTCCCAGGACAGGAGGACACTCAGGGGGTTCAATCCTGGTGTCCTTTCCTTCATAGACTCTAAACCTGTGAGTGTACCCTGAGGTACTCTAACAAAGTTTGTAGAGTTTGATTCCGTACGTGGCCCTCTTACTGGGCAGGTATTGACGGAATCCGAGCCTTCCCTTGAAATGGACCAAGGACTCATCCACGCTGATCTCCCTTTGGGGCACGTACACTTCAGCAAACTTTTTGTTGAAGTGTTCGATGACTGGCCGAACTTTGAACAGGCGGTCAAAGTTGGGGTCAACTCGTGCGGGACACTGTGCATTATCTGTATAATGCAGAAACTTGTGGTTGGCCTCAAAACGCGTCCGGACCATAACCATTCGGAACACTGGAGTGCAGTATAAAATATCAACACTCCAATATTGCTGAATTTCCGGCTTCTTCAGTATCCCCATGTGGAGGACCAGGCCCCAAAACTGCATCATTTCAACTTCGTCCACAGGAGACCAGTTGGAATATGATGAACGCGGGTTTTGCACCAAAAACTGACGAGCGTACAAATAAGTTTGCTCCACCATGAGGTTAACAAAATCCTGAGAAAAAGACTTTGAAAAAGTCTATTTCTGTGAGGCCGGTGGTGTCAAACTTGATTCCTGATTCTGCCACAAAATCAGGAATCAGTGGCTCGTAATTTTCTGGGGGCGAGGTCCATACAGGGTCTACTGAATCAGCTTCGGTCATGGTGGGTGCTGCCTCATCTTCTGTCCTGGAGCGTCTGCGTGGCGGTTCCGCAGGACCCGGGGAGGAAGATGAGGAGGGGGAAGAGGATGAAGAATCCGAAAAATAAAGAAAAGTCGGATCCTCGTCCTCACTATCAGTGTCGGAGGTAAGGTAAGAATATGCCTCCTCCATTGAATAGGGCTGTTGGGAGGAACGCGATGGGCGGGACATTTTTTGTGAAAGTGGTGCTTGGGGGTACTTTATTTAAGACTATGTGTATGTGTGGGGGGCAGGTGATTGGTGCACACAATTCTGTAAAGAAAAAGCTAAAAGAAAAAAGGAAATGGGGAGTAAAATACCTGTGAAAAGAAAAGTCTAAAATAGCAGGCCCTAGCTCTGATAAGTGAACGGCGTCACTTATCAAAGTTCAGTGGCAGCTGCTGGGTGTGCATACAGGTGTGGTGTAAGGGGGGGTGAAAAAAAAGGAAATCAGCAGGCACAAGCTCTGATAAGTGAACTATGTCACTTATCACAGTTTGGCGGCTGTGGGATGCGATTACGGAGTTGGCGCAAAGGGGGCTGCTAAATGTGCGCACAGAGGCGGCGCAAAGGGGGATGGAGGGGGTAAAAAGAGGGGGAAGGTGGGATGAAGAGAGTTCGGACAGGGATCAGGGACCAGGGACTAGCACTTACACTTGCAGTTAGGTGGCGCAAAGGGGGGGTGAAAAAAAGAAAATCAGCAGGCACAAGCTATGATAAGTTAACTATGTCACTTATCAAAGTTTGGCGGCTGTGGGATGCGAATACGGAGCTGGCGCAAAGGGGGCTTAGGAAAAAAGCAAGCATGAGTGTTGATTGGTGAACTGCGTCACCAATCAACGCTCGGCGGCTGCTAAATGTGCGCACGGAGGTGGCGCAAAGGTGGGGTGGAGGGGGGTAAAAAGAGGGGGAAGGGGGGATTGGGGATGAAGCTAGATTGGGGGGGATGAAGCTAGATTGGACAGGGATCGGGGATCAGGCAATACTTACAGTTGTAGGGTTTTTCTTTCTTCTTTCTTTCGCAGGTATTGTGATGCTACAAGCTGCTGTGGCACCACAATACCCAGCACACCAGGAGATCCAGACGTATGACCTCTCTCTAGGGAATCCTTAGCTAGTGTGAGGACCCCTGCAGAACTGTCATACAGGTCACAGGCAGGTCAGGGACAGGTCACAGAGTGATCACATCGCTACTGTGACCTATCATTGGTGGGATCGAATGATAACATCGATCCACCAATCCCTGCTCTGTCTGGTGACCATGGCAACCGCCTAGGATCAGAGCTCACAGCTCTGATTCCAAGGCAGGTCATGGCCAGGTCATCAGCAGGGCACAGAGCGGTCACAGAGTGATAGCAGCTGTGCCCTGTGGTTCTCATCGATCGCGCCAGTCAGCTCCTGCAGGCCCTGCTGGGCCTGTATCAGGTCCCTGCCTAGGATCGGTGCTAATACAGCATCGATCTGGACCGGTACTGGCAGGGCACAGCGGCGCACCAATCCGGGGGGATTTTGCCGGTGCCTGGTGTTGCCAGGCACCGGGTCCAGGATCGAGTACATCGGTACTTGATCCCAGCCTAGGACATCATTGTTTCAGCCACTCCGATTGGCTGAAACAATGAGAAGCACTGTGATTGGCTGTTTTTGGTTTCAACAGCCAATCACAGCGCTCGGGAGGAAGGGAGGGCGGCGACAGACCCCAGGAAGCTGAGGCCATCTACCATAAGGTAAGATGGCGTCGGAATTTTAATGCGATCACTGCGACTTAGGTCGTGATGTCACATTAAATGCCATGACGTACTATCCCGTCCTTGTGAATTAAGTCCCAGGGCACATGGACGGGATAGTACATCATATGGCAGAAAGAGGTTAAAGGAATGTCCAGTATGGAAGTTAGGGTAAATCCCTCAGCGCTCTGATTCTCTCCGCAGGCTTCTATTAAAGGGATCATTGGTATGGAAGTCAGGGAAAATCCACTCAGTGCTCTGGTTCTGATGCCAGGTCTCTCTTAAAGGGATCCCCAGTATGGAAGTTAGGACCGTTCCACTCAGCGCTCTAGTTCTAACTCCAGGCTGACGGGATGATGTGGGATATTAGTGGTAGTTGTCCGGTAGCTCTGGCTGACGGGATGATGTGGGATATTAGTGGTAGTAGTCCGGTGGCTCTGGCTGAGAGGATGATGTGGGATATTATGGGTAGTAGTCCGGAAGCTCTGGCTGATGGGATGATGTGGGATATTATTGGTAGTTGTCCGGTGGCTCTGGCTGATGGGATGATGTGGGATATTTGTGGTAGTAGTCCGGTGGCTCTGGCTGACGGGATGATGTGGGATATTAGTGGTAGTAGTTCAGTGGCTCTGGCTGATGGGACGATGTGGGATATTATGGGAAGTAGTCCGGTAGCTCTGGCTGACGGGATGATGTGGGATATTAGTGGTAGTAGTCCAGTGCCTCTGGCTGACAGGATGATGTGGGATATTATAGTGAATGTGGCTATGCAGAATGGGTGGGGCTCTACACTCAGCTTTATACATATAGATATAATCATTATAATTTGTTATAACTAACTGTAGTTAGTTACTATGCCCGGGCAGCGCCGGGCTCTTCAGCTAGTCCTGGAAAAAGTTGAATCGGTTAAGTAAAAGACTCCATGAAGCTTGGCCTGGGAACAAACCTTTAGCAGACCAGATAAACTCAAATTTACCTGGTCATTTAGAACAACAATTTGTTGAGCTCTCCATTCCTTCAAAGCAGCAATGATAACTAAGAGCTCTTTGTTCCCCACATCATAATTCTTTTCTAACAGTGATGGAGGCGCTGGTTTAGACAAGACTGATTCATCATCGGAAAAGTTATGATCCTCTATCACTGCCACTGTTTTATATAGTTGAGTAAGACAATTGATGAGAAAATTATTTGAAAGAAAACATTGACCATATCCGACAGGAAATTTTCTCCCAATCCCCTCATACCATGCACTGTCCTCCCTCCTTCACTGCATCTAGCTCACTCTCTGACTTTGAACCAGTCACAGAAGAAGAAGTAATCTGGCTCCTTGCATCTTCTCGCCCTACTACTTGCACCAGTGACCTTATTCCTTATATCTCCTCCAGTCCCTTTCCCCTGCTGTCACCACTCATCTAACAAAAATATTCAATCTCTCTCTCTCTTCCGGTATCTTTCCCTCCTCATTTAAGCATGCCATCATACATCCATTACTTAAAAAAACATCCCTCGACCAAAACTGTGCTGGTAACTATAGACCCGTCTCTAATATTCCCTTCATCTCTAAACACCTGGTCCACTCCCGTCTAATCCGCTATCTCTCAGATAACTCTCTTCTTGACCCTCTTCAATCCGGTTTATGCTCTTTACAGTCTACTGAAACTGCCCTCACTAAAGTCTCTAATGATCTACTAACAGCTAAATCTAATGGTCACTACTCCATGCTAATCCTCCTGGATCTCTCTGCAGCATTCGACACTGTGGATCATCAGCTCCTCCTCACTATGCTCCGCTCCATCGGCATCAAGGACACCGTTCTCTCCTGGTTCTCCTCCTACCTGTCTTACCGCTCCTTCACTGTATCTTTGCCGGTTCCTTCTCCTCTCATCTTCCCCTTACTGTTGGGGTTCCTCAAGGATCAGTCCTAGGCCCCCTCCTCTTCTACTTGTATACTGCCCCTATTGGTCAAACAATCAGTAGATTTGGTTTCCAGTATCATCTCTACAGTATGCTGATAACACCCAAATATACACCTTTACTCCTGATATCACACCTGCATTATTAGAAAACACCAGTGATTGTTTTACTGCTGTCTCCAACATTATTATTATTTTTATTAATAATATTTATTTATATAGAGCCATTGATTCCATGGTGCTGTACAAAAGAAGGGGTTACATACAAATTACAGATATCACTTACAGTAAACAAACTAACAATCACAGACTGATATAGAGGGGAGAGAGGACCCTGCACTTTCGGGCTTATAGTCTACAGGAGCGTGGGGAAGGAGACAGTAGTCTGGGGGGTTGCAGCAGCTCCAGTGATGGTGAGGCGGTAGCTCCAGTAGTGGTGAGGGGGCAGCGGGGATCATTGCAGGCTGTAGGCTTTCCTGAAGAGATGGGTTTTCAGGTTCCGTCTGAAGGATCCGAGTGTGGTTGATAGCCGGACATGTTGGGGCAAAGAATTCCAGAGGATGGGGGCTATTCAGGAGAAGTCTTGGAGGCGGTTGGGTGAGGAGCGAATAAGTGTGGAGGAGAGAAGGAGGTCTTGGGAGGATCGGAGATTACGTGAGGGAAGACATCGGGAGATTAATTCAGAGATATATGGAGGAGACAGGTTATAGATGGCCTTGTAGGTCAATATTAGTAATTTGAACTGGATACGCTGAGGGAATGGAAGCCAGTGAAGAGATTTGCAGAGGGGAGAAGTGGAGGAGTGGCGAGGAGAGAGATGAATTAGTCAGGCAGCAGAGTTAAGGATGGACTGGAGAGGTGCGAGGGTGTTAGCAGGGAGGCCACAGAAAAGAATGTTGCAGTAGTCGAGACGGGAGATGATTAGGGCATGCACATTTTAGTAGAGTGAGGGTTGAGGAAGGGATGGATTCTGGAAATATTTTTGAGATGGAGGTGGCAGGAGGTGGAGAGAGCTTGGATGTGCGGTTTGAAGGACAGGGCATAGTTATTCCGAGGCAGCGGACCTCCGGTACGGGGGGAAAGCATGATGTCGTCAATTGTTATAGAAAGGTCAGGTAAGGAGGATCTATGAAATGGGGGAAAGATGATCATGTCCTCCCTCTATCTGAAACTGAACCTGTCAAAAACTGAACTCCTCATGTTTACTCCCTCCACTAACCTACCTATGCCCGACATTGGTGCCTGCTGTCTTGGGGTCATACTTGATTCAGAGGTTTCATTCACCCCCCCACATCCAATCACTGGCTCGCTATTGTTATCTCAGAAACATTTCTAGAATTCGACCCTTTCTTACTTTCTACACGAAGATTTCATCCATTATAAGTTCATGCTTCGAACATACAACACTGCCCTTCACCTCTCAAAACAAACCTATTTCAACACCATCATCACCTCACTGTCCAATAACCCTAAACATCTCTTTGACACTTTTCATTCTCTACTCAACCCAAGAGTACAGGCCCCAATCACAGAGCTTCGAGCTGACGATCTGGCCAATTACTTCAAAGAAAAAAATGACCAGATCCGACAGGAAATTATCTCCCAATCATCTCATACCATGCACTGTCCTCCCTCCCCCACTGCATCTAGCTCACTCTCTAATTTTGAACCAGTCACAGAAGAAGAAGTAAGCAGGCTCCTTGCATCTTCTCGCCCAACCACTTGCACCGGTGACCCATTTCCGTCACATCTACTCCAGTCCCTTTCCCCTGCTGTCACCCCTCACCTAACTAAAATATTTAACCTCTCTTTCTCTTCTGGTATCTTTCCTTCTTCATTTAAGCATGCCATCATACATCCACTACTTAAAAAACTGTCCCTTGACCAAAACTGGTCCACTCCCGTCTTATCCGCTATCTCTTTGATAGCTCTCTTCTCGACCCTCTCCAATCCGGTGTCCGCTCTCTACACTCTACTGAAACTGCCCTCACTAAAGTCTCTAATGATCTACTAACAGCTAAATTAAATGGTTATTACTCCATGCTAATTCTCTTGGATCTCTCTGCAGCATTCGAAACTGTGGATCATCAGCTTCTCCTTACTATGCTCCGTTCCATTGGCCTCAAAGACAACGTTCTCTCCTGGTTCTCCTCCTATCTCTCTGACCGCTCCTTTACTGTATCTTTTGCTGGTTCCTCCTCCTCTCATCTTCCCCTTACTGTTGCGGTTCCTCAAGGATCAGTCCTAGGCCCCCTCCTCTTCCCTTTGTACACTGACCCTATTGGTCAAACAATCAGTAGATTTGGTTTCCAAAACCATATCTATGCTGATGACACACAATTATATGCTTCTTCTCCTGACATCATGCCTGCCTGTCTAGAAAACACCAGCGATTGTCTAAACGCTGTGTCTAACATCATGTCCTCACTATATCTGAAGACTGAACTCCTTGTGTTTCCTCCCGTTACAAATGTACCTTTACCAGACATTGCCATTTCCTTGTGTGGTTCCACTATTACTCCCCAGCAACATGTCCGCTGTTTTGGGGTCATACTTGACGCCAAGCTTTCCTTTGCCCCCCACATACGATCACTGGCTCGCTCTTGTTATCTGCACCTCAAAAACATTTCTAGAATTCAACCTTTTCTTACTTTTGACTCTGCAAAAACTCTTACTGTTTCTCTTATTCATTCTCGTCCTGACTATTGTAACTCTCTTCTAATCGGTCCCCCTCTTACCAAACTCCCCCCCTCCAATCTGTCTTGGATGCTGCAGCCAGGATCATATTCCTCGTCAATCGTTACACCGACGCCTCTACCTTGTGCAAGTCATTACACTGGCTACCCATCCACTCCAGAATCCAGTACAAACTTATTACCCTCACCCACAAAGCTCTCCATGGCTCAGCACCACCCTACATCTCCTCCCTTATTTCAGTATACCACCCTACCCACCCCCCCGTTCTGCTGATGACCTGAGGTTAGCATCCTCAATAATCAGAACCTCCCACTCCTGTCTCCAAGACTATACACGTGCTGCACCAATTCTTTGGAATGCACTTCCCAGGTCAATACGATTAGTCCCCAATCCACAAAATTTTAAGCGCGCCCTGAAAACGCATTTATTCAGACTGGGATATCGCCTCAACACATTAACCTAATCTATCCCTGTGTGGCACAACCAAAAGTTTTACCATAACCAGGTTCCCCGCATCATGTTCCCACATGCTTTTTGCATCCATTAGCCCTCTGTGCCTGTACTGTTACACACGTAACATTATTGCTGGTCCATACAATCAGGACAATTGTTACCACCCACCTTTCGTGTCTACCTTTTTCCTCATAGACTGTAAGCTTGCGAGCAGGGCCCTCTTTCCTCTTGGTATTTGTTATAATCTATGTGATTATTGTTATGCTGTAATGTCTATTGTCTGTACAAGTCCCCTCTGAAATGTAAAGTGCTGCGGAATATGTCGGCGCTATAGAACTAAAATGTATTATTATTATTATTATTATTATTATTATTATTACTTTCAACTCTGCAAAAACTCTTACTGTTTCTCTTATTCATTTTCGTCTCGACTATTGTAACTCTTTACTAATCGGTCTCCCTCTTACCAAACTCTCCCCTCTCCAATCTGTCCTGAATGCTGCAGCCAGGATCATACTCCTCACCCCTCCGTACACCGATGCCTCTACCTTGTGTCAGTCATTACACTGGTTATCCATCCACTCCAGAATTCAATATAAACGTATTACTCTCACCCACAAAGCTCTCCATGGCTCAGAACCACCCTACATTTCCTCCATCGTCTCAGTCTACCACCCTACCCATGCCGAACACCAGAAAAATGGAGTAGCCATTAACCACAGACAAAGAGATTTATACAGTGGGGAAAAAAAGTATTTAGTCAGTCAGCAATAGTGCAAGTTCCACCACTTAAAAAGATGAGAGGCGTCTGTAATTTACATCATAGGTAGACCTCAACTATGGGAGACAAACTGAGAAAAAAAAATCCAGAAAATCACATTGTCTGTTTTTTTTTCATTTTATTTGCATATTATGGTGGAAAATAAGTATTTGGTCAGAAACAAAATTTCATCTCAATACTTTGTGATATATCCTTTGTTGGCAATGACAGAGGTCAAACGTTTTCTGTAAGTCTTCACAAGGTTGCCACACACTGTTGTTGGTATGTTGGCCCATTCCTCCATGCAGATCTCCTCTAGAGCAGTGATGTTTTTGGCTTTTCGCTTGGCAACACGGACTTTCAACTCCCTCCAAAGGTTTTCTATAGGGTTGAGATCTGGAGACTGGCTAGGCCACTCCAGGACCTTGAAATGCTTCTTACGAAGCCACTACTTTGTTGCCCTGGCGGTGTGCTTTGGATCATTGTCATGTTGAAAGACCCAGCCACGTTTCATCTTCAATGCCCTTGCTGATGGAAGGAGGTTTGCACTCAAAATCTCACGATACATGGCCCCATTCATTCTTTCATGTACCCGGATCAGTCGTCCTGGCCCCTTTGCAGAGAAACAGCCCCAAAGCATGATGTTTCCACCACCATGCTTTACAGTAGGTATGGTGTTTGATGGATGCAACTCAGTATTCTTTTTCCTCCAAACACGACAAGTTGTGTTTCTACCAAACAGTTCCAGTTTGGTTTTATCAGACCATAGGACATTCTCCCAAAACTCCTCTGGATCATCCAAATGCTCTCTAGCAAACTTCAGACGGGCCCGGACATGTACAGGCTTAAGCAGTGGGACACGTCTGGCACTGCAGGATCTGAGTCCATGGTGGCGTAGTGTGTTACTTATGGTAGGCCTTGTTACATTGGTCCCAGCTCTCTGCAGTTCATTCACTAGGTCCCCCCGCGTAGTTCTGGGATTTTTGCTCACCGTTCTTGTGATCATTCTGACCCCACGGGGTGGGATTTTGCGTGGAGCACCAGATCGAGGGAGATTATCAGTGGTCTTGTATGTCTTCCATTTTCTAATTATTGCTCCCACAGTTGATTTCTTCACTCCAAACTGGTTGGCTATTGCAGATTCAGTCTTCCCAGCCTGGTGCAGGGCTACAATTTTGTTTCTGGTGTCCTTTGACAGCTCTTTGGTCTTCACCATAGTGGAGTTTGGAGTCAGACTGTTTGAGGGTGTGCACAGGTGTCTTTTTATACTGATAACAAGTTTAAACAGGTGCCATTACTACAGGTAATGAGTGGAGGAAAGAGGAGACTCTTAAAGAAGAAGTTACAGGTCTGTGAGAGCCAGAAATCTTGATTGCTTGTTTCTGACCAAATACTTATTTTCCACCATAATATGCAAATAAAATGAAAAAAAAACAGACAATGTGATTTTCTGGATTTTTTTTTCTCAGTTTGTCTCCCATAGTTGAGGTCTACCTATGATGTAAATTACAGACGCCTCTCATCTTTTTAAGTGGTGGAACTTGCACTATTGCTGACTGACTAAATACTTTTTTTCCCCACTGTATATATAATAGAAAATACATCTTTATTACGTTAAAATGTCAACCATTTATAATACATGAGATTTTAGAGGTGCAATCCAGATTAACCAAACAGCAAGGGATCGCCGCAATAAATTCAATTAAGGCAAAGAAAAGGACAGAGGTGCAAGTATACAGATACAAGTGTACAAGGTACTGGTAAATATTGCAATAGGCCCAAATGATTATATTAAAACACCAAGCACCAGCTATGCAATAAAGAATACACCAACTGTAGGTAAGTGGCTAATGAGAATACCGGGATTAATACCCATAGTGACCAATATGCTTGTTAGCACTTACCCATAATGCCAATATTATGAAGGTGAAGGAAAAAACTTGAGGGCACTACAAATAATCTATAGGGGACTGCAGTCCACACACCTAAAAAAGTAGACCAAGTGAAATAAAAAGGGGTGTGTATAGTGGACGCGATCAACCCAAAGATAAATGCAAAATATGAGCCATAATATATTATATTATCAATTTTTATTTGGCATACAAAAAAACACACAAGTGACAAAAATACAATTAAAAACAATTAAAAAGGCCAAAACAATTTGGCCATGAATGACACTCCAAAAAAGACAGATTATAGTTATAAACCTATTTTATACCCTCTCCAGTATGCTGGGCAAAGACCTATAGAATTGTATTACATGAGAATATAAATGCAATGCATAAAGAAGACCTATAAGAGCCATGTATTAGATATGATATTGAACATGATAAAGTATTTAAAACACCAAATGCATGTACTATATATACCAGAGTGACCCTATTGGCAAATAAGAATGCCAAGGGTATGAACCCAACACATGGTTTGCAGTTCCCAAAATGGTCTATATGGAAAATCCTTGAGGCATATGCTGCAAGAAACACGGTTTATTAAACATGGGAAGCAAACAAATGACCTGGATGGTAAATCACCACAAATAACCATAAAGCGTTACCGCTAAGAAATATGAACACAGTACATGGATTGCAATTCCAAAAATAGACTGTCTAGAAAATACTAGAAGCAAATGTTGTGTGAATCATGAATGGTCCTTATGGCATAAGGAATAAAACTATATCCCTAATAGCAAATGGCTATAAATAACCAAGGATACAAAGATACTAATATATGGAAAAATCATTTGCAAATAACGGTATAAAACCAATGTGTGGTTCTAAATTCCCAAAATACACTGTATCAATGATCCATAAACATGTTATGCCACTAAGGAAAAAGAGGTCTCCTGTTGTGCATTACCACGTGCAAAATTGAAAATGTAACACATGGTGGCCTCAAAAGAAAACTGAAAGGTCCCTACAATAAGAGACATGCCTATGCAAAAATACCTGAAGATTGCAAACCCAAAGGAGTAAAAAAGAAGGTCTGAAAATAAGGTCAAATACCCGCAGAATCTAAAAAACTGGAGGGGGAGATGTTACCCCCGCGTATCGCCACCTCTAGCGTGGCTTCCTCAAGGGAAATGGAGGTGAGTCATAGCCACAAACAATGTTCCTTTTATGTGCCACACAATTAAAATAAATAGCTTACAAATGGTAGGCGAGTTCGGCGGAGCGGAAGCCGGCGTCTGGAAATAGAATATATAAATATATATATATATATATATATATTAGGTTAGGAGGCATTTAGACAATTTTTTATAGGGTGTTGATATAACATTATTTGGTAATGCATGATTACTGGGGGATCCTCTTTGGTAGACGTGAGTGGGGCATTCCCTTGAGGTTGTTATGGATGCGTCTACTATATTATACTAAATATCCTTTGACCTACTTGGATTCAATGCAGTAGCACCAGTACTTTTAGAATGCATTTATGTTACTTAACCTTCTATTATTATTATGCAGGTCATATGCCCATGTAACCAGTTTCAACAGGTTTTGATTTTATTTTGCGATATTTCTACATATTGTATGGTGTAGCATTGTTTCCATGACATCACATAGTGTTTGCTCTTTTTTCCTACACATGCGCATAATATATGTCTTTTTGATCTTCATATATTACTATGCCTGTGCCACATTCTATTTCTAGGCTCTAGTCATGATCAGCCTTGGGCGCCTGCACACTTGTACTCTCTGAATGTCAGCCTTTTGGTTGCAGAATCTCGGCCTCCTGTTGACGCATGCACAGTCGTGCTCGTCCGGCATATATCCGGACTATGCCTGCGCTGTTCTCCGATCCTCAGGTTTCAGTTTTGATTTCATTCTAGCGCCTGCGCATTTGTTATTTCCGGACGCCGGCTTCAACTCCGCCGAACTCGCCTACCATTTGTAAGCTATTTATTTTAATTGTGTGGCACATAAAAGGAACATTGTTTGTGGCTATGACTCACCTCCATTTCCCTTGAGGAAGCCACGCTAGAGGTGGCGATACGCGGGGGGTAACATCTCCCCCTCCAGTTTTTTAGATTCTGCGGGTATTTGACCTTATTTTCAGACCTTCTTTTTTACTCCTTTGGGTTTGCAATCTTCAGGTATTTTTGCATAGGCATGTCTCTTATTGTAGGGACCTTTCAGTTTTCTTTTGAGGCCACCATGTGTTACATTTTCAATTTTGCACGTGGTAATGCACAACAGGAGACCTCTTTTTCCTTAGTGGCATAACATGTTTATGGATCATTGATACAGTGTATTTTGGGAATTTAGAACCACACATTGGTTTTATACCGTTATTTGTAAATGATTTTTTCATATATTAGTATCTTTGTATCCTTGGTTATTTATAGCCATTTGCTATTAGGGATATAGTTTTATTCCTTATGCCATAAGGACCATTCATGATTCATGCAACATTTGCTTCTAGTATTTTCTAGACAGTCTATTTTTGGAATTGCAATCCATGTACTGTGTTCATATTTCTTAGCGGTAACGCTTTATGGTTATTTGTGGTGATTTACCATCCAGGTCATTTGTTTGCTTCCCATGTTTAATAAACCGTGTTTCTTGCAGCATATGCCTCAAGGATTTTCCATATAGACCATTTTGGGAACTGCAAACCATGTGTTGGGTTCATACCCTTGGCATTCTTATTTGCCAATAGGGTCACTCTGGTATATACACTCACTGGCCACTTTATTAGGTACACCTGTCCAACTGTGTGTTAAGACTTAATTTCTAATCAGCCAATCACATGGCGGCAACTCAGTGCATTTAGGCATGTAGACATGGTCAAGACAATCTCCTGCAGTTCAAACCGAGCATCAGTATGGGGAAGAAAGGTGATTTGAGTGCCTTTGAACGTGGCATGATTGTTGGTGCCAGAAGGGCTGGTCTGAGAATTTCAGAAACTGCTGATCTACTGGGATTTTCACGCACAACCATCTCTAGGGTTTACAGAGAATGGTCCGAAAAAGAAAAAAAATCCAGTGAGCGGCAGTTCTGTGGCCGGAAATGCCATGTTGATGCCAGAGGTCAGAGGAGAATGGGCAGACTGGTTCGAGCTGATAGAAAGGCAACAGTGACTCAAATTGCCACCCGTTACAACCAAGGTAGGCAGAAGAGCATCTCTGAACGCACAGTGCGTCGAACTTTGAGGCAGATGGGCTACAGCAGCAGAAGACCACACTGGGTACCACTCCTCTCAGCTAAGAACAGGAAACTGAGGCTACAATTTGCACAAGCTCATCGAAACTGGACAGTAGAAGATTGGAAAAACGTTGCCTGGTCTGATGAGTCTCGATTTCTGCTGCGACATTCGGATGGTAGGGTCAGAATTTGGCGTAAACAACATGAAAGCATGGATCCATCCTGCCTTGTATCAACGGTTCAGGCTGGTGGTGGTGGTGTCATGGTGTGGGGAATTTTTTCTGGGCACTCTTTGGGCCCCTTGGTACCAATTGAGCATCGTTGCAACGCCACAGCCTACCTGAGTATTGTTGCTGACCATGTCCATCCCTTTATGACCACAATGTACCCAACATCTGATGGCTACTTTCAGCAGGATAATGCGCCATGTCATAAAGCTCGAATCATCTCAGATTGGTTTCTTGAACATGACAATGAGTTTACTGTACTCAAATGGCCTCCTCAGTCACCAGATCTCAATCCAATAGAGCATCTTTGGGATGTGGTGGAACGGGAGATTCGCATCAGGGATGTGCAGCCGACAAATCTGCGCCAACTGTGTGATGCCATCATGTCAATATGGTCCAAAATCTCTGAGGAATGCTTCCAGCACCTTGTTGAATCTCTGCCACGAAGAATTGAGGCAGTTCTGAAGGCAAAAGGGGGTCCAACCCCTTACTAGCATGGTGTACCTAATAAAGTGGCCAGTGAGTGTATATTACATGCATTTGGTGTTTTAAATACTTTATCATGTTCAATATCATATCTAATACATGGCTCTTATAGGTCTTCTTTATGCATTGCATTTATATTCTCATATAATATAATTCTATAGGTCTTTGCCCAGCATACTGGAGAGGGTATATAACAGGTTTATACCTATAACCTGTCTTTTTTGGAGTGTCATTCATGGCCAAATTGTTTTGGCCTTTTTAATTGTTTTTAATTGTATTTTTGTCACTTGTGTGTTTTTTTGTATGCCAAATAAAAATTGATAATATATTATGGCTCATATTTTGCGTTTATCTTTGGGTAGATCGCGTCCACTATACACACCCCTTTTTCTTTCACTTGGAATATTTTGAAGGTGAACGCCTCGCCGTTGCCCCCGATGCGCATTTCTCAACAGCTTTATCAAGGGGATAAAGCGTTCTGCTAATGACCTGAGGTTAACATCCTCAATAATCAGAACCTCCCACTCCCGTCTCCAAGACTTCTCACGTGCTGCGCCAATTTTTTGGAATGCACTACCTAGGATAATTCGATTAATCCCCAATATCCACAGTTTTAAACATGCCATAAAAACGCATTTCTTCAGACTGGCCTACCGCCTCAACACATTAATCTAACTATCCATGTGTTGCACATTTAAAATTTTTACCATAACCAGGTTCCTCCTTTAATGGTCTCACACGCTATTTGCATTTAATAGCCCTTTAAATGCATTAAGTCGATCATCAGAAGTTTCAATAAAAGGCTGGCCCAGACTAAAGCTTTATGTAAAAATAGCATAATGATACACAATACTTTTGATCTGTCAGTATGGAAGTGAACAGGATGTGGACCAAAGTACAATCTGCACTGGTTGATGAAGAAATGAATTCACACTCTCCACTAATCCTGAAAGGTGGGAGTGGAAGGATGGGTTGGGAGGCTGGAGCTATAGGTTGAATTTGTAAGTGAAGGATTTGCTCAGACTGCTGTGCAATGATTTTTCTTAGATCTTGAACAATATTCTGTAGATCCTGTGTAGCTTGTCCAAAAACTTTATTGGCTGTCTGAATTTCAAATGCCTTGTATTTTATTGTTACTGTTTGCTTCTGCCTAGATGTTGTTAAGCAAACAGTTCAACCTAGTTACACGAACCTCCAATTTTCCTCCATCGGCGGCTTCCATGATGGTAGACTTGAGTGTCCTATTACAATACTGGTGTAGCACTGCTGGAATCCAGTGGCCAAAGGAGCACGAGCAGGTAGAGCAAGCGGTAATAGAAGTCCTTGGAGATAGCAGAGGAGTTGTAGGAAACAATAAGGAGATAAATGAGAACAGTCTGGGTAAGACAGTTCAGGAGCTGGAGATGTTCACACTGGCTTTGATGAGGGGGTGTGGTGAAGTCAGGCGCTCCTTATTCATTAAGAGTTGCATCAGAAGTGTCTTGGCAAGTGGCATGTGACTCCATGTGCGCCTCACCACAAATCTTACCCCTGACTGGGTTTGGAGAAAGATTTTTGGTGTAAGGAACTCCACACTTTATCATGAATTACTGTAGATGTGGTGTCACGCAACTGTCCTACCCCAGTTCCTCACAATTTGGATGGAGTTGAGCGAAAATGGAGTGAAAATTTGTTTCAAAATTGTCTTTTCATCAAAATTCTGGCTTAACTGCTTTGATGAATCAGGGCCTAAATGTCTTAAAAAGTTGAAATTATTTTCTTGTGACTGCCCTACTTTTCCTTATCACATTACAGGACCTGGATTTTTAATTGATGTAGCTATATGAAGGCTTGCTTTTTTGTGGAGCAAGGTGCATCTTCCAAGTGAAAAATTACTGTCGAAAAGATTTAGGCAGGTGTTGAAAAAAATTCCCAGCAGTGAAACATGGTGGAGGGTCCTTGCAAGTTTGGGGCTGCATTTCAGCAAATGGCTCTGGGAAATACAGACAGATACTTATCCATCATGTAATACCATCTAGGATGCATCTGCTTAGCTCCAAATTTATTTGCAGCAGGACAACGACCCCAAACACACAGCCAAAGTCATTAAGAACTATCTTCAGCATAAATAACAAGGAGTCATGGAAATGATGATTTGGCCCCACAGAGCCCTGATCTCATCATCCTCCAGTCTATCTGGAATTACTTGAAAGATCAGTAGTTAGTTCTCCAAGATGTTTGGAATAATATCCCTGCTGAGTTCCTTTAAAAACTGTGTGCAAGTGTATCTAGGAGAACTGATGAAGGTAAAGGGTGGTCAGTCACACCAAATATTGACTTGATTTAGATTTCTCTTTTTTTCACTCATTTTGCAGTTTAATTGATAAAACTAAACTGTTAACACTATTATGATTTTGAAAATTTATTTATTATAGGACTATTATATTTTTCACACTTTACAGACATCATTATTGCTGTCCCCATTGGAGCTCATGATCTAAATTCCGTATGAGTATGTTTTTGGAGTGTGAGAGGAATCCAGAGTACCCGGAGGAAATCCAAACAAACACAGAGAGAACATTCAAACTCCTTTCAGTTGTTGTCTTTAGTGGGATTTGAGCCCAGCACCCCAGTGCAAAGCAACAGTTAGAACCACTGATCGACCATGCTACATTCATTCTTTGCATCATTTTTTTTCACGCCTAAAACTTTTGCACCGTATTATATTTCTGTCAGGTGGCAGCTACTCTTTAAGGGATAAAGGGAAATTAATTGTTTAATTATCAAGTAGTTGGGCTGCATCTTGGAAAAAATCCTCACAGCTAGTGTAAGTTTGGCGCCCCTGAGGGTTCAGTCACCACAGAGGTACTGCACCTCAGCCAGAAGTGTGGTACTCAGCTGTCAGGTAAGGAGGTGGCACTACCCATTACCCAGACACTTGCATCCAACACTACACCTCTCAGGCACAGGGAGGGACTGGGTAGAGGGTGTGGGTGGAGAAAGCAGCAGGGGGAGAGCTGAAGGAAGTGACAGTGAAAGAGTGAGACCATTATTGCTGGGGACTGTGTGGGGAAGGTGACTTGACGGACAGACTTGACTGAAGGAAGAAGGGATGGTTTGTGCACTGTAGACGGAGATTGGCAATGACAGAAGGGTAACAACTAGGGAAGATAGAAAAGGGAGTGCAATACCTGGATGTGACCACAAGATGGCAGGGGGAGCGTAGTTTAGGACTTGACAGCAGCTTACGGCTATAGAAACCGCTTAGTCATGGGGGGCGGGGAGATAGGAACCCAGGAGGGAAATTCCAGAGGGAGGGGATAAATAGGACAGGACAGGGTTCCAGGCGAGTCTAGTCCCAGGAGGAGCTCAGGAGCAGAAGACTGACAACGGAGGAGAGCTCGACCAGGGGACTGACGGGAAGAGACAGTCAGGCGGGTGGCCCTGACATCAAGAACCGCAGGACAGACGAGGCCCCGGGGGTACCGATTGGACGACGACCTCGGGCAGGTGGAGCGCTGGCGGTAGATAGGTCTAGGACAGCCCCAGCGAAAGATCCGCGAGGAACGTCACTACGACCGAAGGAAGGTGAAGGTACCCGGGCCTGAGTACGTAGGTCTGTAAAGGAACTGCGGTGTATGGCTACGGTCGTCAAGAGGACGGCCAATAAAATCTGGACCTGTTGCAACTGAAATCTGCCTCCGTCTCGTCTCTGTGTTGGCTGTGCACGGTGAGCAGTGGACCACCAACCAATCTGGGCCCCTACCACAACTGGAGCAGTGTGGAGCTCATCCCTAGACTGGACTAGAGAAGAAAAAGAAGTGAACAGAAGGGGTCCTAGGGGCACAGGAAGTGAGGAATCCAGCCATGGCACCCAAATCCACGCTGACTTTAGTCAGGTGGCGGGACCAGGTTGCAGTAGGAGACCGGCCCCAGACTAGTGGAGAAGGACTTAGCTAGCTAGCAAACCAGAGGTTGCAGTATCTGCATGTGCTACAGCCAACTCCATACACATTCGCTGAAAAGGCAGCCAGATAGGAACAAGGGGACTAAGAGAACGTCGCCAGACAAGATCTGAGGCTGCTGGCTTGGAACACTGTGTGTGAAGGTGCAGGAGAGGTGGGAGCCAGCGACGTGAGACGGCCAAGAAACGGACATCTGAAGGGGGTTCTGACACGGTGTACCCCAAATGACCTGAGAGCTGGCAGGACCACCAACCCGGAGGACACAGCACCCCGGCTGGGGATTGTAACTGGAAGAATTGTGAGTGAAAGTGGGAAGACTGCACTCCACTGTGTCCTCTGACTTATTTACAGCATCACCTGCCTTGCACCACAACTATAACCACCATCATCACATTTATCACCATAACTGCCCTGGGGCCTAGCTCTGCCCGTGGAGAGCTGTACCAACTCAGCATTGCATACTGCCCCAGTGGATCTGAACTGCAGCGTCGGCCATATCATCATTGCCGAACATCATAGGTGGCGTCACGAATATATTTTCCCCATAAACTACTACCCCATCATTTATTTTACATTACATGCCTAGGGTCATGGACCGGGTCACTGCTGCAGTGACATATCCCCCGAAGGACCAACAAGCCTGGTACCTAGTACTCTGGCCCTAGGAGCGCTGCACAAGGGTGTGACAGAAATTGTCGCATACCTGCCCCTAAAGACAACAAACTTTTGTGTGAGTATTGGCTGGCAGTTTTTTTGCATTTTATGGTGTAATGTAAAAATGTAAAATGCATAGAATGTTATAGCTACTGATAGTGCTGTGTGGGTACTATATTGGTAATGCCTAAAGTAACTTTGGTACACTCCGCTCAGGTTTATGGAAAGCATAGGTCATAGGTTAGTACTTAGGTAGTGATAGATATCAACATTAGGACTGATAGACAGTGGTGGGCCTTGTTTGTTTATAAAGTGTTAGGCCGGGGTCACACTTGCGAGAAACTCACACGAGTCTTGCATCTCAATACCCCGCACTGCCGCTGGCACTATAAAAATACATGCAGCCGCACACTCCGGTCCCGAGTGCCGGCGGCAATGCCGGGTATTGAGATGCGAGACTTGTGCGAATTTCTCGCAAGTGTGACCTCGGCCTTAGGAATAGTATAGAACACTATACAGCGGAGGAATCCGGCCTACAAGTGAGTGCAAAGCAAACTTCACAGCACACTACATATGGACTTGGACACTGTTTATTTGTGGGGTGTCAGGGTGTGGAGGAGCAGAATCTTTCCCACAGTTATTGCCCTGGGCACCTTACACTAGCGCAACAAGGGCGACCAGGGTGGTAGTTCTGACCAAGTCCACAGACACCCCAGCCCATTGTACATGAAACACAGGATTGACACAGCCTCCCTCATGGGTTACCTCTTCTTCTCAGCTACTGCAGTCCAGGCAATCACAGTCCTGGGTTACAGGAGTAATCCAACAGGGATAAAACTTTTATTTTTCTTTGTAGAATAAATGCGGTAGAAAGAGGTCATTGGAGAAAATATGATAGAAACTTCCTGCTCTTTCCCTACTGTTATTTGCGGCCATGTCAGTATCAGCCACAGTAGCAGCCACAGTCCACAATCAGAGGTAGTGATGACTCACTTGCCGGAATCTGGAAGCTGTTATGATCCTTTCGAGGGGGCACTTGAACAGTCCTTTGCCCACCTCACTGTCCATGGGTCCCGAGACAACAGAATCTGCCCATCCTGGGGTCTGGCAATGGTTCATTCGTGGTTGCGTGTCTTCCCTGGGCAGACGTGCCTGAGGAACTCCTGAAGCAACACTATGGCTTGTCCGAACATTAAAAGCAATTGTTACCATCCACCTTTCATGTCTCCCCTTTTTCCTTATAGATTGTAAGCTTGCGAGCAAGTCCCTCACTCCTCTTGGTATCTGTTTTGATCTATGTGTTGATTGGTATGCTCAGGGTCAGACTGGGGTGCCTAGGGCCCACCAGGGGAATTGACTCTAGGGGCGCACCCTATGGCTACCATAAACAGTTTTATTACGTATTCATTTTTTGGCCTCTCCCAACTAAAACATGTGCCATTTAGCAAGCTGTACAGTGTGCAAAAGAGAATGCTCTCAGCCTCCTATATATCGTACAGACTGCACTCTTGGCATCCTATGTCACATACAGACCGCACTCTCGGTCTCCTATAACAGATACTGTCTATAAGAGGCTGAGAGTGTGGTATGTACAGTATATAGGATGCCGATATTGCGGTATGTATGGCATATTGGCCTCGTATATGACATGCAGACTGTCGGCCTCCTATTGGGCCCCCTATAAGACTTGCAAACTGTCGGCCTCCTATGAGACATGCAGACTGTTGGTCTCCTATTAGGCCCCCTATAAGACATACAGACTGTCGGCCTCCTATTAGGCCCTCTATAAGACATACAGACTGTCGGCCTCCTATTAGGCCCACTATAAGACATACAGAGTATCGGCCTCCTATTAGGCCCCCTATAAGACATACAGACTGTCGCCCTCTTAGATACTGTACAGACCACACTCTCTGTACAGCATACAGTAGGATGAGAGTGTGGTCTGTACAGTCGGTATACAGGCCTCATATGACATATTAGGCCATATAAGAGTGTGGTGTGTGTGTATCATATATAGGAGGCACTGGCAGAGATTGTGATCTGTGATGCTGCATCATGTCATGTGTATGAGCAGGGCCGGTTTTAGGCAAAGTGGGGCCCTAGGCCAATGTTAAAATGGGGCCCCAAATGCTAACATATTGCACATCACACAGAAGTATTTCGTTTGTAGTTACATGCGCTGAGTTCAGGACGCTAAATGAGTGTGATCGACAATATTGAAGTCGTTCAACACTTGGTTCCCGGCCTCTTTCCACCATCTGAGAAAGAATGATGGGGACAAAACAATCACTAATGGATCAATCTGTCCCCATACAGTATCATGTTATCAGCAGCATATCTGCAGTTTACACCCCATAGTCCTCCAAATAATATAATGTCCCCCATAGTCCTCCATATAATCTAATCTGCCCCATAGTCCTCCATATAGTATAATACATTCCTCAGTCCTTCATATATTAAAATACACTCAGTCCTCCATATAATATAATACACTCCTCCATATATTAAAATACACTGCTCAGTCCTCCATATAGTTTAATACACTCCTCATAGTGCTCCATATAGTATAATACACCGCCAGTCATCCATGTAGTACAATTCACTTCCCATAGTATAATGCACCCTATAGTTCTTCATATAGTATAATGTATTCCCCATAGTCCTCGATACAGTATAATGCAGCCCACATATAGTATAATGCAGCCACCCCATAGAGCATAATGCAGCCCTGCCATACAATATAATGTAACCCCCATAGAATATAATGCAGCCCCCCTCTTATAGTATAATGCAGCCACCCCTTAGAGCATAATGTAGCCACCCCACAGAATACAATGTAACTCCCCATAGAATATAATGCAGCCCCCCTAATATAGTATAATGCAGCCCCTCCATAGAATATATGGCAGCCCTCCTCATATAGTATAATGCAGCCCCAATAGAATATAATGTAGCCCCCTCATATAGTATAATAAAGCCCCCCTACAATATAATCTAGCCCCCCATAAAATATAATGCAGCCCCCCATAGAATACAAAGTAGCCTCCTCATATAGTATAATGTAGCCTCTTCATAGAGTATGATGCGATCACCCCCATAGAATATAATTAAGATAATACAGCCCCCCATAAAATATAATGTAGCCCCGAATAGAATATAATACAGCCCACCTCCCCATAGAATATAATGTAGCCCCCCATATTATATAACACACCCTCCCCCATAGAATATAATGTATAATGTACCCCCCATGGTATATAACACAGCCACATAGTATATAACACAGCCCCACATGGTATATAACACAGCCCCACATGGTATACAGCACAGCCCCCCATTGGGTATACAGCACAGCCCCCACTGGAATACAGCACAGGCCCACATGGTATACTGCACAGGCCCACATGGTATAAAGCACAGTCCCACATGGTATAAAACACAGGCCCACATGGTATAAAGCACAGCCCCACATGGCATATAGCACAGCATCATATGGTATACAGCACAGCCCCCCATTGGTGCACAGCCCCCATTGGTATACAGCACAGCCCCACATGGTATACAGCACAGCCCCACATGGTACACAGCACAGCTCCACATGGTATAAAGCACAGGCCCACTTGGTATAAAGCGCAGCCCCACATGGTATATAGCACAGCATCACATGGTATACAGAACAGCCCCTCATTGGTATGCAGCACAGCCCCCATTGGTATACAGCACAGCCCCCCCATTGGTATACAGCACAGCGCCACATGGTATAAAGCACAGGCCCACATGGTATAAAGTACAGCCCCACATGGTATATAGCACAGCATCACATGGTATACAGCACAGCACCACATGGCATACAGCACCATGGTATACAGCACAACCCCACATGATATACAGTTCAGGCCTCCTCATCCACCGGATCCCTCTGGCCTCTTACTTCTCTGGACCCCTCTGGCCTCTTCCTCCTCTGGACCCCTCTGGCCTCTTCCTCCTCCGGACCCCTCTGGTCTCTTCCTCCTCATGCTCCGAATCCCTCTGGCCTCTTCCTCCTCCAGACCCCTCTGGCCTCTTCCTCCTCTGGACCCCTCTTCCCTCCTCCTCCTCCGGACCCCTCTTCCTCCTCCGGACCCCTCTGGCCTCTTCTTCCTCCTCCGGACCCCTCTGGCCCCTCTGGACCCCTCTTCCCTCCTCTTCCTCCTCCGGTCCCCTCTTCCCTCCTCCGGATCCCTCTGGCCTCCTCTTCCTCATCCGGACCCCTCTTCCCTCCTCCAGACCCCTCTTCCTCCTCCGGACCCCTTTTCCCTCCTCTTCCTCCTACCGGACCCCTCTGGACTCCTCTTCCTCCTCCGGCCTCCTCTTCCTCCTCTGGACCCCTCTGACCTCCTCTGGACCCATCTGGCCTCCTCTTTCTCTTCGGGACCCCTCTGGCCTCCTCTTTCTCCTCCGGACCCCTCTGGCCTCCTCTTTCTCCTCCGGACCCCTCTGGCCTCCTCTTTCTCCTCCCGACCCCTCTGGCCTCCTCTTCCTCCTCCGGACCCCTCTTCCTCCTCCGGACCCCTCTGGCCTCTTCCTCCTCCGGACCCCTCTTCCCTCCTCTTCATCCTCCGGACCTCTCATCCCTCCTCTTCTTCCTCTGACCCCTCTGGCCTCCTCTTCCTCCTCTGACCCCTCTGGCCTCCTTCCTCCTCCAGACGCCTCTGTTCTCTTCCATGGAGACTCTTTGTTCCCCCTCCTCTCCAGGGACACAGACCACCCATCACCCACTCACTCTAGACTCTTCTCACCGGACCGGAGCAGAGTAGGAGCAGCAGCAGGGAGAGCAGAGCTCGGCGGCGTCCTCTTGTCTCACACGCTGGCTGCTACGCTATTAGTCAGCCAGCAGCCAGCTACAGAGCCGGAAAGCAGAGTGCAGGGCGTGTCACCGCTCATCAAGAACAGCGACGTTACGCGGCAAGGTCCTGGGGCTGGGAGAGTCATCAGCATCAGTGGAGCCGGAGCCAGAGCCAGCAAGGGGGTCGCCGTCGCCCGACGCCGCGTAAGCACCTCAGATGGGGGTACGCCGGGCCCGCGTGCGATGGTATGTGCACGCGCGCATCCCTTCAAATCATTGGACGCGCTTTTAAAGGGCCCACGCACTTAAAGGGGCAGCATTTTTAAAGGGCCCCCAGCGACCCTCGGGGCCCACCGGGCATTTACCCGGTACCCCGCCAGGCCAGACCAAGCCTGGGTATGCTGTAATGTCTATTGTCTGTAGAAGTCCCCTCTAAAATGTAAAGTGCTGCGGAATATGTTGGCGCTATAGAAATAACATTATTATTATTATTAACTGCGGCCATGGCAACTGGCCGTTCCATTTGCTGAGCCTCCTGCGGTGGGCTAGCCTCCAAATCAAAGGCCAGTTTTACGGCCACGGCGTAGGGCCCTCGGGGTCCTTGTTCCTTGTTAAAGGCCATGTAGTCCCCCTCCCGAAGATGACCACGGAACATAAGACACCCAGCATTGATGTAGACTTTGGCACCGGTCTCCAGTTCCTGCAAAAATCCGTAGCCTCTGCTCCGGTTGAGATACCGAACCACACCATGGGTCATCCGGCCTGCTGTAGTTCCTCAGCCAGGGCACTGCAGCTCTTGGACGATACTGCACTCTTGCCGCCTCTTTTCCCGAATGGCCTTGTGAATCCATTGGGCCTCTGTAGCTGCAGGTATATGGTGTTCCTCCACACTCATGCCATGGGCGTCAGCCAGAAAGGATGTGACCTAGGGAAGTGCAGAGGCTATCACTGAAGAGGATGATGGTGGAGATGAATGACGGGAAGGCTCCAGTGAAGACTGTGTGGCCACGGGGAGCAGATGGGCAGAAGGTGAGGTGGCGAGACGGCCTGGTGGTGGGTCCTTACTCACCACAGTGCCCAATGACAGTCCCCCAACGCGGCCACCGGGATTGGTCAGCGCGACCGACATGATTACTCACAGGGCCGCCTCCAGAGTCCTCCGAACTCCTTCAGGCTCCCGTCGGGGCATCGCCAGCTCTTCATCCTCCTCGACCTCCACCGGTGGTCGATGCGTCCTGCAGAACAAGGGCCGCTCCTCCAGCTCTTCCAACCACCAGGCCTTGAAGCACAGGCCCGCGTCTACTCGGGCCTTGTATTGCCTCCTCCAGGCGGTCGCCGCAACGGCATGACATACTACGCCTCTCCATGTCAACAGGTAATGGCGTCTCTCTGGCAAGCATGCTGTCTAACTTCTTCGGGATCCACCCATTCGTGGGAGGCACCACACTTCTCTGTTCCACCCGTTTCCTTAGGTTCCGCTGTACGGGTGGGGACTCTTTCTTTGCCCATGGCCATTTAGGGTGGGCATTCTTCTCAAAGGGACGTGGCTTTCTTTCAGCGCCAAAATGCTCCTTTGACACCCACGAGAGGCAGCCTCATCCTTACTTTTCACGGCCGCTATGTTTTCGGCAGCGGTCAGCGCCATCTTGCAATCCCTGTCAGCTGCCATCTGCAATTCTGTCATGATGGTTAGCAAGACACAAGTCCCAAGTTGAAATTCAAACGTCTCAGGCATTTCTTCCATTACTCTCAGGGTTGCGGGGGGTCCACCCTGCCAACTACGCCAAAATGTAACAAGGGATGACCAGGGTGGTAGTCCTGACAGAGTTCACTCACAAAACACAGTCCACAGACATCCCAGCACATTGTACATGAAACACAGGACAGACACAGCCTCCCTCACGGGTTACCTCTTCTTCCCAGCTACTGCAATCCAGGCAATCACAGTCCAGGGTCACAGGAGTAATCCAACAGGGATAACTTTTATTTTTCTTTGCAGAATAAATGAGGTGGAAAGAGGTGATTGGAGAAAATATGATAGACACTTCCTGCTCTTTCCCTACTGTTATTTGCAGCCGTCTCAGTATCAGTCACAGTAGCAGCCACAGTCCACAATCAGAGGTAGTGACAACTCACTCGCCGGAATCTGGATGCTTATAATCCCTTCGGCGGGGCATTCGCACAGTCCTATGCCCACCTCACTGTCTGTGGGTCCTGAGACAACAGAATCTGTCCCCTCCTGAGGTTTGGCAATGTCCCGGTCATGATTGCGTGTCTCCCATGGGCAGACGTGCCTCAGGAACTCCTGAAGTAAAAGCTTCCTGCTGCCTTTTTTCTGGCTGCTAGTCCAACCCACATTTTAACTCTCCACTGTCCCTAACTAAAGTGCAATAGTAACATAGCAACATAGTTAGCAAGGCCAAAAAAAGACATTTGTCCATCAAGTTCAGCCTATATTCCGTCAGAATAAATCCCCAGATCTACGTCCTTCTAAAGAACCTAATAACTGTTAGATACAATATTGAACTCCTTGACTGAGTTTGCCATCACCACCTCCTCAGGCAGGGAATTCCAGATTCTCATTGCCCTAACAGTAAAGAATCCTCTTCTATGTTGGTGGAAAAACCTTCTCTCCTTCAGACGCAGAGAATGCCCCCTTTTGACCGTCACCTTCCTTGGTATAAACAGATCCTTGGAGAGAGATTTGTATTGTCCCCTTATATACTTATACATGGTTATTAGATCGCTCTTCAGTCGTCTTTTTTCTTGACTAAATAATCATAATTTTGCTAATCTCTCTGGGTATTGTAGTTCACCCATCCCCATTATTAATTTTGTTGCCCTCCTTTGTACTCGCTCTAGTTCTATTATATCCTTCCTGAGCACCGATGCCCAAAACTGTACACAGTACTCCATGTGCAGTCTAATTAGGGATTTGTACAGAGGCAGTATAATGCTCTCATCATGTGTATCCAGACCTCTTTTAATGCACCCCATTACCATACATAGACACTTAAAGGGGAACTCCCCATATTACACAATATAAACACATTGCAAGGCAATACATTGGTAGTATATGGTAATTACAACTTATTTACATGAAGTACACGGGGCCACACAGGAAAGAGAGAGGGAGCACCGAGGTCCTCCGCTACCTCCTTACACCAGCTTGGGTTGATCTGTGGCCACACGGTAGCACTAGATGTACTTGGTCCATGGCTACATGTATTTAGGCATTCCCACAGTATGATTAAGACAATCCACAGGGGCAGAACTGAACATTTTCCATCTTCTCATCACTAAACTTTACTAACGTTATCCTGGGGTGACCCCTTTAAGTTCTGTTATATTGTATCATCGCGTCAGTTGGAATTCGTTATTTGAAATTTAATGAATGGTTAAAATTAGTTCACAGCACAAGTCGTGTTCAGGATAAAGGTGATGACAACGAACAATGTACGTTGGCAGAATGTGCGGCTTACAAAGGAGCAGTTAATAAGCTATAATTAATCAGCGGTCAGACGACAGACGAGCAGAAACAAGGCCCCGGGTGTAACCTGAGTTGTCCATATTGTCACCAGACTATATAATATCACTATACAATGTGGGGGGTGCACAGAATTGATACAGGCTGAATACAGGACTCCTGGTGCTACAATAGACAGAAAGGATAGGGGCTTCCCAGTCATAATAATAATCCCCCTCACTCACCACCCTGGAGGGATTACATAAAAATGAGACACCAGGGCTTGCAGAGAAGGGAAGCCCTTTGTATCACGGCCCTCACAGTGTTGATATTATAAGCGCCAGAATGGAAAGGTGTCCATTACACACAGTAACACAACCAGGTAGCGATACCTAAAGTGCCCCGAAGGTTAAAATAGATTTTGAGAAAAAAATGTCTGACAGGTGAGTATCATTTATTTTATGTTCTGCAATCTCATGAATTATGGGAATCTGCAAAAATATGTTAATGTAGAGGAAAAATGCTACCTGGCGAGTCCCCGCAAAGTAACAAATAGTTTCCCCAGGTTCTTTTTCATGTAATTAAAAGTTTGTAATTATTCCCTGTTATCAGCCATTTCAGGCCGGCAGAAGCTGACTGTATTCATAACTATAAGTGGTTTAACAGATTGGGATCCCGCCCAAAATAATAATTGCTATTTAAAAGAGTAAATTTTGGACACTCATTGGTCACACAAGTCAGATCCTGTTAAGAAAAGAACTGTTTGCTCTCTTGTTGTGTCTTTTTAGAAAAAGAAATTACAATTCTGCAGTAGATTGTTGTAGAATTCTGCATTGTTCCTCTCATATTCTTTCTGTAAATGTGTCAAGGATGACACCGGGAATATCACGCAGATTCTACCACTGCCGTCAGTTGTCACGAATAACAGCCGCGGATGGAGGGGGGGGATTACTCAGATCCCACCGTTGGCACCAGTTTGTGAAGCATAAAAGCAGAGGGAGTTGCGGAGATCTCACCGCTATCACCTGTTTGTCAAGGAACGGAACTCTGCTGCCTCCAGTCATCAGGACAATTACTCATTTGACTGACGAGTGATGGACGAGACCACTGTTGCTTCCACTACTAGGTCTGTTATTGGGGAACTCACAGTGAGCGTATGGTATATACAGTGGGAAAAAAGTATTTAGTCAGCCACCAATTGTGCAAGTTCTCCCACTTGAAAAGGTGAGAGAGGCCTGTAATTGACATCATAGGTAGACCACAACTATGAAAGTCAAAATGAGAAAACAAATCGAGAAAATCACCTTGTCTGATTTGGCAAGATTTATTTTGCAAATTATGGTGGAAAAGAAGTATTTGGTCACCTAAAAACTTGCAAGATTTCTGGCATTCACAGACCTGTAACTTCTTCTTTAAGAGGCTCCTCTGTCCTCCACTCATTACCTGTAGCAATGGCACCTGTTTGAACTTGTTATCAGTATAAAAGACACCTGTCCACAATCTCAAAACGTATATTTTACATGTGTTATCTTTGTCTAATATTTAATTTTGTTGGGTGATCTTAAACATTTACGTGTGACAAAACACTTTTTCACACCACTCTATATATCTTCCGTTATAACTTATAACGTTTTTCACATCCTTTCTTTAAAAGCTGGAAACTGTAAGCGCTGAAATGAGTGTGTCAGAATAGAGACCTACAGTATTGACAAGGGGAATGAATGTTAGTACCCACTAGTCAATATATCCATCAATATCCTGAAGGAATAACAAGGGAATGGAAAAATGTGGAAGATTTAACCCCTACCTGAGATAGGACAGATAGGTATTTGCTGTGCTGGGATAATGTGAATGGAGTAGGCTCAGGAGCTGAGCCCGCACCATACTTAGCAGATGCTGGCTGTATTATACAATTGGCATCTGTTACAGCAGCAATTGCTGGTAAGCTTGCATAACTGCTGTGAACCCCTTCAATGCTGCTGTCAATCCTTTTTTTTACTGTTTTTTTTGCTGCTTTCTCTCCTAAACAGTTCTACGTGTTAGTGCTAGAACTGCAAATAGGAATATCCGGGGAGTAGAAGAGTAGGACCAATGTAGCAAGAATATTGCATTTTTTTCCCACTGCATTTTTTTGGTGGGGAAAATTAGCTTCAACTAAGGGATCATTCAGACTTTAGTTTTTCTTATATGAGTATTGTCTGTGTTTTTCATGAACAGCATTCATACCTATGATAGTCTATGAAGAAGGTCACATGTCCAATTCGTTTTCTTTGGCCAAGATGTCCTCACCAGAGAAAAGAGATGTGTCGGATACTGATTTAAGTGTTGGAGTGGTAGAGTTGATAGAAGTTTGAGAAACCTCCATAAGTTTTCTTTCTCATCCAAGAAAAACTGATGAAACTTTGACCAAACTCTGATGGTAAAAAGTGACATTGACCAAACTCTGCTGACACGCAGATCAAAAACACTGATGAAGCTCGAAGTGTTTTTGCGCACGAGAAAAATCACTGACGTTTGAATGAGCCCTGACAGTTCAAACAAAGTTCATGTGATTTCATGCAGTTGCCTTTTTTAAGTGGAAAATCTCAATGTTTCTGGATTATGAAAAGTTGCTTCAAATCTGAACCAAACATTTATAAAAAAAAGGGGAAAAACGCAACAAAAAAGCTCAATAATCAGTGCAGATAGTGTATTTTGGTGTGAACACCTGCAGGAAGCAAAGCATCATCATTGCACGTGGGAACATGACCTAAGGAGCTTTTGTCATAAATATGTTCCCCTCATCAACAATTCGACTGACTGGTGGTTGCTGACTACACTGGTCACCGCAGGAGTAAGAAACTTCAGGATGGTCACCCGCTGACTGCAGCACTTTTTGCGACAGCTGGAACATATTGAGATAACAAAAGAATGCATAAAATCCATATTTATAATATAAATATTAATAAAGAAAATGTAAAGAACTTTCTTACAAATGAATACAATAGAAAATGCAGATTTTTGGTCCTGGTGTAATGCAAATGTTGGCAAAAAGAGAAATAGAGAACGGGAATGTGGATAATTTGCATTTAGCATGAAAATCTGGATCATTATTCATCAATGAAAACTCAGCAGCTTTCCCCCACTTTTAACGTAGCTAAAAGACAAAATGAAGCATGAGAGGGCGAGAGCGGAGCCGCTGGCTGGGCACAGTGTGCATTTCTCCAGGCACAATGTCCAGAGAGCAGTCAAGCATGTGGAACTCAACTAACCTTTGACACGGTGAAAATGAAAAAATCTGAATTATCTCTCACTCGGCTATTGTCTGATTAAAGAGTGTTTCAGTTTTGATTAGTGGTTAGTGGTCACTCCTCTACATACACAGGGGCTTCTGATAAGTCTTTTGCATAACAAGAAAATACGAAATATGACGATGAAACTTTTCAAGGATTTCGATTGTGCCTCAAACCAGGCATCCGTAACAGTCATGGCATCAGAAATGGTGTGAAATTTGGTACCCTAGAGGTGTTTCTTCAGGTTTGGAAACAGATGATAGTCGGAGGGAACTAAATCTGGTGAATAAGGTGGGTGGGCAAGCAGCTGGAAGCCCAGCTCCGCCAGTTTTGCCTTGGTCACATGTGCAGTGTGAGCGGAGGCGTTGTCTTGCAGGAACAAGATTCCTTTGGACAGCTTGCTGAGCCTTTTGGCCTTCAGAGCTGCCTTCAATTGGTCCAAAAGTTCAATGTAATACCTTGCATTGATGGTGGAACCCTTTTGAAGGAAGTCTACAAGCAGCACGCCCTCCTTATCCCAGAACATGGACCCAATCACCTTAGTGGCTGATTTTTACACCCTGAACGTCTTTGGACGAGGACAACCACTGTGCCTCCCCTCTTTTGACTACTCCTTGGTTTCAGGATCATACAAAAAATCCAGGCCTCGTCCATAGTGACCAGTCAACCCAGGAAGTTCTTATCAGTCTGGAAATGCTGACAATTGGACCTGAGAGTTTTCACTCACATGCTTTTCTGTTCTGTTGTCAAACATTTGGGGACCCACTTTGCAGATAGAGTCTTCATGTTCAAAAGTTCATGGATAATTACACAAACACATTCATGGGATATCCCCATGATGTCTGCTATTGTGTGGCGCCCCTGAGGCTCAGTCGCCACAGAGGTACTGCACCTTCTCCTGAGGTGTGATACCCCACCATCCAGGTAGGTTGGAGGCTCCTGACCACGCTCCAACACCTGCATCCCACACAACACAGTAGTTCAGCAAAGCCACATTGCGGCTCCCTGCTTGGAGTGTAGCAGAGCACCTTTGGTGGCTCCCTGCTTCGAACACGAAACGTGCTGGGAGGCGGGTGGAGTTAGATTACATAAAAGAGCAGGAGGGTTTAGGATTTGAGGTCAGTCAGTCATTGAGTCACTCAGAGAGGAGTGAGGAGAGAAGATCCCTGAGAGAGGGATGGAGGAAGGAGGTGCTGCAGCAGATCTCAGTGATCTGGGTCTGCTGGCACGGGAAAGGAAAGAAGGAGAAAGACATTGAACCGAAACCTGATCTTCCATAAGAAGGAAAGACTAGTACGGAACGTAGGAGTAAAAGGGAACAGAGGACGTGGGTTAGGAGAGAACCATGCCTAGAAGTTTTAAGCGCAAGGCCGGGGCCCGGTCCCCGAGGTTGTATGGACACTAATGGTTCTACAGCAGACACCGGTGAAGTAGTGGGCTGTAAATGCACTACTCCCATCTAAGACTTGGGGGCACAACAGCAACTTGGATAGTAACATAGTAACATAGTAACATAGTTATTAAGGTTGAAGGGAGACTTTAAGTCCATCTAGTTCAACCCATATCCTATCCTAACTTGCCCTAACATGTTGATCCAGAGGAAGGCAAAAAAACCCCATGTGGCAACAGTAAGCTTCACATTGGGGAAAAAAATTCCTTCCCGACTCCACATACGGCAATCTGACTAGCTCCCTGGATCAACGCAATATTAAGGAGACTAGTGTATATACCCTGTAATATTATACTTTTCAAGAAAGGCATCCAGTCCCTTCTTAAATTTTAGTACTGAATCACTCATTACAACATCATATGGCAGAGAGTTCCATAGTCTCACTGCTCTTACAGTAAAGAATCCGCGTCTGTGAGTATGCTTAAACCTTCTTTCCTCCAGACGTAGAGGATGCCCCCTTGTCCCCGTCACAGGTCTAAGAGTAAAAAGATCATTAGAAAGGTCTTTGTATTGTCCCCACATATATTTATACACTGTAATAAGATCACCCCTAAGCCTTCGATTCTCCAAACTAAATAACCCCAAGTGTAATAACCTGTCTTGGTATTGCAGACCCCCTAGTTCCCTAATAACCTTGGTCGCTCTTCTCTGCACCCGCTCCAGTTCAGCTATGTCTTTCTTATACACCGGAGACCAGAACTGTACACAGTATTCTAAGTGTGGTCGCACTAGTGACTTATATAGAGGTAAAATTATGTTCTCCTCATGAGCATCTATGCCTATTTTAATGCATCCCATTATTTTATTTGCCTTTGCAGCAGCTGCTTGACTCTGGCCACTAAATGTGAGTTTGTCGTCCACCCATACACCCAGGTCTTTTTCAGTGACTGTTTTGCCCAGTGTTTTACAATTAAGCACATAATTATACAACTTGTTCGTTCTACCCAAGTGCATGACCTTACATTTATCCCCATTAAAGCTCATTTGCCATTTATCAGCCCAAGCTTCTAGTTTACATAAATCCTCCTGTAATATAAAATTGTCCTCCTCTGTATTAATTACCCTGCAGAGTTTAGTGTCATCTGCAAATATTGAAATTCTACTCTCTATGCCCCCTACAAGGTCATTAATAAATATGTTAAAAAGAAGCGGGCCCAAAACTGACCCCTGTGGTACCCCACTGCTAACCGTGACCCAGTCCGAGTGTGCTCCATTAATAACCACCCTTTGTTTCCTATCCCTGAGCCAGCTCTTAACCCACCTACTCATATTTTCCCCTATCCCCATTGTTCTCATTTTATGTATCAACCTTTTGTGTGGCACCTTATCAAAAGCTTTTGAAAAGTCCATGTACACCACGTCCACTGCATTCCCTTGGTCCAGTCCGGAACTTACCTCTTCATAAAAGCTTATCAGATTAGTCTGACAGGAACGGTCTCTTGTAAACCGATGTTGATATTGGGTCATAAGGTTATTCTTCTCCAGATACTCCAGTATAGTATCTCTTAGAAAACCCTCCAGGATTTTACCCACAGTTGAGGTTAAACTTACTATAATTTCCAAGTTCAGTTTTTGTCCCCTTTTTGAAGATTGGCACCACATTTGCTATACGCCAGTCCTGTGGTACAGACCCTGTTATTATGGAATTTTTAAAGATTAAAAATAGTGGTCTATCTATGACTGTGCTTAATTCCTGCAGTACTCGGGGGTGTATCCCATCCGGGCCCGGGGATTTGTCAATTTTAGTGATTTGTAGACGCCGCCGTACTTCCTGCTGGGTTAAGCAGGTGACATTTAATGGAGAATTTTTATCCCTGATCATGTTATCTGTCATGGGATTTTCTTGTGTAAATACTGTTGAAAAAAAGTTATTTAGCATATTGGCTTTTTCCTCATCCTCATCCACCATTTCACCCAGACTATTTTTAAGGGGACCAACACTATCATTTTTTAGCTTCTTACTATTTATGTAGTTAAAGAATATTTTGGGATTATTTTTACTTTCTCTGGCAATGAGTCTCTCTGTCTCAATCTTTGCTGTCTTGATTTGCTTTTTACAGAATTTATTTAATCTTCTGTATTTATTTAATGCCTCATCACTACCTACTTGCTTTAATTCTCTAAATGCTTTATTTTTATCTCTTATTGCACCCCTTACAGCTCTATTTAGCCATAGTGGTTTCCTCCTATTTCTCACATGTTTATTACCATACGGTATATATTGTGCACAGGTCCTATTCAGGATGCTAATAAACGTCTCCCATTTTCTTTGTGTATTTTTATGTCTCAGGATATCGTCCCAGTTAATTGCACCAAGATCATCTCTCATCCGTTGGAAATTTGCCTTCCTGAAGTTTAGTGTCCTTGTAACCCCTCTACTACACATCTTATTAAAGGATACATGAAAACTTATTAATTTGTGATCACTATTACCCAAGTGACCCTCAACCCTTACATTTGATATGCGGTCTGGCCTGTTGGTTAATATTAGGTCTAGCAGAGCCCCCCCTCTTGTTGGGTCCTGAACCAGTTGTGAAAGGTAATTGTCTCTCATCGTTGTCAGAAACCTATTACCCTTGCTGGAACTGCAGGTTTCGGTTCCCCAATGTATTTCAGGGTAGTTGAAGTCCCCCATAATAATGACTTCTCCTTGAGTCGCTGCTTCATCTATTTGCTTTATGAGGATATTCTCTGTAGCTTCCATTATTTTTGGAGATTTATAACAAACCCCTATCAGTAATTTATTATTTTTCCCCCCTCCCCTTATCTCTACCCACAGGGACTCTACATTTTCATTAGATTCATATATATTATCACGCAGGATGGGTTTTAAGGATGATTTTACATATAAACACACGCCTCCCCCTCGCTTATTTGTTTGGTCATTTCTGAACAGACTATAGGCCTGTAAATTAACAGCCCAGTCATGGCTCTCATCCAGCCATGTCTCAGATATCCCCACCATGTCATAATTATGTTCCAACAACATTAACTCCAATTCCTCCATTTTGTTGGCGAGACTTCTGGCATTAGTATACATGCACTTTATGTATCTCTCTGTACCTCTATTCTTTCTTAAATTATTAACTGTTCTAACCCCACCTCCCATGCCACCTCCACCCCCAATGTCATTATTTGTGCCCAGGTCTCTATCTGCACTGTCTTCCCCTCCTATAAAAGGAATACCCTCCACCCCCGTCCCTAGTTTAAACACTCCTCCAACCTTCTAGCCATTTTCTCCCCCAGCACAGCTGCACCCTCCCCATTGAGGTGCAGCCCGTCCCTAGCGTAGAACCTGTAGCCAACTGAGAAGTCGGCCCAGTTCTGCAGGAACCCAAACCCCTCCTTCCTACACCAATTCCTGAGCCACTTATTAACCTCCCTAATCTCCCGTTGCCTCTCTGGTGTGGCACGTGGTACAGGAAGTATTTCCGAAAATACCACCTTGGAGGTCCTTGCTTTAAGCTTACAGCCTAATTCCCTGAAATCATCTTTAAGGACCTTCCACCTACCTCTAACTTTGTCATTTGTGCCAATATGCACCATGACCGCTGGATCCTCTCCAGCCCCTCCAGTGAGCCGGGATTCAGGAGTAAGCAGTCCCCGAAGCAGGCTACAGCTGTCTGCCGTACAAGTAGAGTTCTTGGGAACATCTGTCAGGAGGCACTCCAGTGTAACTCAGTACAAGGAGTACTTCACACTTAAAGGCGCTATAAGAGGAGACGTTCAGAAAGGCACATGTTGGCGGAGTGTTGGAGGGGAGCATTCCATCTGACCTGGAGGTTGATTGAGTCCCTGACCCGGAGGACACAGCACGGAGGCAGGCACCTGTGTGTACTACAGACCTTGAGTAAAGCTTTGGAACTACATGCCCAGGTGTCCTCCAATTATTCTTGCGCCAACGCACCCAGCACCGCTACATCTGGGTACCAGCTTCTACACTGCTTGTGCCTCTCCTCTACCCCGACATCTACACTGCCCTGGGGCTACAGCTTCACCTGTGGGGAGCTTCACCATCTTGGCTGCAACACACCACCAGCCCCAGAGGATCTGCATGCAGAGTTGGCTCAACATCTCACTTGCCGAACACCATAGGTGGCGTCACAAACTATTCATTTACATTCCATCATTTCCAATCTCCCCTGTTTACATTGGGCGCCCAGGGCCACGGACCGGGTCACCGCTGCTGTGACACATCCCGCCGACACCGGCCCGGTACCGAGTACCCCACGGCCCTGGGAGGGCGACCCAATTGCATTAGCTGAAATTCGCCGATTCTCCAGTATGAGGTTGCGCACAGCATCGACTATCTCCGGATCAACAACCACTATCAGTTGTCAAGGACGTTTTTGACCATTGGTAATGAAGTGGCACGTTTTAAATTTGTCAACCCAGTTCTTAACTGTAGAATATGAAGGGCTTTGATCCCCCAATGTCTGCAGCATATCACCATGAATATCCTTCGCAGACTTTCCTTGCAGAAACAAAGAATGTTATCACTCCTCTGCTTTCATTTGCTGTGAATATCGCATTAGACTCCACCATTTTGTTTCCCACATACGTGGAACACTGTTACCATAAGCTAAAAACACAACATTTTGAAAACATATATTAGACCCATAAGGCTTTCATGTGATGCAACATTTGTTACTATAGAAATAAAAAAAGATCACAAAGCCAAAGACTTATCAGCATCCCCTCGTATACTCACCTAACGCCTATGTCCACCGAAGCCCTCATCTCCTGTAATAAAACAAAAATAAGAAAAAACAATATCCCTCACTAGTTCGTCATTCTGTCCCATGCCGTAATCATGTCTGAGGGATAAACAGTTTTCAACCTGGAAGGTTCCAAGATACGACCATCCAGGCTGAGAACCACTTGTGAATAAGCTGCTGTGAGCGCAGCATCAGTGACCAGCAGTGACGTCATCAAGGTTGCAGCCGGTCACTGAGGCTATGTTCCCTGTTGGGTTGAACTGCGGTGACCTTGGTGAGTTCCCCTCTAGCACAGTGAGAAAAAGTCTCACGGTGCAGAGGCGAGTTCATCACAGTTTAAATTTACCACAGTGAAATTCTCCCTATGAACTGCGGTGAACTCGCCTCTGCACTGTGAGACTTTTTCTCACTGTGCTAGTGGGGATCTCACCAAGGTTACCCCAGTTCAGCCTGGCTGGGAACATATATTTCTTTACATCCTACATTGAATATTGCAGGAAAAGAAAGGCATAGGCCAAAAAATGTAAAATCAAATTTATTGATCCAAAATTTAAAAGATAAGACAAGACAAGGAAATATCATAAAATATGCCAGGGTCAGGTAGATACATCAAAATAAAGGGAAACAATACTGCTATCCCTAAAGGCAAAATGTACGCACAGCAATAGTATATAAACCAATAAAGTGCTTAGTGCCAAAATCCATAGATAAATACATTATATGTAATCACAAAAGTGCAAAGTACTTATAAAAAATGGTTAGTAGAAACAGTATATATATAATAGTTTACTCAGTACATGGAAAAAATTATCCCTGACTAACTATGTTGTTTTTTTATTATATCTTGCACAGTATTGCTTTAAGATACAGAAAAAAGGAAATTTTTCATAGATGTATGCTAATAGTACTATATACATACCTTAATACAGACAATGCGTTATTCTATCACAATAAATGTGCAGGTGCCTAAAAAGTGCTAAATGCCAGTGAATAAATAGTTAATGCAGGCCAATATGAAGTAGTCATTCCTAAGAGGCTAGTGGACACCATAAGTAAATCACAGCCAAGGTTGGCTACATTTTGCTTATTGCCAAAAATACACAAGGATCCTGTGGATCCTCCCGGGAGACCAATAGTCTCCGGCATTGGTGGTCTGTGCCAGGTGATTTGTACTGTTATTGATCATTACCTTCAACCGTTGGTACAAGTTTTACCTTCATATCTAAGAGATACTGCAATGATGCTACAAAGATTGGATTCCTTGCAGATAGAGGAGGGAGCGGTTTTAGTAACAGCCGATGTAGAAGCATTATACTCATTCATAAGACACGAGGATGGTTTAGTCGCGGCCTGACATTATCTATATGAAAGTAACTTGGAGCCCCCATTGATTGAATTAATTTTTATCATTGCTTAAATTTGTTCTAGAGCACAATGTGTTTACGTTTAACAAGGACATATATTTACAAAAAGAAGGTACAGCGATGGGGGCCACATGTGTCCCTGCATATGCTAATTTATTCATGGTGTACTGGGAACGGTTAATTTTTCATGATGAAAGTATCGTAGGTAGTGAGGTCATTCAAGGGTGGAGTCGTTACATCGACATCATCCTTTTTATCTGGGAGGGTTCTACAGATGATCTGTTGTTGATAATGGATAAGTTGGATCAGAATAGTCATAGTATCAAATTGACCTATAACTTTGGAGGGAAAGTGGAATTCTTAGATTTGGAAATAGAGGCTCTTGGGGATGGCAGAATAATTACAAATGTATTTAGAAAAAAGACTGCCACAAATACATTATTACATGCTTCGTCGGCCCACCATCGATCAACTACTAATGGTATCCCAACAGGACAATTTCTTAGGGTTAAAAGAATCTGCACAAGAGAGGAGGATTATGAGCAGCAGGCATCAGATCTTATCCGTAGGTTTAATGATCGTGGGTATAGCAACAGACAAATTAAGAGGGGTTATAAAAAGGCAAAAAAACTCTCTAGAGAAGAACTCTTGTATGGTAAAAGGACCCATGATAAAACCCTGGATATGAAACATATTAGGTTTATTTCTGGATGCAATAAACAATGGCCAGAACTAGTGGCAATTTTGCACAGACATTGGGGTATACTACAAGTAGATCCAATTTTGAAGAGAATTTTATCTGATCACCCATTGACAGTACCGAGACGAGCTAGGAATTTAAAAGATTTGCTTGTACACAGTCACTATTCGGTAGAATCGCCAAAAGGGGGGGAAGTCAGAATTAAATGGCTTTTTTCCTTGTAACTCTTGCAAGGCCTGCAGTAATCACTATAGAAGTTAAAAATTCGAAAATTATGATGGTTCTAAGATTTATCAGATACATGAGACTTACCTGCACCTCAAAAGGAGTGATATATCATGCCCGGTGCTCCTGCAATAAGATTTATGTAGGTTTAACAACCAGAGAATTAAGGGTGAGAACAAGAGAGCATAGAAAAGTCTATGAATATTGAGGATTTTAGTACTTTGAAGACTTTGCAAAAGCACTTTAAGCAATTCCATAATAGCGATCCCTCTGGCCTCAAAATTCAAGCTATTGATCAAGTTAATTTGGGCTTCAGAGGGGGTAATCTTGCTAAAGTGCTGGCGCAAAAAGAAAGCAAATGGATTTATTTGCTGGGTAGCATGGCCCCTCAGGGGTTAAATGAAACATTAGGTTTCAATGCATTTCTATAAAAAGAATTTTTTCCTGTCCTCTTTCATCAATATATAAACTATTTTCCATCGGAAATCCTGTTTTCCGTTTTTAATTGTGTGTGCGTTTGTATGTTGGTTTTAATTATGTTTTATTTTATCATAGTAAAGGAATTTAGATGAAATTTCGTTGCCGGATGTGAGGTGGCGTTTGAGCATCTTGTTGGATATCGAGGGGAGTCTTCAGTCATATCATCAAGAATATACAGAAGATTTATATCATTATTTTCATTATTATTTTTATTAATTCTTTTATCACTGTATATCTATTTACTGTACATTCACATGGTATTATTATTATAATTTTTTTCACTATTATTATAGTGTCTTTTTTATTTTCCATCTAATATATAAAGCTCAATGTGTGTGTGTGTGTATATACGTGTATGTGTGTGTGTCCGGGATTGGCATCCGCACCGTCGCAGCTACAGCCACAAAATTTGGCACAGTCACACGTCTGGACCCCGAGAGCGTCATAGGCTATGTTGTGAGGAGAAATTTTAACCCCGCGCGTTCCAATTTACCAAACAATTTTGCTCCTATCTACATAATGGGGAAAAAGTGAAAGGAAAAGTGTTGGAGGCAAATTGACAGCTGCCAGATGTGAACAAGAATGAGAGCGATGGCGCCAAAGAGTATATACCGTACAGTTGCTAAAGTGGGGCCCTGACATGGGGTACTCACCACACACACAAAATGCGCCACACACTACCACGTGCTTCACCACATATACCACCCTAAGCACACATTTCACCACACATACACCAACCTCGCCACATAAAAGTCCAAACACAAAAGTCACCACTCAAAACTCGCCATGCTGTCCCAGAGCTGTTTAAAAGATGAAAAATGAGCTGTGATTGGTTGCTATCAGCAACAGTTTTCTTTGTAGACAGTTGTGGTAACTGAAGCCTATTATTCTTACCATTTCTATGGTGTTATCGTCCTTCTGTAAAGCTGGAAATAACACAATTTATTACCGTGCCAACACAGACCACCCTCTGACACAGACTGCAGGGGGAGCCCAATATCACACAGGATAGGATTAGATACACGGCTCAGCAGTCAGTATCACACAGGATAGGATTAGATACATGGCTGAGCAGTCAGTAACACACATGATAGGATTAGGTACACGGCTCAGCAGTCAGTATCACACAGGATAGGATTAGATACATGGATCAGCAGTCAGTATTACACAGGAGAGGATTAGATACACGGCTGAGCAGTCAGTAACACACGGTAGAATTAGATACACGACTCAGCAGTCAGTATCACACAGGATAGGTTTAGATACACAGCTCAGCAGTCAGTATCACACAGGATGGGATTAGATACACGGCTGAGCAGTCAGTAACACACGATAGGATTAGATACACAGCTCAGCAGAAAGTATCACACAGGAGAGGATTAGATACACGGCTCAGCAGTCAGTATCACACAGGATAGGTTTAGATAAACAGCTGAGCAGTAAGTAACACACATGATAGGATTAGATACACGGCTCAGCAGTCAGTATCACACAGGATAGGGTTAGATACATGGCTCAGCAGTCAGTATCACACAGGATAGGATTAGATACACGGCTGAGCTGTCAGTAACACACAATAGGATTAGATACACAGCTCAGCAGAAAGTATCACACAGGAGAGGATTAGATACACGGCTCAGCAGTCAGTATCACACAGGATAGGATTAGATACATGGCTGAGCAGTCAGTAACACACATGATAGGATTAGGTACACGGCTCAGCAGTCAGTATCACACAGGATAGGATTAGATACATGGATCAGCAGTCAGTATTACACAGGAGAGGATTAGATACACGGCTGAGCAGTCAGTAACACACAGGATAGGATTAGATACATGGATCAGCAGTCTGTATCACACAGGAGAGGATTAGATACACGGCTCAGCAGTCAGTATTACACAGGAGAGGATTAGATACAGGGCTCAACAGTCAGTATCACACAGGATAGGGTTAGATACACGGCTCAGCAGACAGTATCACACAGGATTGGATTAGATACACGGCTCAGCAGTCAGTATCACACAGGATAGGATTAGATACACGGCTGAGCAGTCAGTAACACACAATAGGATTAGATACACAGCTCAGCAGAAAGTATCACACAGCAGAGGATACTTGGGTAATCGTTTAGTTAATTTGTGTTGCAAATCTGTAGTGTTGAATATATGATGTGAAATGTTTTTATGTGCAATATAATCATTATAGTTTGTTATAACTAACCACAGTTGGTTGCTATGTCCAGGCAAGGCCGGGCTCTTCAGCTAGTTATTAATATTATTCTTTCACTATTATATGTATATATTTTTCATTGGTGTATTCACTATATTATTATTCATAATATATATTTTTTTATATATTGCTATTTGATCACTATTATTGCTATAGATAAACGTTCATAATATTTGTGTAACATGCATTTATATGGTCTAGTATTGAGAATGTATAATTGTGCACAATGGTTTATTTAGATTATAAATTTAACCAGCATGACACTTAGATCTTTTAGTTCAGTACACTTCTGTAATATCTCGGCACCCGGTCAGAGCATGCGTGGCTCAGGACAATCCCTGACTTCCCATCCTGCTCAATAAGGATACGTGTAGCGTTCCACGCTTGCGTTCCAGGAGCGGAGCACGGGAAATCATTTTTCTGTATGGGAGGAAGTCCAGAGAGTGGCACATGCGCAATGATGTGTTAGGTGTCGGATTCCTGTAGCTACTCAACAGGAGTCCAGAGCCTCACATACTGCTTTGCAGCAAGCCATTCCTGAGGCTAACTCCCGCTGCCGCTCCACTGAGCATGCTCATGAGACGATCTCCCATTGGAGCTCGGGAGTCACGTGCTTAGGTCCTTCCCCTGATCTGATTGGTCCATCTCAGAGATCGGGAAGGTCCCGGCAGCGCACGGCTATAAAAGGACCGCATGGCCGTTCGGTCATGCGCTAGTATAGACATTACTTGCTAGATGAGTGAATGGTGACGGATGTATGATTCTGGTGACTGACTCATTTGAAACCCCTTCCCTCTGTTATTACGCATGTGGATAGGGAATTAGTTCAGCAGTCAGTGCCAGTCCGTGGCAAGCCTTAGGCCACTGCGCACACTGCTCCTCTACACTAGCGTCCGATCGTGCTACTCCACACGGCACTATCGTCTCGTGGCAGTGTCCTAAGCCGCGCTGAAGTTGCAGCTCCGTTTGCCGCCCGCAGTTGCGACGCCGCACACACGGTAGGTCTAGACAGACGCAGTTCCTTCTGCCTTTGGTCCTGCACCTGTGACCTGATACCGTGTGTGCATATATCTGAGACCTGTGACGCTAACAGGCTCAGCCTTTTTGTGTTTACTCCTACTGGCATCTCTGTGGTTAAACAGTGATTGCTCTGCGCACCTAGGTGATGTTTAACCCCGTGCGCATTATATCGCCATATAGCACGTCTGCCATTACTCAGCAGCAGTTATAACACCTTCTGCACAGTGGATCCCGAGCGGCGAACGCACTTTATTATTTATTTTATTTAGTGCGTTCCGCCGTTCCTAACATGATGTACCGGAGACGCCGACATTGATAACAGCTGATTGCGGGGATATTTATAGATGAGCGCTCACACAACACACACATGTTGCCCCCTATTGAGGAAGCCATACGGCGCTGTCAGGGTAGCCAGGAGGGATTCTTACACCAGCGGCACGAGCATTTACATTATGTAAGTCTTATTGCAGATATACGAATATTTGGCCCTATGCAGTATTATAGCTAGTTTATTGTGGACAATTTCATTTAGCATTGAGCTGATTACTTCATATTGGCCTGCATTAACTATTTATTCACTGGCATTTAGCACTTTTTAGGCACCTGCACATTTATTGTGATAGAATAACGCATTGTCTGTATTAAGGTATATAGTACTATTAGCATACATCTATGAAAAATTTCCTTTTTTCGATATCTTAAAGCAATACTGTGCAAGATATAATATAAGCACTTTGTACTTTTGTAATTTCATATAATGCATTTATCTATGGATTTTGGCACTAAGCACTTTATTGGTTTATATACTATTGCTGTGCGTATATTTTGCCTTTAGGGATAGCAGTATTGTTTCCCTTTATTTTGGTGTATCTACCTGACCCTGGTATATTTTATGAAATTTCCTTGTCTTGTCTTATCTTTTAAATTTTGGATCAATAAATTCGAAGATTTTACATTTTTGGCCTATGCCTTTCTTTTCCTGCAATATTCAATGTAGGATGTAGAGAAATATATATTGTTTTTGGAAGGTGGTGTTCTAATTTTTGGATCTAGTTGATATGTATAAAATGGCTGGGAACATAGTGACCGGCAGTAACCTTGATGACATCACCACTAGTCATTGATGCTGCTGGCAGCAGCTCATTCACCAGTGGTTCTCAGCCTGTTTATACCCCAGACATGGATTACAGCATGGGACAAAACAATGGACAGGTGAGAGATGTTGTTTTTAATTTTTGTTTTATTATAGGAGACGAGGGATTCAATGGAATGGGTGTTGACGTGAGTATGGTTTTATTTAGAATCATTAAAGGAGTCTGTGTCATTCAATTAAAAGACTTTATTCTGGCTGTGTGTTTATTTACAATATAACTATAGGATTAGAAATGGATAGGCATCTTATGGATGCTTCTGTTACTAATCCATGGGCCTGATGTCCTTGACAATACAAAGGTGACATCAACCCCACAAACATTACCCCACTTGCCACTTCTACAGGGCAAGTGGGAGGGCCTGGGTAAAGCCCCAGAATTGGTACATCTAATAGATGTGCCTTTTCTGGGCAACTGCGGGCTGCTATTTTTAGGCTGGGGGGCCAATATCCATGGCCCATTATCAGCCTGAGAATACCAGCCCCCAGCTGTCAGCTTTAGCAAGGCTGGTTGTCAAATGTAGGTTGGACCCCACATTGGTTTTTTTCAAATTATTTATTTAAATTTTTCCTTTGTGAGGTTTTCATATTAGAGTAGGACTGGCAAGGGTAAGGAACTTTGACACAGTTTGCCAGCTTCCTTATTAAGGCCTTAATATCAACCAAAACCTTACATATATTGATATGTTTTTTGTGCACTTTTTATATTTCTTTCAGGGTGCAGTTGGGCCCAAATGGTTCTGCAAACTTGTGGCCTCTGTTCACACGGGATGTATTCTAGTTGGCACTGGGCAGCCCCCCTATATGGTGTTACTAAGAGGTTGTGAACCAGAAGCCCTGCATTCCCTGTGTGAACACTGCCACATGCGGATTATTTCTTCTGCACTGGTCTACCACACGGCCAATCCCTGATTGTAGGCTGGCTGTTTCATTTGGTATTTATGCACCTGTGCAGCTGCCATTTTACTTGGGTCCGCTGCACCCTGTATTAGTGCAGATGCATTTAGGCCTGTCTGGTTTGTATCTGAATTTTTTGGAGGATTTTTTCCTCTTTTTGAGGTTGTCAAATGTAGGTTGAACCCCACATCGTTTTTTTTCGAATTATTTATTTAAATAATTTTAAAAAATGCATGGGAACCCCTGTACTTTTCATAACCAGCTTTGCTAACGCTGACAGCTGAGGGTTGCAGCCTGCAGCTGTGAGTTTTGTCTGGCTGATTAGCAAAAAACAAGGGAATCCGCATCATTTTTTAAAATTATTTATTTCTTTAAAGTCTTGTGGTGCAGTGCTGAGCTGATAGAGTTCACCGCAGTTCACGGTGAGAAATTTCTCATAGTGAACTGCGGTGAACTCTCTGAGCTCAGCATTGCACCATGAGACTGTCTCATGGTACTAGCGGAGATCTCACCGAGGTCACTGCAGTTCAGCCCGGCTGAGAATGCAGCCTAAATGACCTGCAGTAACCTCGATAACATCACCGCTAGTCACTGATGCTCGCAGCAGCTCATTCCCCAGTGGTTCTCAGCTTGGACGGTAGCATCTACAGTATTTATCCTCCAGACATGAATTAAGGTGTTGGACAGAACGACGGACAGATGAAGGATATTGTTGTTCAATGAACTGAGTATTAGGTGCGTATTATTCTTCTTTATTATTATAGCGCCATTTATTCCATGGCGCTTTACAATGAGGAGGGGTATACATAATACATACAAGTACAGTAATCTTAGACAATACAAGTCATGACTGGTACAGGATGAGAGAGGACCCTGCCCGCGAGGGCTCACAATCTACAAGGGATGGGTGAGGATACAGTAGGCTGATCGTGCAGCGGTTTGGTGGATCGGTGGTTACTGTAGGTTGTAGGCTTGTCAGAAGGGGTAGGTCTTCAGGTTCTTTTTGAAGGTTTCCATGGTAGGCGAGAGTCTGATATGTTGTGGTAGAGAGTTCTAGCGTAGGGAGGATGCGCGAGAGAAGTCTTGTATGCGATTGAGGGAAGAGGAGATAAGAGGGGAGTACAGAAGGAGATCTTGTGAGGATTGGAGGTTTCGTGCAGGTAAGTACTGGGAGACGAGGTCACAGATGTATGGAGGACTCAGGTTGTGGATGGCTTTGTATGTCATGGTTAGGGTTTTGAACTGGAGTCTTTGGGTAATGGGGAGCCAGTGCAGGGATTGACAGAGGGGAGAGGCCAGGGAATAGCGGAGGGACAGGTGGATTAGTCGGGCAGCAAAGTTTAGAATAGATTGGAGGGGTGTTAGAGGGGAGGCCACAGAGCAGGAGGTTGCAGTAGTCAAGGCGGGAGATGATGAGGGCATGGACTAGGGTTTTTGCAGATTCTTGGTTGAGGAATGTATGGATCCGTGAAATATTTTTGAGTTGAAGTTGGCAGGAAGTGGAAAGGGCTTGGATATGTGGTTTGAAAGAGAGATCAGTGTCAAGGATAACCCCGAGGCAGCGAGCTTGTGGGACTGGAGAGAGTGGCAGCCGTTTACTTTAATGAATAGGTCCGTGGGGGGGTCACGTGAGATGGGGGAAAGATGATTAATTCAGTTTTGTCCATATTAAGTTTCAGAAATCTAGCGGAGAAGAAGGATGAAAATAGCAGACAAACATTGAGGGATTCTGTTTAGTAGCGAGGTGATATGAGGTCCAGAGATGTAGATCTGTGTGTCATCAGCATAGAGGTGATGCTGAAAGCCATGAGATTCTATGAGCTGTCCCAGGCCGAAGGTGTAAATGGAGAAGAGCAGGGACCCTAGGACTGAACCTTGCAGTTCTCTGACGGATAGGGGGCGAGGTGAGGAGGTGGTGTGCGAGAGGGAGACGCTGAATGTCCGGTCTGTTAGGTATGAGGCAATCCAAGATAGGGCCAAGTCTGTGATACCAAGAGATGAGAGGGTCTGTAGTAATAGGGAATGGTCCACTATGTCTATGTCAAAGGCAGAGGACAGGTCCAGGAGGAGGAGGACAGAGTAGTGTCGCTTGGCCTTGGCAGCTAGTAGGTCATTGGTGAACTTAGTTAGGGCAGTTTCAGTGGAGTGGTGTGGCCGGAAGCCAGATTGTAATCGGTCAAGGAGGGAGCATATAACTGTGTTTGTTATTTTTAAATAAAAATGGAAAACTGTGTTCTGTTTTCTTTCAAATAAAATACTCTATTCTGGCTGTGTCTTTATTTACAGTACAACTATAGGATTAGTAATAGATAGGTGTCTTAGAGACACCTCTCCATTACTAAGCCGTAGGCTTGATGTCACCTGACAATACAAAGCTGACATCTACCTGCTATTTTTAGGCTGGGGGTGGGCAATGTCCATGGCTCCTTACCAGCCTGAGAATACCATCCCCAAGCTGTCTGCTTTAGCAAGGCTGGCTGTCAAAAATGGGGGTAACCCATGACATTTTTTTAATTATTTATTTAAATAATTATACAAATCTGAGTGGGGACTCCTCTATTCTTTATAACTAGCCTTGCTGAAACTGACAGCTGAGGGTCGCAGCTCCCAGCTGTGAGTTTTGCCTGGCTGGTTATCAAAAATACAGGGGAACCCATGCTGTTTTTTTTATTAAAATGCAGACACCGGCTAATGAATACTTCCATCAGCCGCTCCTGCTCTCACTGTTAGTGGCAGCAGGCATTGGCTGATGGAAGCAGTAGTCCCATCAGCTGATACCAGTGACAGTAGGTAAACTTTACACCTCCAATCACAGCTGCACACTCACGCTGTCTTTTGACAGCATGGGAACTATGACTGCCTGACTGGTGGTGATGATTTTACCGCAGATCAGAAGGGGTGTTTGCCACGCTGTCATATCATGACAGGGCAAAAACTGAGAACAAGGATGAATTCTCATCGTCACATAATAAGAGAAAACAGAATGGATCTACCTGTGGCAAAACATTTTTGCATCCCATGAAGGACATAAAATTACTTGCAATAAAAGGTAACTTCAAGTCTCAGAGAGACAGAAGAGTCTGGGAGTATAAATTTATGACAACTTTTGGCACACTCAGTGCAGGAATGAATTTGTCCCATGAATTTATGTCTTTTTACATCATTTAAGGAATTTGCTCTTCAGACCTACTGGGGGCATCACGCAACACAGAACCAGACCACAATCAGAGGGCAATAAAACTTTCACACTCCTTATCTATGAACTTTTGCAATATTTATGTTTACCCCTCTCCCATGATCCGATCCACCAAACCACTGCACGATCAGCTCTACCCTCGCCTACTGTATCCTCACCCATCCCTTGTAGATTGTGAGCCCTCACCGGCAAGGTCCTCTCTCATCCTGTACCAGTCGGGACTTGTATTGTTTAAGATTACTGTACTTGTATGCATTTTGTATACCCCTCCTCACTTGTAAAGCGCCATGGAATAAATGGCGCTATAATAATAAATAATAATAATAATTATGACAATTCTGCTTCACATCACTTGTCTAATCTATTGCGTTATTTCTGTGCTGTGTTGTGTATAAATATGTGATTCTTCAGATGTTCTATTAGTCTAGCCTGATGAAGAGACCTGAGTAGTCTCGAAAGCATGCAATGTGTTGCCATCTTTTCAGTTAGCCATTAAAAGGTATCAACCACTGAGGACTCTCAATTCTAAATATGCCCAATAGTATACAGATGATTGACATTTAATTATGCCTCCAATATTCTTCACAATGAATTTATCAGCTGCTGTGCTCTTCTTAGGCAGTGACTGGGATGGAAAAGCTCACTTCATTAAAGAAAAGGGTATTAAGATTTCCCTTGATTAGTTCAGAGCAATGCAATCTCCTTAAAGTTTTCCTCCTGGTTTCCATCAGGGTGGGCTCTCTTCCTTGAGTGACAGCTCTGGTGAATATAACTGTAGAATTCATAGAACTATAAAGCTCAGCACAAGTTGTGCTGTAATACATTCAGCTATCAGTGATTTGTTATGGAGTCTACATTAATATCAAGATCCAAAAAATGGTATCAACCACTGAGGTCTCTCAATTCTAAATATTTTTCTACATTGCTATCAATGTTTTTACACATAAAGATAACAAAGCATTTCAACAGTCACCCAGCTCCAGACATGGAGAGCAAACAGCCATGATTAGCAGACATGCTGTGAAAGGTGCTGTCTGGTGATTTATAACAGCATCTCTTCAGAAGATGAGAGGGAGATGAGGGAGGGCAGGTAGGTGAGGAGCCCACTGCTGTATAGAAATCAATCGGCTGGAGAAAGATGACTGGGATGTTAACTATTAACCCCTCTCCTGGAATGTAATTATTGCTCACTCTTGGCTAGGGTCTGAAGGCCAAGCTCCATTAAAACCAGCTATACACCATAATAGATAAAAGCTGTCATTGCAGAACAATGACAGCAGATAGAAAAGCAAACCAATATCTTATTTTCACTCTGTCTAACTAATCTAAGTAATTGATGAATTTTAGTAAACCCCTTTAAAACTTTGTCACCTCATTCTACAGAGTTTAACAGCTGATAATAAACTCATCTTGACTCATGCACCCTGCATAGGAATTGGTGGCAGTGGCATTGGAAATAACAATGCAGCCGCTGGCTACTTTACTTATTCAGCTAATTGGCTGTTGGACAACTACTTACTGTGGCTATGAGCTGCTCTAAAAAAAAGCTATCCTTGTGGGTGACATACAGTGCAGTGGAGATTTCCCAGTACTGGTAGATAATTTGATAGTGGTTGTGACTAGAGTTGAGCGAAACGGGTCGAAAAAATTCAAAAGTCGCCGACTTTTGGCAAAGTCGGGTTTCATGAAACGAAACCCGACCCTAGGATGAGGTCGGCCACGAGGTCGGCGACTTACGCGCCAAAGTCGCGTTTCAAAAGTTTGTTTTGCGCTCTTTTTCAGCCAATCAGGATCCACGGACACTGTGGGCAACGTGATGACATAGGCACGGGTCACCACCATCTTTCAGAAGGGCATGCAAGTGATTGGCTTGCTTTGGTGGGCGTCACAGGGGGTATAAAAGGGCGTGCACGCCGACCGCCATCTTACTTCTGCCGATCTTAGTATAGGGAGAGGTTTCTGCTGATTCTGTAGGGAGAGCGTTAGGCAGGGAAGAAGACAAAAAAACTGCTTCTGCTGCTAGCGATTTCGCCTGCACAACACACCAGTCACTGTGTGTGCAGTGCAAGGGGAGGCTATATAGTGGTGTATCAGTGGTGTTGGTTGTTGGGCTGCCTTTTAAGGCTTCCTGACAGGCTGGCATTGCTGTTTACCCACTGCTCCGCAAACTGCTTTTTTAAAAGCAATCCCAATTTTTTTTTTTTGTCCTGCTGAGAAGAAAAAAAAACTGCTTCTGCTGCTAGCAATTTGGCCTGCACAACACACCAGTCACTGTGTGTGCAGTGCAAGGGGAGGCTATATAGTGGTGTATCAGTGGTGTTGGTTGTTGGGCTGCCTTCTAAGGCTTCCTGACAAGCTGGCATTGCTGTTTACCCACTGCTCTGCAAACTGCTTTTTTAAAAGCAATCCAATCTCCCTTATCCTCTAGTCACTTTTGTCACAGCTGTGCCATCGAGCCTGTCACATAGCGCTCAGATATTCATTGGGCCTCACACAATCCAAAAGTGTCCAGTGTCCAAAAGTGTGTGCAGAGATTCAAAATCTCCCTTATCCTCTAGTCACTTTTGTCACAGCTGTGCCATCGAGCCTGTCACATAGCGCTCAGATATCAGTGGGCCTCACACAATCCAAAAGTGTCCACTGTCCACAAGTGTGTGCAGAAATTCAAAATCTCCCTTATCCTCTAGTCACTTTTGTCACAGCTGTGCCATCGAGCCTGTCACATAGCGCTCAGATATCAGTGGGCCTCACACAATCCAAAAGTGTCCACTGTCCACAAGTGTGTGCAGAAATTCAAAATCTCCCTTATCCTCTAGTCACTTTTGTCACAGCTGTGCCATCGAGCCTGTCACATAGCGCTCAGATATCAGTGGGCCTCACACAATCCAAAAGTGTCCACTGTCCACAAGTGTGTGCAGAAATTCAAAATCTCCCTTATCCTCTAGTCACTTTTGTCACAGCAGTGCCATCGAGCCTGTCACATAGCGCTCAGATATCAGTGGGCCTCACACAATCCAAAAGTGTCCAGTGTCCAAAAGTGTGTGCAGATATTCAAAATCTCCCTTATCCTCTAGTCACTTTTGTCACAGCAGTGCCATCGAGCCTGTCACATAGCGCTCAGATATCAGTGGGCCTCACACAATCCAAAAGTGTCCAGTGTCCAAAAGTGTGTGCAGATATTCAAAATCTCCCTTATCCTCTAGTCACTTTTGTCACAGCAGTGCCATCGAGCCTGTCACATAGCGCTCAGATATCAGTGGGCCTCACACAATCCAAAAGTGTCCAGTGTCCAAAAGTGTGTGCAGATATTCAAAATCTCCCTTATCCTCTAGTCACTTTTGTCACAGCAGTGCCATCGAGCCTGTCACATAGCGCTCAGATATCAGTGGGCCTCACACAATCCAAAAGTGTCCAGTGTCCAAAAGTGTGTGCAGATATTCAAAATCTCCCTTATCCTCTAGTCACTTTTGTCACAGCAGTGCCATCGAGCCTGTCACAAAGCGCTCAGATATCAGTGGGCCTCACACAATCCAAAAGTGTCCAGTGTCCAAAAGTGTGTGCAGATATTCAAAATCTCCCTTATCCTCTAGTCACTTTTGTCACAGCAGTGCCATCGAGCCTGTCACATAGCGCTCAGATATCAGTGGGCCTCACACAATCCAAAAGTGTCCAGTGTCCAAAAGTGTGTGCAGATATTCAAAATCTCCCTTATCCTCTAGTCACTTTTGTCACAGCAGTGCCATCGAGCCTGTCACATAGCGCTCAGATATTCATTGGGCCTCACACAATCCAAAAGTGTCCAGTGTCCAAAAGTGTGTGCAGATATTCAAAATCTCCCTTATCCTCTAGTCACTTTTGTCACAGCTGTGCCATCGAGCCTGTCACATAGCGCTCAGATATCAGTGGGCCTCACACAATCCAAAAGTGTCCACTGTCCACAAGTGTGTGCAGAAATTCAAAATCTCCCTTATCCTCTAGTCACTTTTGTCACAGCTGTGCCATCGAGTCTGTCACATAGCGCTCAGATATCAGTGGGCCTCACACAATCCAAAAGTGTCCACTGTCCAAAAGTGTGTGCAGATATTCAAAATCTCCCTTATCCTCTAGTCACTTTTGTCACAGCAGTGCCATCGAGCCTGTCACATAGCGCTCAGATATCAGTGGGCCTCACACAATCCAAAAGTGTCCAGTGTCCAAAAGTGTGTGCAGATATTCAAAATCTCCCTTATCCTCTAGTCACTTTTGTCACAGCAGTGCCATCGAGCCTGTCACATAGCGCTCAGATATCAGTGGGCCTCACACAATCCAAAAGTGTCCAGTGTCCAAAAGTGTGTGCAGATATTCAAAATCTCCCTTATCCTCTAGTCACTTTTGTCACAGCAGTGCCATCGAGCCTGTCACATAGCGCTCAGATATCAGTGGGCCTCACACAATCCAAAAGTGTCCAGTGTCCAAAAGTGTGTGCAGATATTCAAAATCTCCCTTATCCTCTAGTCACTTTTGTCACAGCAGTGCCATCGAGCCTGTCACATAGCGCTCAGATATCAGTGGGCCTCACACAATCCAAAAGTGTCCACTGTCCAAAAGTGTGTGCAGATATTCAAAATCTCCCTTATCCTCTAGTCACTTTTGTCACAGCTGTGCCATCGAGCCTGTCACATAGCGCTCAGATATCAGTGGGCCTCACACAATCCAAAAGTGTCCACTGTCCACAAGTGTGTGCAGAAATTCAAAATCTCCCTTATCCTCTAGTCACTTTTGTCACAGCTGTGCCATCGAGTCTGTCACATAGCGCTCAGATATCAGTGGGCCTCACACAATCCAAAAGTGTCCACTGTCCAAAAGTGTGTGCAGATATTCAAAATCTCCCTTATCCTCTAGTCACTTTTGTCACAGCAGTGCCATCGAGCCTGTCACATAGCGCTCAGATATCAGTGGGCCTCACACAATCCAAAAGTGTCCAGTGTCCAAAAGTGTGTGCAGATATTCAAAATCTCCCTTATCCTCTAGTCACTTTTGTCACAGCAGTGCCATCGAGCCTGTCACATAGCGCTCAGATATCAGTGGGCCTCACACAATCCAAAAGTGTCCAGTGTCCAAAAGTGTGTGCAGATATTCAAAATCTCCCTTATCCTCTAGTCACTTTTGTCACAGTAGTGCCATCGAGCCTGTCACATAGCGCTCAGATATCAGTGGGCTTCACACAATCCAAAAGTGTCCAGTGTCCAAAAGTGTGTGCAGATATTCAAAATCTCCCTTATCCTCTAGTCACTTTTGTCACAGCAGTGCCATCGAGCCTGTCACATAGCGCTCAGATATCAGTGGGCCTCACACAATCCAAAAGTGTCCAGTGTCCAAAAGTGTGTGCAGATATTCAAAATCTCCCTTATCCTCTAGTCACTTTTGTCACAGCAGTGCCATCGAGCCTGTCACATAGCGCTCAGATATCAGTGGGCCTCACACAATCCAAAAGTGTCCAGTGTCCAAAAGTGTGTGCAGATATTCAAAATCTCCCTTATCCTCTAGTCACTTTTGTCACAGCAGTGCCATCGAGCCTGTCACATAGCGCTCAGATATCAGTGGGCCTCACACAATCCAAAAGTGTCCACTGTCCACAAGTGTGTGCAGAAATTCAAAATCTCCCCTGTCCTATAGACACCTTGTACCTTGTTTTACATTACTATATAGTTTGTTGGATTTTGTCTACATTTCTACCAAAAATGAGGAAGGCTGGTGGAAGAGGCCGTGGAATTGGGCGGGGGTTGGCAGCTGGTAATGATGGTGTTGGTGGTGGATCTGATGGTAGTGGCAAGAGCAAAATAGGACCGAATGCAGGAGGTGCTGACCCTGCGTCATCGTCTGGCTACATAAGGCCTCGAACGCTTAGTTTTCTAGGAGTTGGCAAACCGCTTTTAAAGCCAGAGCATCAGGAAAAAGTTTTGTCTTACATTGCTGACTCAGCCTCCAGCTCTATCGCCTCCTCTTCTTCAGTTGTAAAAAGTAAAAGCACTGAGTCGTCATTGGAGGCTCATGTTCATGAACCACACCTTTCCTTGTGTCCTTCACCCCAACCAAGATTGAAGGATGACGCAGGCCATACTACTGATTACTCCATGGAGCTGTTTTCACATACCATGCCTGGATTATCAAGTCAAATGGTGAATTACCCAGGCCAAGATGAATCTGACATGGAGTGCACTGATGCACAGCCGCTGATGGATGATTCTGCTGGTACATTCACTCAGAGCACTACATTGTCCTCGCAGTGTACAGAGCCAGATTCTGACCCTGATGAGACTCAGGTGCCCCTTCCCGCACACTATACCACCATACACGGTGACACAGAGGAAGGTGCACATGACATAGAAGAGGAGGTGATGGATGACCCAGTTGTTGACCCAGATTCGCATCCATTGGGGGAAGAGGGTGCTGCTTCCAATAGCTCAGATGAGGAGCACCCACAGCAGACATCGACATCGCAACAGCTGTTATCTGGCAGGCCCGGAGCACTCCAAAGACAGGTTCCAAACATCAAAAGAGTTGCTGGACAGCTTGTCCAGAGGGTCAAAAGATCACAGCGTGCTAGGCCGCAAAATGTCTGCCAAAGTAGGAAGAGTGCAGTGTGGCACTTTTTTGAACAAAATCCTCATGATCAGGCCAAGGTTATCTGTAAGAAGTGCGCAAAGACCTTTAGCCGAGGGAAAAATCTGAAAAATTTGAATACCAGTTGCATGCTTAGACATTTAACCAGCATGCACTTGCAAGCGTGGACACAACACCAAACCTCATGTGCCACATGTGCAACTGATCACAACGAAGGTAGTCAGCAACGCTACATTGTTTCCCCCACTGTAAGCCCACCGGTTAGCACAGCAGCAAATGTTGAGGTGTCGTTGCAAGACCACAGCAGTCAGGGAATCCCACTGTTATATCAACGAAATACTGATTCTAGGCCATCAGAAAGAACACCAACTCCATCACCATCATCAACCCTCTCTCAGTCCGCCCTGTCCACCGCTACTTCCACCATATGCAGCTCTCAAGTCCAGCTCACCCTCCCAGACACTATGAGTAGGTCAAGAAAGTACTCAGTCTCTCATCCGCGTACACTGGGTTTGAACGCCCACATTGCCAAATTAATCTCGTTTGAGATGATGCCCTTTCGGTTGGTGGAAAGCACAGCTTTCCGCGAACTCATGGCCTATGCAGTACCACGCTATTACCTACCCAGTCGCCACTTCTTCTCTCGCAAAGCCATCCCAGCCCTCCACCATCATGTGAAAGACCTCATTGTCCATGCACTCAAGCAGTCAGTGAGCGGAAAGGTGCACCTCACAACTGATGCATGGTCCAGTCGGCATGGCCAGGGCCGTTACGTGTCCATCACTGCGCACTGGGTTAATGTGGTGGATGCAGGGTCCACAGGGGACAGCGGTGGTGGGACAGTGCTGCCTAGCCCACGGTATAGGAAACAGTTGGCTGTAGGCGTTCGACCCTCCTCCTCCTCCACCTCCTCCAGAAGCGAAAGCTCGTCCACAGAGCGCAGTCGTACGAGCACTCCATCTGCAGCTGCCACTGTTGCACACGATGTGTCCCCCTATCGAGCAGCTAGTGGAAAGCGTCAGCAGGCTGTGCTGCAAATGATGTGTTTGGGCGACAGACACACCGCCGAGGTGCTGGCCGAGTACTTGAAGCGACAAACTGAGTCATGGCTGGGCAGTGTACATCTTGAGGCAGGCAAGGTAGTTAGTGATAACGGCCGTAATTTTGTGGCAGCCATAGCCCTTTCAAAACTCAGCCACATACCTTGCTTGGCTCACACCTTGAACCTGGTGGTGCAGTGCTTCCTCAAAAATTATCCGGAGTTAACAGCCCTGCTCCAGAAGGTGCGAAGACTGTGCGCGCACATCCGCCGGTCGCCTGTACACTCCGTTCGTATGCAGAAGCTGCAGCGATTGCTCCACCTTCCCAACCACCGCCTCATTATCGACATTGCAACAAGGTGGAACTCCACCCTGCACATGGTGGAGCGGCTGTGCGAGCAGAGGCAGGCCATAATGCATTTGTGGGAGGATACACGGCAAGGCACTTTGAGAGCAGACATGGAGTTGACAGGTGTGCAGTGGTCGAAGCTGAAAGACCTTTGTAAAGTCCTTCAGTGTTTTGAGGAATGCACACGGCTGGTAAGCGCAGACGACGCCATCCTAAGCATGAGCATCCCACTTATGCGTCTGCTCATGCAAACTTTAACGCACCTTAAGGAGCAGGCGTCTGCAGCCAATGTTGATGAGGAGGAAGAGGAGGAGGGAATCCTTGATGACATTCAGCCATTGTCTGCTCAGGGACCTCTCCTGGACGAGGTGGAGGAAGAAGAGGAGGAGGAGGAGGATGATGGGGATGATTACTTAGGGGAGGAGGATGCATCTCGTGGGGCAAGTGAAAATGTTGGCGTGGCAAGGTCTGGTACAGGGTTTGTGCGTGACTGGAGGGATGTGGATTTGCCAGAAAGTGCTCCTCCACCCAGCACTCGCAGTGCATCATTGACACCGGGAACATTGGCCCACATGTCAGATTATGCCTTGCGGATCCTAAAAAGGGACCCCCGCATTGCCAAAATGATGAACGATGACGACTACTGGTTGGCCAGCATCCTGGATCCACGCTATAAAGGCAAATTACAAAACCTCATGCCACAGGAGAACCTTGACCTAATATTGGCTAATAAACAAGCAACTCTGGTAAATCGGTTGCTTGAGGCATTCCCAGCACACAGCAGCGGTGATGGTTCTCACATGAGCCGTACGGGCCGGGGGCAGCTTGGCAGAGGTGTTCGTGGTGCACACAGCAGAAGTGGCGTTGGAGACAGGGGTTTCATGACAATGTTGTGGACTGATTTTTCAAATACCGCTCACACAACTGGTACTGCATCGATGGAAAGTGACAGGAGACAGCAGTTGTCAACTATGGTAACAAACTACTTTTCCTCCCATATCGATGTTCTCCCACACAGGTCATTCCCCTTTGACTATTGGGCCGCTAAACTGGACACCTGGCCTGAATTGGCCCAATATGCCTTACAGGAGCTCGCTTGCCCAGCTGCAAGTGTGCTATCGGAAAGAGTCTTCAGTGCAGCTGGATCAATCCTGACAGAAAAAAGGACCCGTCTGTCAACCCAAAATGTGGATGATCTAACCTTCATTAAAATGAACCACGCATGGGTTTCCAAGGATTTTGTCCCACCTTCCCCTGATGACACATAGGGTGACAGAAAAATGGCTTGCTTTGGTCCACCTCTTCCTGGTACGTCACCTATTTCGCGAGTGCCGTTGCCCTGGACAGGTGGGTAGGCCGACTCTTGGGCACGGGCACTGGCACAAGGTCCCTCATAGTGCAATCAAGTGTCTCTGACGGTGGTGGTGCACACCCGCCGTCAGACACACCGCTGTACTATGAGGGGCCCAGTGCCAGTACCGACGCCCACGAGTGGGCCCCCCTTGCTTGGGCAGGGCCCCAGCATTTGCAATCTTTACCTCTCCCTGCTCCTCCGCTGTGTAATCTGGGCCGTCAAATCCATACTGTGCCTGACACCGTCTGAGCCTGCCTCCTGAGACATATATTTTGAATGTGTACGCTATCCATACATGTTATCCAGGGATACGGTACCCTTTCTAACCTTTGTGCAATCACGTGCAATCCATACTGGGCCTAACACCGTCTGAGCCTGCCTCCTGAGACATATATTTTGAATGTGTACGCTATCCATACATGTTATCCGGGGATACGGTACCCTTTCTAACCTTTGTGCAATCACGTGCAATCCATACTGGGCCTATCACCGTCTGAGCCTGCCTCCTGAGACATATATTTTGAATGTGTACGCTATCCATACATGTTATCCAGGGATACGGTACCCTTTCTAACCTTTGTGCAATCACGTGCAATCCATACTGGGCCTAACACCGTCTGAGCCTGCCTCCTGAGACATATATTTTGAATGTGTACGCTATCCATACATGTTATCCGGGGATACGGTACCCTTTCTAACCTTTGTGCAATCACGTGCAATCCATACTGGGCCTAACACCGTCTGAGCCTGCCTCCTGAGACATATATTTTGAATGTGTACGCTATCCATACATGTTATCCAGGGATACGGTACCCTTTCTAACCTTTGTGCAATCACGTGCAATCCATACTGGGCCTAACACCGTCTGAGCCTGCCTCATGCTGTATAGACATATATTTTGAATGTGTACGCTATCCATACATGTTATCCAGGGATACGGTACCCTTTCTAACCTTTGTGCAATCACGTGCAATCCATACTGGGCCTAACACCGTCTGAGCCTGCCTCATGCTGTATAGACATATATTTTGAATGTGTACGCTATCCATACATGTTATCCAGGGATACGGTACCCTTTCTAACCTTTGTGCAATCACGTGCAATCCATACTGGGCCTAACACCGTCTGAGCCTGCCTCCTGAGACATATATTTTGAATGTGTACGCTATCCATACATGTTATCCAGGGATACGGTACCCTTTCTAACCTTTGTGCAATCACGTGCAATCCATACTGGGCCTAACATCGTCTGAGCCTGCCTCATGCTGTATAGACATATATTTTGAATGTGTACGCTATCCATACATGTTATCCAGGGATACGGTACCCTTTCTAACCTTTGTGCAATCACGTGCAATCCATACTGGGCCTAACACCGTCTGAGCCTGCCTCATGCTGTATAGACATATATTTTGAATGTGTACGCTATCCATACATGTTATCCAGGGATACGGTACCCTTTCTAACCTTTGTGCAATCACGTGCAATCCATACTGGGCCTAACACCGTCTGAGTCTGCCTCATGCTGTATAGACATATATTTTGAATGTGTACGCTATCCATACATGTTATCCAGGGATACGGTACCCTTTCTAACCTTTGTGCAATCACGTGCAATCCATACTGGGCCTAACACCGTCTGAGCCTGCCTCATGCTGTATAGACATATATTTTTAATGTGTACGCTATCCATACATGTTATCCGGGGATATGGTACCCTTTCTAACCTTTGTGCAATCACGTGCAATCCATACTGGGCCTAACACCGTCTGAGCCTGCCTCATGCTGTATAGACATATATTTTGAATGTGTACGCTATCCATACATGTTATTCGGGGATACGGTACCCTTTCTAACCTTTGTGCAATCACGTGCAATCCATACTGGGCCTAACACCGTCTGAGCCTGCCTCATGCTGTATAGACATATATTTTGAATGTGTACGCTATCCATACATGTTATGCAGGGATACGGTACCCTTTCTAACCTTTGTGCAATCACGTGCAATCCATACTGGGCCTAACACCGTCTGAGCCTGCCTCATGCTGTATAGACATATATTTTGAATGTGTACGCTATCCATACATGTTATCCAGGGATACGGTACCCTTTCTAACCTTTGTGCAATCACGTGCAATCCATACTGGGCCTAACACCATCTGAGCCTGCCTCATGCTGTATAGACATATATTTTGAATGTGTACGCTATCCATACATGTTATCCAGGGATACGGTACCCTTTCTAACCTTTGTGCAATCACGTGCAATCCATACTGGGCCTAACACCGTCTGAGCCTGCCTCATGCTGTATAGACATATATTTTGAATGTGTACGCTATCCATACATGTTATCCAGGGATACGGTACCCTTTCTAACCTTTGTGCAATCACGTGCAATCCATACTGGGCCTAACACCGTCTGAGTCTGCCTCATGCTGTATAGACATATATTTTGAATGTGTACGCTATCCATACATGTTATCCAGGGATACGGTACCCTTTCTAACCTTTGTGCAATCACGTGCAATCCATACTGGGCCTAACACCGTCTGAGCCTGCCTCATGCTGTATAGACATATATTTTTAATGTGTACGCTATCCATACATGTTATCCGGGGATATGGTACCCTTTCTAACCTTTGTGCAATCACGTGCAATCCATACTGGGCCTAACACCGTCTGAGCCTGCCTCATGCTGTATAGACATATATTTTGAATGTGTACGCTATCCATACATGTTATCCGGGGATACGGTACCCTTTCTAACCTTTGTGCAATCACATGCAATCCATACTGGGCCTAACACCGTCTGAGCCTGCCTCATGCTGTATAGACATATATTTTGAATGTGTACGCTATCCATACATGTTATCCAGGGATACGGTACCCTTTCTAACCTTTGTGCAATCACGTGCAATCCATACTGGGCCTAACACCGTCTGAGCCTGCCTCATGCTGTATAGACATATATTTTGAATGTGTACGCTATCCATACATGTTATCCAGGGATACGGTACCCTTTCTAACCTTTGTGCAATCACGTGCAATCCATACTGGGCCTAACACCGTCTGAGCCTGCCTCCTGAGACATATATTTTGAATGTGTACGCTATCCATACATGTTATCCAGGGATACGGTACCCTTTCTAACCTTTGTGCAATCACGTGCAATCCATACTGGACCTAACACCGTCTGAGCCTGCCTCATGCTGTATAGACATATATTTTGAATGTGTACGCTATCCATACATGTTATCCAGGGATACGGTACCCTTTCTAACCTTTGTGCAATCACGTGCAATCCATACTGGGCCTAACACCGTCTGAGCCTGCCTCCTGAGACATATATTTTGAATGTGTACGCTATCCATACATGTTATCCAGGGATACGGTACCCTTTCTAACCTTTGTGCAATCACGTGCAATCCATACTGGGCCTAACACCGTCTGAGCCTGCCTCATGCTGTATAGACATATATTTTGAATGTGTACGCTATCCATACATGTTATCCAGGGATACGGTACCCTTTCTAACCTTTGTGCAATCACGTGCAATCCATACTGGGCCTAACACCGTCTGAGCCTGCCTCATGCTGTATAGACATATATTTTGAATGTGTACGCTATCTATACATGTTATCCAGGGATACGGTACCCTTTCTAACCTTTGTGCAATCACGTGCAATCCATACTGGGCCTAACACCGTCTGAGCCTGCCTCATGCTGTATAGACATATATTTTTAATGTGTACGCTATCCATACATGTTATCCGGGGATATGGTACCCTTTCTAACCTTTGTGCAATCACGTGCAATCCATACTGGGCCTAACACCGTCTGAGCCTGCCTCATGCTGTATAGACATATATTTTGAATGTGTACGCTATCCATACATGTTATCCGGGGATACGGTACCCTTTCTAACCTTTGTGCAATCACGTGCAATCCATACTGGGCCTAACACCGTCTGAGCCTGCCTCATGCTGTATAGACATATATTTTGAATGTGTACGCTATCCATACATGTTATCCAGGGATACTGTACCCTTTCTAACCTTTGTGCAATCACGTGCAATCCATACTGGGCCTAACACCGTCTGAGCCTGCCTCATGCTGTATAGACATATATTTTGAATGTGTACGCTATCCATACATGTTATCCAGGGATACGGTACCCTTTCTAACCTTTGTGCAATCACGTGCAATCCATACTGGGCCTAGCACCGTCTGAGCCTGCCTCCTGAGACATATATTTTGAATGTGTACGCGATCCATACATGTTATCCAGGGATACGGTACCCTTTCTAACCTTTGTGCAATCACGTGCAATCCATACTGGGCCTAACACCGTCTGAGCCTGCCTCATGCTGTATAGACATATATTTTGAATGTGCACGCTATCCATACATGTTATCCAGGGATACGGTACCCTTTTTAACCTTTGTGCAATCACGTGCAATCCATACTGGGCCTAACACCGTCTGAGCCTGCCTCCTGAGACATATATTTTGAATGTGTACGCTATCCATACATGTTATCCAGGGATACGGTACCCTTTCTAACCTTTGTGCAATCACGTGCAATCCATACTGGGCCTAACACCGTCTGAGCCTGCCTCATGCTGTATAGACATATATTTTGAATGTGTACGCTATCCATACATGTTATCCAGGGATACGGTACCCTTTCTAACCTTTGTGCAATCACGTGCAATCCATACTGGGCCTAACACCGTCTGAGCCTGCCTCATGCTGTATAGACATATATTTTGAATGTGTACGCTATCCATACATGTTATCCAGGGATACGGTACCCTTTCTAACCTTTGTGCAATCACGTGCAATCCATACTGGGCCTAACACCGTCTGAGCCTGCCTCATGCTGTATAGACATATATTTTGAATGTGTACGCTATCTATACATGTTATCCAGGGATACGGTACCCTTTCTAACCTTTGTGCAATCACGTGCAATCCATACTGGGCCTAACACCGTCTGAGCCTGCCTCATGCTGTATAGACATATATTTTTAATGTGTACGCTATCCATACATGTTATCCGGGGATATGGTACCCTTTCTAACCTTTGTGCAATCACGTGCAATCCATACTGGGCCTAACACCGTCTGAGCCTGCCTCATGCTGTATAGACATATATTTTGAATGTGTACGCTATCCATACATGTTATCCGGGGATACGGTACCCTTTCTAACCTTTGTGCAATCACGTGCAATCCATACTGGGCCTAACACCGTCTGAGCCTGCCTCATGCTGTATAGACATATATTTTGAATGTGTACGCTATCCATACATGTTATCCAGGGATACTGTACCCTTTCTAACCTTTGTGCAATCACGTGCAATCCATACTGGGCCTAACACCGTCTGAGCCTGCCTCATGCTGTATAGACATATATTTTGAATGTGTACGCTATCCATACATGTTATCCAGGGATACGGTACCCTTTCTAACCTTTGTGCAATCACGTGCAATCCATACTGGGCCTAGCACCGTCTGAGCCTGCCTCCTGAGACATATATTTTGAATGTGTACGCGATCCATACATGTTATCCAGGGATACGGTACCCTTTCTAACCTTTGTGCAATCACGTGCAATCCATACTGGGCCTAACACCGTCTGAGCCTGCCTCATGCTGTATAGACATATATTTTGAATGTGCACGCTATCCATACATGTTATCCAGGGATACGGTACCCTTTTTAACCTTTGTGCAATCACGTGCAATCCATACTGGGCCTAACACCGTCTGAGCCTGCCTCCTGAGACATATATTTTGAATGTGTACGCTATCCATACATGTTATCCAGGGATACGGTACCCTTTCTAACCTTTGTGCAATCACGTGCAATCCATACTGGGCCTAACACCGTCTGAGCCTGCCTCATGCTGTATAGACATATATTTTGAATGTGTACGCTATCCATACATGTTATCCAGGGATACGGTACCCTTTCTAACCTTTGTGCAATCACGTGCAATCCATACTGGGCCTAACACCGTCTGAGCCTGCCTCATGCTGTATAGACATATATTTTGAATGTGTACGCTATCCATACATGTTATCCAGGGATACGGTACCCTTTCTAACCTTTGTGCAATCACGTGCAATCCATAGTGGGCCTAACACCGTCTGAGTCTGCCTCATGCTGTATAGACATATATTTTGAATGTGTACGCTATCCATACATGTTATCCAGGGATACGGTACCCTTTCTAACCTTTGTGCAATCACGTGCAATCCATACTGGGCCTAACACCGTCTGAGCCTGCCTCATGCTGTATAGACATATATTTTTAATGTGTACGCTATCCATACATGTTATCCGGGGATATGGTACCCTTTCTAACCTTTGTGCAATCACGTGCAATCCATACTGGGCCTAACACCGTCTGAGCCTGCCTCATGCTGTATAGACATATATTTTGAATGTGTACGCTATCCATACATGTTATCCGGGGATACGGTACCCTTTCTAACCTTTGTGCAATCACGTGCAATCCATACTGGGCCTAACACCGTCTGAGCCTGCCTCATGCTGTATAGACATATATTTTGAATGTGTACTCTATCCATACATGTTATCCAGGGATACGGTACCCTTTCTAACCTTTGTGCAATCACGTGCAATCCATACTGGGCCTAACACCGTCTGAGTCTGCCTCATGCTGTATAGACATATATTTTGAATGTGTACGCTATCCATACATGTTATCCAGGGATACGGTACCCTTTCTAACCTTTGTGCAATCACGTGCAATCCATACTGGGCCTAACACCATCTGAGCCTGCCTCCTGAGACATATATTTTGCATGTGTACGCTATCCATACATGTTATCCAGGGATACGGTACCCTTTCTAACCTTTGTGCAATCATGTGCAATCCATACTGGGCCTAACACCGTCTGAGCCTGCCTCATGCTGTATAGACATATATTTTGAATGTGTACGCTATCCATACATGTTATCCATGGATACGGTACCCTTTCTAACCTTTGTGCAATCACGTGCAATCCATACTGGGCCTAACACCGTCTGAGCCTGCCTCCTGAGACATATATTTTGAATGTGTACGCTATCCATACATGTTATCCAGGGATACGGTACCCTTTCTAACCTTTGTGCAATCACGTGCAATCCATACTGGGCCTAACACCGTCTGAGCCTGCCTCATGCTGTATAGACATATATTTTGAATGTGTACGCTATCCATACATGTTATCCAGGGATACGGTACCCTTTCTAACCTTTGTGCAATCACGTGCAATCCATACTGGGCCTAACACCGTCTGAGCCTGCCTCATGCTGTATAGACATATATTTTGAATGTGTACGCTATCCATACATGTTATCCGGGGATACGGTACCCTTTCTAACCTTTGTGCAATCACGTGCAATCCATACTGGGCCTAACACCGTCTGAGCCTGCCTCCTGAGACATATATTTTGAATGTGTACGCTATCCATACATGTTATCTGGGGATACGGTACCCTTTCTAACCTTTGTGCAATCACGTGTAATCCATACTGGGCGTGAGAACGGCTGGCGAGCTGTTAAGCAAGCTACAGCACCTGTCCAGACAAGTACAGGGATTCCCTAGCGAGGAGACTTATTTGATTGTTTTCAATGTTGGGACAGCAATTTTTGGGGAGCACTATACTCTGGAGAATGATAGATGGGGCCCACCATACACTGGAACATTCCAAAGGTGGACATCAGACACTGGAGCAGCATTTACGGTCCCCATTATACACTAGAGCATTAGAAATGGGGCCCATTATGTTTGGAGCATTATTTGGGCCCATAAGACAGTGGAGCTTCATCCATGGGGACCAACATATACTGTAGCATTATGTGGAGCTCATCATATACTGTTTCAAACATTATATGGGACCAATGATTCTGTATGGAGAAATAGATGGGCCTCGTCATGAGATGTAAAAAGTGAGGTATTTTTCATTGTACTATACCGCTATTTCTCTGCCGTATCGGAGCATGATGAGTTGTGGTATGTGTTAAAGGGGCGCTCTTTCGCCCAGGGCACATGAAAACCTGGAGCCAGCCCTCCCCCCCACAGTTTGTAGCCAAATAACCCCCATTTTTCAGTGCGTAACTTGTATTATGAAGTTAATTAAGTTTGACAAGCTTAAGAAAGAAGAATTGATGCTTTTGGCATTCAAATGGGCACTGTAGGTGTGTTTCCTGTCCTCCTCTCACTGCCGACTTTTATTCCCCATTGACTTACATTAGGTTTCGTGTTAAAATCACCACTTGATGAAGGGCGTAGTGCTCAGTCAGAAAAACAGTATACAAGTAATAGAAAAACTGACGGCACATCTAGAACTAGTCTAGATGTTACTAGCCAGAGGTCAGTTCACACTAGGCAGTCAGTATAGGGACCCATTCAATCTGAGATCACCTTGTCGTTGGTGAATGGGCTCACATCTTTTGGCCAAATTTTGTGCTAAGTATCTCATATGTTTTTCTAGATTACAAAAGCCATTATGCTATTCATGTTTCACTTATTTCATATTTGATATGCCTTACAAAAGCCATTATGAAATGTATTACTAAAGCCATTTTGCTATTCGTATTTCACATATTTCATATTTGGTGTGCTACCATTTTCTATTTAATATGTAAGTTACCTTTTGGTATGCACCTATTCAGACTAGTTCTAGATGTGCCGTCAGTTTTTCTATTACTTGTATACTGTTTTTCTGACTGAGCACTCTGCCCTTCATCAAGTGGTGATTTTAATCGCATTCAATCACATGTTTTGGTTCCTATCGTCCTATATATACAGACTTTATCATGTTACTAGCCAGAGGTCAGTTCACACTAGGCAGTCAGTATAGGGACCCATTCAATCTGAGATCACCTTGTCGTTGGTGAATGGGCTTATTTCACATATTTCATATTTGGTGTGCTACCATTTTCTATTTAATATGCTTAAGTTTGAGCATCCATAGAAATTAGCACCCCTGTGGCCCTCCCCCACCAAGCCTAGTCGCTGTACACATACAACAAAAGGACATTTTAAAGGTGTTGTCCAGGAATTATCCTTAGGGCCCCGTTACATGCTTCAATGTCCCAGCGATCCGACGTGGATGGGATCGCTGGGACATAGTTAGCTGATCGCTGGTGAGCTGTCACATAGGCAGACTCACCAACGCTCAGGACCAGCGAGCACGCTGGTATCTAGGGTAAACAGCGGGTATCTAAGTGTCGTGCGGCTCTTAGTTATCCGCTGTTTACTCCGGATTCCCGATCAGGACCAGCGAGCACGCTGGTATCTAGGGTAAACAGCGGGTATCTAAGCGCCACGCGGCTCTTAGTTACTCACTGTTTACCCTGGATACCCGATCAGAACCAGGGAGCACGCTGGTATCCAGGGTAAACAGCGGGTATCTAAGCGCCACACGGCTCTTAGTTACTCACTGTTTACCCTGGATACCCGATCAGAACCAGAGAGCACGCTGGTATCCAGGGTAAACAGCGTGTATCTATGTGTCGCGCGGCGCATAGTTACCTGCTGCTTACCCTAGATACCAGCTCCCAGCGTCTGCAGTATGGCGCTGGGAGTTCGCTGATCGTTGGTCTCTCGCTGTCACACGCAGCAATGTGTGCTGCCCAGCGGGAGACCAATGATAGATTTATGGCCCAGACAATTAGGCAACGATCAGCCGACTGATCGTTGATCGTTGCTACGTGTCACACGCAATGATGTCGTTTCGACATCGCTGCAACGTCACCGAACTGGTGACGTTGCAACGATATCGTTCACAATATCGTTGTGTGTAATGGGGCCTTTAGAGTAGATCATGAGTATCAGATCGATAGGGGTCCACTCCGCTCAACCACTAATCTCTTATTTGCATGTCCCAGTATACAGAGCTGGGTCAAACAGCTGATTGGCGATGTGGTTGGTAGTCAGACCCCCCCAGACATCTGATATTGATGACTTCAGTTGTAGAGCTGTCTCTCAGTTCCTGTATACCCAAGAAGGAACACATGGCTAAGTGTTCCTGTTTTCTGTGAGAGAGCCGCTGCCAGAATCCTCTAGCAAAAACTTATTTCCCAACCAAACAAAAGGATCAGTCTCAACTGCCCAATCCGTATGTCTCTTGACATACAGAAGCCTGATGGGTGACGGTTAGGAAGCCTCCATGCACATTAGATGACTCCACTGATAGGTTAGGTTAGGCTGACATTTAAGTAATGTGAATGGTGGCCTTAACAGTATTCTCAGGATCAGTAATCGATATCTAAGTCTTGGAGAACTCGTGTAGGTTAGATACATTGTGACAATTAATATAGTGGGTTGTGATTGGAAATTGGCCTTTAAAAGTAACCTGTCAGTAGGATCAACCCTCTTAAGTAGTTTATATAGTATATATAGTTTAGATTGATTGATTAACGAGAAGAGAGAGCAAAAAAAAACAGATCTAAGTTTTAGCCTCCTATATATTCAGACACAGCTTGGGGCAGGCATTTATGCAGGGGGCATTTATGCACATTTAATCAAAGTATATTTTATCAAAGTATGAGGCAGTTATAACATGGCAGTTAGACAGGGCAGGAGACAGGTAAGACATTTATATACATCTATTCCCTGTACATTTGGATTACAACAAATATATACCATATGCATTTGTGTAATTTATATCCTGGCCGCTGCATTCACACACATCCACCGCCCTGGCATTAAGTCTCTACATTCCATCCATATCGACCCCTCACTCCTTTCCTCTCCTATGTATAGCACTCACACTCTTTTCACATTGCTAAATTGCACAGATGCATTCAGTCCCACCATTCAACATCAGAGACGCTCTCACAAATCACTTAACCATCTTCTCACTCTTTCTATCCTCCTTCTCCTAGTTGCAGGAGACATTGTTCCCAACCCTGGTCCCCCATGTTATACATTCAGAAAACCCTCTAATCTTATTAACGCTCTCTGCATGCCATCTGTCTCTCTTAATTGTGCCCTTTGGAATTCTCGCTCAGTGTGTAACAAACTCTCCTTCATCCATGACTTCTTCCTTTCTAATCCTCTTAACCGTCTGGCTCTTACTGAAACTTGGATCCAGCAGTCAGACACTACCGCTGCTGCTGCTCTTTCATATGGTGGACTACACTTCTCTCATACCCCAAGATCAGACAATGGAGCAGGTGGAGGCGTTGGTCTGCTCCTATCACCCAAACGTACCTTTCAGGTTATCCCTCAAGTACCCTCACTTGTCTCCCCTTCTTTTGAGGTCCATGCCGTCAGACTCTACACCCCCTTCTCCATGCGAGTGGCGGTGGTGTATCGTCCTCCCAGCCCCATTAACACTCAGAAACTTATGAAGAACTTGCAGTCTTCATTGGCCCCTATCTCCTCCCTCATGTCCTGATTCTGCATTGAAGCATTACAATGAAACACTTCAAAGTTCCCTGGATGAATTTGCACCTCCTATACATAGAACACCACAACACAGACGGCGACAACCCTGCAAACACGTTTCCTGCAGCGGTGATCCAGGTGCGCTGAACGTCTGTGGAGAAAATCCAATCTACATGAAGATTTCATCCATTGTAAGTTTATGCTTAGAACATATAACACTGCCCTTCACCTCTCAAAACAAACCTATTTCAACACCCTCGTCAGCTCACTGTCCAATAGCCCTAAACGCCTCTTTGACACTTTTCATTCTCTACTCAACCCAAGAGTACACGTCCCAACAATGGAGCTCCGAGCTGACGATCTGGCCAATTACTTAGAAGAAAAAATTGACCAGATCCGGCAGGAAATTATCTCCCAATCACCTCATACCATGCACTGTCCTCCCTCCCCCACTGCATCTAGCTCACTCTCTGACTTTGAACCAGTCAAAGAAGAAGAAGTAAGCAGGCTCTTGGCATCTTCTCGCCCAACCACTTGCACCAGTGACCCATTTCCGTTACATCTCCTCCAGTCCTTTCCCCTGCTGTCACCACTTACCTAACTAAAATATTAAATCTCTCTCTTCTGGTATCTTTCCCTCCTCATTTAAGCATGCCATCATACATCCACTACTTTAAAAACCATCCCTCGACCAAAACTGCGCCGCTAACTAAAGACCTGTCTCTAATCTTCCCTTCATCTCTAAACTCCTGGAAAGCCTGGTCCACTCCCGTCTTATCCGCTATCTCTTTGATAACTCTCTTCTCGACCCTCTCCAATCCGGTTTCCGCTCTTTACTCTCTACTGAAACTGCCCTCACTAAAGTCTCAAATGATCTACTAACAGCTAAATCAAATGGTCATTACTCCATGCTAATTCTCTTGGATCTCTTTGCAGCAATCGACACTGTGGGTCATCAGCTCCTCCTCACTATGCTCCATTCCATTGGCCTCAAGGACACCGTTGTCTCCTGGTTCTCCTCCTATCTCTCGGACCGCTCCTTTACTGTACCTTTTGCTGGTTCCTCCTCATCTCATCTTCCCCTTACTGTTGTGGTTCCTCAAGGATCAGGCCTAGGCCCCCTTCTCTTCTCTTTGTACACTGCCCCTATTGGTCAAACAATCAGTAGATTTGGTTTCCAGTACCATCTCTATGCTGATGACACTCAATTATATGCTTCTTCTCCTGACATCACGCCTGCCTTTCCAGAAAACACCAGCGATTGTCTAAACGCTGTGTCTAACATCATGTCCTCACTATATCTGAAACTGAACCTGTCAAAACTGAACTCCTTGTGTTTCATCCCGCTACTAATGTATCTATACCTGACATTGTCATTTCTGTGTGTGGCTCCACTATTACTCCCCAGCAACATGCCCGCTGTCTTGGGGTCATACTTGACTCCGAGGTTTCCTTTGCCCCCACATCCAATCACTGGCTCGCTCTTGTTATCTGCACCTCAAAAACATTTCTAGAATTCGACCTTTTCTTACATTTGACTCTTAAAAATGGTCTTGTAAATTTTGTTGAAAAAAATGAGAAATTGCTGGTCAACTTTTAACCCTTATAATGTCCTAACAAAAAAAATTTTGTTTCCAAACTTGTGCTGATGTAGAGTAGACATGTGGGAAATGTTATTTATTAGCTACTAGCAGAAGAGCCCGGCGTTACCCGGCATAGTAACCAACTGTGGTTAGTTATAACAAATTATAATGATTATATTGCACATAAAAACATTTCACATCATATATTCAACACTACAGATTTGCAACACAAATTAACTAAACGATTACCCAAGTATTGATAGTATTTTATTTTCAACTCATTCAAGAGCCTTTTGATAAACAACATTTTTGGTTTTTCCTTTCGGTGCAAAGATGAACAGATTTTTGGCAGTTCCAACTCTTGAACAGATCACGTAAAGTTGACCATGAGAAAAGCATGGAGATAGCAAATCGATCCCTACTACTTTCAAGGACTGTCCCTGAGCACTGTTAATGGACATTGCAAATAGCAGTTGAAATGGAAACAGGAGGTGTTTAAAATAAAAAAACAAATCAGATGGAATGAGTGGAATTCTTGGAATGAAAATGTCCTCTCCTTTGGCACATCCTGTTTCTGGTCTGTGTATCTAACCCTATCCTGTGTGATAATGTCTGCTAAGCTGTGTAACTAATCCTCTCCTGTGTGATTCTTTCTGCTAAGCTGTGTATCTAATCCTATCGTGTGTTACTGACTGCTCAGCCGTGTATCTAATCCTATCCTGTGTGATACTGACTGCTGAGCAGTGTATCTAAACCTATCCTGTGTGATACCGTCTGGTGAGCCGTGTATCTAACCCTTTCCTGTGTGATACCGACTGCTGAGCCGTGTACCTAATCCTATCATGTGTGTTACTGACTGCTGAGCCGTGTATCTAATCCTATCCTGTGTGATACTGTCTGCTGAGCTGTGTATCTAATCCTATCATGTGTTACTGACTGCTCAGCCGTGTATCTAATCCTATCCTGTGTGATACTGACTGCTGAGCAGTGTATCTAATCCTATCCTGTGTGATACCGTCTGCTAAGCCGTGTATCTAATACTATCCTGTGTGATACTGACTGCTGAGCCGTGTACCTAATCCTACCATGTGTGTTACTGACTGCTCAGCCATGTATCTAATCCTATCCTGTGTGATACTGACTGCTGAGCCGTGTATCTAATCCTATCCTGTGTGATACTGACTGCTGAGTCGTGTATCTAATCCTATTCTGTGTGATACTGTCTACTGAACCATGCATCTATTCCTATCCCGTGTGAGACCTACTGCTGAGCCGTGTACTTAATCCTATCATGTGTGTTACTGACTGCTCAGCCATGTGTCTAATCCTCTCCTGTGTGATACTGACTGCTGAGCTGTGTATCTAATCCTACCCTGTGCGATACTGACTGCTGAGCCATGTGTCTAATCCTCTCCTGTTTGATACTGTCTGCTGAGCCGTGTATCTATTCCTATCCTGTGTGATACTGACTGTTGAGCCGTGTATCTAATCCTATCCTGTGTGCTACTGATTGATGAGCTGTGTATCTAATCCTCTCCTGTTTGATACTGACTGCTGAGCCGTGTATCTAATCCTGTCCTGTGTGATACTGACTGCTGAGCCGTGTATCTAATCCTATCCTGTGTGATACTGGGCTTCCCCTGCAGTCTGTGTCAGAGGGTGGTCTATGTTGGCACGGTAATAAATTGTGTTATTTCCAGCCTTACAGAAGGACGACAACACCATAGAAATGGTAAGAATAATAGGCCTCAGTTACCACAACTGTCTACAAAGAAAACTGTTGCTGATAGCAACCAATCACAGCTCATTTTTCATCTTTTAAACAACTTTGGGACAGAGTGGCGAGTTTTGAGTGGCGACTTTTGTGTTTCGACTTTTATGTGGCGAGGTTGGTGTATGTGTGGTGAAATGTGTGCTGAGGGTGGTATATGTGCTGAAGCATGTGGTAGTATGTGGCGCATTTTGTGTGTGTGTTCATATCCCCATGTGTGGTGAGTATCCCATGTCAGAGCCCCACCTTAGCAACTGTACGGTATATACTCTTTGGCGCCATCGCTCTCATTCTTTGTTCACATCTGGCAGCTGTCAATTTGCCTCCTACACTTTTCCTTTCACTTTTTCCCCATTATGTAAATAGGGGCAAAATTGTTTGGTGAATTGGAACGTGCGGGGTTAAAATTTCGCCTCTCGCTCTCGGGGTCCAGACGTGTGACTGTGCAAAACTTTGTGGCTGTAGCTGCAACGGTGCAGATGCCAATCACGGGCATACACACATACATACATACAAATATACACACACACATTCAGCTTTATATATTAGATTTTGTGTGATATGACTCTCTGATTTAAGTGTATAAAAATTAAAACTTTGAAAATTGCAAAATTTTCAAAATTTTGGCCAAATTTCCATTTTTTTCATAAATAAACGCAAGTTATATTGAAGAAATTTTACCACTAACATGAAGTAAAATATGTCACATAAAAATATTCTCAGAATCAGTGGGACACATTGAAGAGTTCCAGAGCTATAACTTCATAAAGTGACAGTGTTCAGAATTGTAAAAATCGGCTTGGTCATTAAGTACAAAATTGGCTGTCACTAAGGAGTTAAATAAAAGGGGGAAAAACCAGTACGAGTCATGTAGATCAGGAGAGCAGACTGTCAGTCATTACATGTCTCACAGTGGTACTATAGATACGAGTCCTATCAATAAAAAACACATATAGCACAAGAAGATCAGATGTCTGATTGATAAACAGTAAAGAGATCTCTGTTGGCTACTTGTTAGCTACTTGTTGGCTACTATTGTTGCATTGATAAAAATGTTCTTTAATGGACTCTATTCTGCAGAATTTGTGGGTTACATTCACTGTGGACATGTGGATTTGTGGCACCCCTAAGGCTCAGTCGCCACAGAGGTACTGCACCTTCTCCTAAGGTGTAGTGCCCCACCGCCTAGGTAGGTTGGGAGCTCCTTTCCACACTCCAACAATCGCATCCCACACAACAGGGTAGTTCAGTACAACCACATGTAGGTCTCTCTCTCCTCCTAGACATTAGGAGTGCTTTTGGTGGTTCCCTGCTTGGAACACTGGGTGTGCTGGGAGGTGGGATAAGTTGAGATCCATATAAAAGATGGGGAGGGTTTAGAATTACAGGTCACAGTCTGACGGGAGGTCAGGCGAGAGGAGATCAGTCTGAGGTCAGTCTGAGGGGAGTCTGGACAGTCAGTCAGGAGAGTCTGAGGACGGGTCCGAGAGGAAGGAGATCCCTAGAAGAGGGAGAGAAGAAGGAGTGCTGCAGCTGCCTCAGTGATCTGAGCCAGCTGGCACGGGAAAGGAACAAGAGAGAGAAAGACGTAGAACTGCAACCTAAGCTTCCATAAGAGAGAGAAAGATCAGTACGGAATGAAGGAGTAAGAGAACAGAGAGGAGACGTGAGTTGGAAGAGGAACCCTGCCTATAGGTTCTCAGCGCAAGGCCGGTGCCCGGTCCCCGAGGTTGTATGGACACTTATGGTTCTGCAGCAGACAGCGGTGGAGTAGGAGGCTGGAAATGCACTACTGCCATCTAAGACTTGGGGCACAACAGCAAACGAATAGTGAGCCAGGACTCTGGAGAAAGGAGTCCCCGATAGAGGCTACAGCTGTCTGCCTTACGAGTAGAGTTGTTAGGAACATCTGACAGGAGGAACTTCAGAGTACCACGGTACTGGAGAGCTTCACACTAAAAGGCGCATTGGCGGAGTCATTCAGGAAATGTACATGGTGGCGGAGTGTTGGAGAGGAGAGCCCTGACTTGCCCGGGAGGTTGACTGAGTCTCTGCCCAGGAGGACACGGCATGGAAGCCGGCACCAGTGTGTACCACGAACTGAGAGTAAAGCGTTGAAACTGCAAGCCCTGGTGTCCTCCATTCCTTCTTGCGTCCGCCAGCACTAATACATCCCCTGTGCCGGACACTACACCATCATAGTGTCCCCACATCTACACTGCCCTGGGACAACAGCCATGCCTGTGGAGGGCTATACCATCATAGCTGCATCACACCATCTGTCCCAGAGGACCTGTCTGCAGTGTTGGCTTAACACCTCCCTTGCCGAACACCACAGGTGGCGTCACGAACTATTCCATTCCATTAATTACACTACAAGCCACCATTGATTTGGGTGCCCAGGGCCACGGACCGGGTCACTGCTGCTGTGACACATTCCCCTTGACACCGGCCAGGTACCGAGTACCCCATGGCCCTGGGAGGGGGCGACCCAACTTGGCGTCACGAACAGGATGGCGAGACCCGATGCCATCGGGTTCTGTGTGCCTGAGATTTGTTGGACTTTATACTTTTGAAAATGTGCAGAAGACCTGATTTGATAGACTGTAAAATGGACATTAGAAATGGCCGCTGGCGCGGAGAAGAAGGGCGTGAAGAGATGGGAGGTCCTAAGAAAAGACAGCGAATAGTCCTGGGCCTCCCCTGCCTGAATTACTATGTGACAGTAACAAGGCCCACCCCTCAAGGGGTTTGTATACTGGCTTGGTATGGAGGCGCTGGAAGAAGACGCCGCCCCGGAAGGAGGGGCAGAAGAAGCCAGTGGCGGGAAAGGGGCCGAGGCAGGAAGAAGAACGCCAGAACGCCATTTTGGAGAGAGAGGGAAGGAGGCCTGCGGAGCGCGGGGAAACGGATCTCCCTGGCGCCATGGCTGAAGGCTGCAACCCGATCTCAGGGCAGGGATGAACCGTCGGCAGCTGGAAGAAGAAATAGTCGAGCTGACCACCCGGCTGCAGCTGAGACAGGAGGCCTTGGAGAGGCTGAACCGGCAACATGCCCAGGAGGGGCCTACGCCTGTGGTACCCGCTCCACCGGTACCTGCTGCTGCTGCACCGGACTGTCCTCAGGCAGCACCAGTCTATATCTCCAAGCTGTCCATACAGCTGGTCGCGGCCCGCCCGGAGGAGTCCCCGGAGACCCCGGGAGCTGAAGCCGCGCTATTGCCTGGACCTGACGCGGCTGCGCAGGTCCCATCGGAGGCCCCTGCAGACTCGGAACCATCACCCGCTCTACCACCACCGGCACCCAGACCAGCCATTCCGGTGGATAACCCGGCAGCGGCCCCCTGCCTCAGGCCTGCACCAGAGTCGGAACACCGCCTGGAGGCCCCAGTTAGGACTGCAGCCCCTGAACCTGGGAAGGACCTGGGTTGTACGCCCGTAGTAGTGGCAGGGCAGGTCGTGCTGGACCTTGTCTGGGACCGGGATGCTAGTCCCAAGGGTGAGACATCTGAACCCCTAACGGTGGTGCCGCGGGCCCCAGTGGATGAGAGCAGGTCCCGGGAAGAGCGGGAGGAAGAATAGAACTGGGCCAGCTGTCAGGCCACCATCTGGCAGCTGAATATCGGGAGAGGGAGCAGAGAAAGATGGCTGTGCTGGGCCCAGATCTAGCCCGGAAGGAGAAGGCCCATGCTGGTCATTACGGGCCCTGGGATGCACTTGGCTGGGGGCAGGTTTTGAACGTGAACCAGGAGAAGGGTTTCGGGTTCATTGCAGATCCCAAAAGAATCAGTGACCTTTTCTTTAGTCGGAGAGACGTGGAGTCCCATCTGAGAAAGGGGAGTCCTGATAGGAATCTGCAGCCTGGGGAGTATGTAACATTCACCCGGCATGAGGGGCTCAGGGGGTGGTATGCCCTGAATATACGCAGTATCCCAGAAGAGCTTATTGAGAGGTACCGGCTGAAGCGACCTGCTGTCCCTCCACCTACAGTTGTCACCCAGACTGTTCAGGAACCTGCTCCTAGACAACTGGCTGCCCTTGCATCAACCCCAGCCCGGCAGCCTAAGCCAAAAGTTACCAACTGGACACCTTGGGAAGAGGAATACCTAAGGATGGCCAATGAATACCTCGTGTCTGATGACAGTTCCAGTTCGGCTTTCAGAACCCCAGGTGGGGACCACAATTAGAAAATTTTCAAAATCTTGTTACCCAGGAGGGTTTGTTTGCACCGTTGTGTCTGTTTCTATTTTTGTTATCATGTTTTTTCTGGTAGCACTTTTGTTGCCTAATTTTTGCAGTGGCAGCGTTCTTCAATTTTGAACTACAGTGATCATGAACTTGGAGTGTATCACAAACTCTCTTGTAAATAGTTTGCGCCTCTTTAGGCGCCCTCTCTTGGTTTTACATAAAGACACTTTGCGAAGATGATGTTTTGCATGGACACTTTTCGAAGATGATGTCTACCTCAAAGGACACTGCAAGAAATCCCGGCTGGGAGCGGTGTCCAGCACTTACAAGAATAACTGTTGAATGTTTTACTGTGAAGTATTTGATAATGTGTTTATAAGAGTATTAGTAACTGAGAAATGGCTTTTACAGAGAATTAAGCATGTTTTGATACAGAATTAAGAATAAAGAATTGAAAGTAGACAGGTGACGGACCAGACACTTGCGGTCAGCGTCTTGCGTCTAGAAGAGACAGTGAAAGTAGAAAAATGATAAAGAAATGTGTACTAGAGAAGGAAAAGCTGAATAATACTAACGTGATAGTGAGTCGCAGATAATGGCACTTAGAATGAAAAATTGCACTTTTTGACTTGAAATTTAGATAGTTAAATAAGAATTGTTTGTAACGTTCAAGAATAAGTACCTCCTATACTAGGAAGTTTAGTATAAGAAAAGTTTGTTCTGCATTGCAAAATTTTTGTATGTTTCTTTGCTGTCAACTTTGTTTCCCTTGCAGCCCGTGGACGTGCTGTGTTTAACGGGGGGGTATGTGGCGCCCCTGAGCTCAGTCGCTACAGAGGTACTGCACCTTCTCCTAAGGTGTAGTGCCCCACCGCCTAGGTAGGTTGGGAGCTCCTTTCCACACTCCAACACTCGCATCCAACACAACAGAGTAGTTCAGCACAACCAGATGTAGGTCTCTCTCTCCTCCTAGACATTAGGAGTGCCTTTGGTGGTTCCCTGCTTGGAACACTGGGCGTGCTGGGAGGTGGGTGGAGTTGAGATCCATATAAAAGATGGGGAAGGTTTAGAATTACAGGTCAGTCTGACGGGAGGTCAGGCAAGAGGAAATCAGTCGGAGGTCAGTCTGAGGGGAGTCTGGACAGTCAGTCAGGAGAGTCTGAGGACGGGTCTGAGAGGAAGGAGATCCCTAGAAGAGGGAGAAAAGGAGTGCTGCAGCTGCCTCAGTGATCTGAGCCAGCTGGCACGGGAAAGGAACAAGAGAGAGAAAGACATAGAACTGCAACCTAAGCTTCCATAAGAGAGAGAAAGATCAGTATGGAAAGAAGGAGTAAGAGAACAGAGAGGAGACGTGGGTTGGAAGAGGAACCCTGCCTATAGGTTCTCAGCGCAAGGCCGGTGCCCGGTCTCCGAGGTTGTATGGACACTTATGGTTCTGCAGCAGACAGCGGTGGAGTAGGAGGCTGTAAATGCAAGTCCCTAAGACTTGGGGCACAACAGCAAACGAATAGTGAGCCAGGACTCTGGAGAAAGGAGTCCCTGATAGAGGCTACAGCTGTCTGCCATACGAGTAGAGTTGTTAGAACATCTGACAGGAGGAACTTCAGAGTACCACGGTACTGGAGAGCTTCACACTAAAAGGCGCATTGGCGGAGTCGTTCAGGAAATGTACATGGTGGCGGAGTGTTGGAGAGGAGAGCCCTGACTTGCCCAGGAGGTTTGTAAAACATGCAAAACAGAAGCCGCGGAGACACCATCACGTGTTTCTCAACGCAAGCAATGACCAGCCAGGTCTTTGCCCGGGAAGGAACAACCACGGGAAGGGCAGTCTCCAATGAAGGAAACCACCTATGCCAAAACATGGTATCCATCCACATACAGCTGTTTCGGGGTATTGCCCCTCATCAGTGTGGAGTAGGAAACTGGCTGGTAGGAGCAATGCCTAGTAAAAAGACTATGAAGAGGAGGATGAATGAACTCATGGAGATCAACATCCGACACTGCGGAGACACCATCACGTGTTTCTCAACGCAGTGATTCTAGAGCACTGCCCCCATCCCCATCCCCCTTCATAGTCTTTTTACTAGGCATTGCTCCTACCAGCCAGTTTCCTACTCCACACTGATGAGGGGCAATACCCCGAAACAGCTGTATGTGGATGGATACCATGTTTTGGCATAGGTGGTTTCCTTCATTGGAGACTGCCCTTCCCGTGGTTGTTCCTTCCCGGGCAAAGACCTGGCTGGTCATTGCTTGCGTTGAGAAACACGTGATGGTGTCTCCGCGGCTTCTGTCTTGCATGTTTTACATATTTCCCATAAGGGATGGGGGCAGTGCTCTAGAATCACTGCGTTGAGAAACACGTGATGGTGTCTCCGCAGTGTCGGATGTTGATCTCCATGAGTTCATTCATCCTCCTCTTCATAGTCTTTTTACTAGGCATTGCTCCTACAAGCCAGTTTCCTACTCCACACTGATGAGGGGCAATACCCCGAAACAGCTGTATGTGGATGGATACCATGTTTTGGCATAGGTGGTTTCCTTCATTGGAGACTGCCCTTCCCGTGGTTGTTCCTTCCCGGGCAAAGACCTGGCTGGTCATTGCTTGCGTTGAGAAACACGTGATGGTGTCTCCGCGGCTTCTGTTTTGCATGTTTTACATATTTCCCATAAGGGATTGGGGCAGTGCTCTAGAATCACTGCGTTGAGAAACACGTGATGGTGTCTCCGCAGTGTCGGATGTTGATCTCCATGAGTTCATTCATCCTCCTCTTCATTGCCCAGGAGGTTGACTGAGTCTCTGCCCAGGAGGACACGGCATGTAAGCGGGCACCAGTGTGTACCACGAACTGTGAGTAAAGCGTTGAAACTGCAAGCCTTGGTGTCCTCCATTTCTTCTTGAGTCCACCAGCACTAATACATCCCCTGTGCCGGACACTACACCATCATAGTGTCCCCACATCTACACTGCCCTGGGACAACAACCCTGCCTGTGGAGGGCTATACCACCATTGCTGCATCACACCATCTGTCCCAGAGGATCTGTCTGCAGCGTCGGCTTAACACCTCCCTTGCCGAACACCACAGGTGGCGTCACGAACTATTCCATTCCATTAATTACACTACAAACCACCATTGATTTGGGCGCCCAAGGCCACGGACCGGGTCACCGCTGCTATGACACATTCCCATTGACACCGGCCTGGTACCGAGTACCCCACAGCCCTGGGAGGGGGCGACTCAGATTTCTTTGCAAAAGCGTCCAAGCAAATTGCTTGGATAATGATAATGTATCTGGGAAACTGTAGGGTATATGAAATGCCCTTCACCATCTATTAGTCCTGTTGGATGTGAGCTGTTTGTGCTCCTTTTTGGAACAATTAAGGTCCTGCCATTCCATGTTTCCTAATAGCGTTCACATCACAGAATCATGGGATATAGTGCTTCAAAAATAAAACTACAATAGGTAGGATCTAACTATACGGGAATAATTCCGAGCCTATGGCTTCTAAATTGTAAGGTTTGATGTCGGTGAACAGTCTGTGTGATCCTAAGCAGATCCTTTCTAAATAAACATTTCTCATTATCTACAAAATGTATCCTGATTAAAGCATTACTATTTAGTGTCATAGCTGCAGTGCCAACATTACCACTAGCTGGTGCTACTTTTTGTTATGCCCTCTTTTTGGGCCTAAGGACTAACAGGCAGATAGTACTACCTACCTGCCTCTTGTGCACGGCGCTGGGGGGCTAGTTGTCAATCTGCATCATGTCGGCAATCATACCCTGTCGACATGGAGCCAGGCAGAACAGACAGGTTAGTTGCCTCTGTGAGCAACTACTTGCCAGTTAGTTTTAGGCCCATAGTAAAAAAAAAATAAAAGTTCTGCATAAACCTATTAATGTCTTTCTACTTTATTTTGCAGTGTATTCTGTTAAAGGGAATCTGTCACCCTATTTTTGGCCTATAAGATGCAGCCACAGCCATCAGGGACTTGTATATACAGCATTCTGTAATGCTGTAGATAAGGTCATGATGTAACCTGAAAGATAAGAAAAACGAGTTATATTATACTCACCCAGGGGTCGGGTCCGGTCCAATGGGTGTCGCGGTCTGGACCGGCGCCTCCCATCTTATATAGATAATGTCCACCTCCTTACTTCTGCCGCGGCTCCTGCTCAAGCGTACTTTCTCTGCCCTGCGCAGGCACCGGACCTCTTTGACCTCTCCCGGCGCCTGCGCACTGCAGTACTTTACTCTTCCCTCAACAGGGCAGAGAAAGTACGCCTGCGCAGGAGCCGAGGCAGAAGTAAGGAGGAGGACGTCATCTATAGAAGATGGGAGGCGCCGGACTGGACCGCAACACCCACCGCACCTGCTCCCCAGTGAGTATAATCTAACTTGTTTTTCTTATCTTTCAGGTTACATCGGGGGCTTATCTACAGCATTATAGAATGCTGCAGATAAGTCCCTGATGGCGGTGGCCACAGCTCATAGGTCAAAAATGGGGTGACAGATTCCCTTTAATATCAGATTATTATTATTAGTTGCAGTATGGCAATAGATTGGCTGAAATATCAAAACAATGTCAATAAATGATGTCTATGACATACAGGCGGAGATGGGATTCATCCGATTCTCATCTGTTTTCCTGAACCCAGTGGAGGAACTAATGTTCCACAGGCACTGATAGAAAATTTGAACCTGGTCCCCAACCTCCATGTTGGTTAGATGAAAGGGTCTTTGTACTATTTTTAAATCTTATGAAGACATTCGTGTAATAGTGTCCCCATCATGGCACCTTCCTGTAATAATGACCCCTGCCCTGGCCCCTTCCTTTAACAATGTCCCCCATCAAGGATCCCATTCTCTAATAATGGCCCCATCCAGGCCCCTTTCTGTAATATCGCATCCTGTCCTGGCCCTTTACTGTAATAATGCCCCCCATCTTGGCTCCTTCCTGTAACAATGTCCCCCATCCTGGTATAATGTCTCCCCATCATGGGCCCCTTCCTAGTATTATGCCCCAAATACTATAAAAATGTCCCCCAATATTTGAAGTTGTTCATATCCTTTTCTTTTCCATCTGGTCCAGGTGTCATGATTCATTTTCACATTCACAACTCATCTATGCAGTCTTCCAACTTCTCGGACATGGTGCCTCTGAAAAAAATATTATTCACTCCTTAAAACAATATCCACCCATGTCATGACCCTAAATAAATAATCACCCTTCACTATGCCTATAAGACATTGCATCCATACTTACCCACCCTTTATAAACTATGGCCTTTACCCTGTCCCCCTTATGAATATGGCCTTGCAATGTCTCTCCACAGCACAGTCCCCTTCTATCCTGTACCTTTCTCTCCACACTGTACCCACACACTGTAACCTCTCTGAGTATTGTCCTCAACTTCACACTTTACCCCCTTTTAACCATGTAAGTGTGGTGCCCCTGAGGGTTCAGTCGCCACAGAGGTACTGCACCTCCTCCTGAGGTGTGGTACCCCACCATCCAGGTAAGGTGGAGACACCTGACCACACTCCAACACCTACACCCCACACCACAAAGTAATGTAGCAAAGCACCTTCGGCGGCTCGCTGCTTGGAGTGTAGCATAGCACCCCTTGGTGGCTCCCTGCTTGGAACACGAAAGGTGCTGGGAGGTGGGTGGAGTTTAGTTACATAAAAGGCTGGGAAGAGTTGAGTGAGTAGTTCAGTCAGTCTTTCACTCAGTCAGTGAGTGAGGATGTAGAAGGACAGAGTGTGAGAAAGAGAAGATCCCCGGGAGAGGGATGGAAGAAGGAAGTGCTGCAGCAGGCCACAGTGATCTGGGTCTGCTGGCACAGGAAAGAGACAGAGGAAGGAAGCTTGATTCTCCATTGGGAAAGAAGGATTAGCACGGAACGTAAGGAGAATAAGAGAACAAGGACCAGGGTTAGAGGAGAAGGCTTTTCAAGTTCTAAGCGCAAGGCCTAGGTCCAGTCCCCAAGGTTGTACGGATACTAATGGTCCTGCAGCAGACACCAGAGGAATAGAAGTAGTGACCACTTTATTCCCACACAAGACTTGGGGGCACAACAGCAATAATAGTGAACCGGGACTTAGTAGCAAGGAGTCCCCGAAGCAGGCTACAGCTGTCTGCCGTACAAGAAGTGTTCATAGGAACATCTGACAGGAGGAACTCCAGTGTAACTCAGTACTAGGAGTACTTCATTCAAAGGCGCTATAAGAGGAGACGTTCAGAAAAGGCACATATGTTGGCGGAGTGTTGGAAAGGAGTACTTCATCTTGCCTGGAGGTTGACTGAGTCCCTAACCCGGAGGACACGGCATGGATGCGGGCACCTGTACCTGCAACAGACTGTGAGTAAAGCTTTGGAACTACATGCCCTGGTGTCCTCCACTTATTCCTGCGCCAACCTGCCCAGCACTGCTACATCCCTTGCGCCTGACACTACACCATCTACGTGTCACTTCACCTACACTGCCCTGGGACTACAGCCCTGCCTGTGGAGGGCTATACCATCACTGCTGCACCACACCATCTGTCCCAGAGGATCTGGCTGCAGCGTCGGCTTACATCTCTAATGCCGAGCACCACAGGTGGCGTCACGAATCATTCACTTATAAACTTTAATCATCATCATCCACACGCTCAACATTCCCCTTTTACAATGGACGCCCAGGGCCATGGACTGGGTTACAGCTACCGTGACATCTCCCATTGAACTCCACGGGCCCGGTACCGAGTACCCCGCCGCCCTGGGTGAGGGCGATCCATAAGACAAAGATAGCACTTTAATCTTCTGAAGATTACCTTCAACCAACATCTTTCCAGTCTCTGCGCTGCTGGACAATGGCACGATGCCAGCAGCATGATGGCAAGTCCTTCTGTTTGGCCGTGCCAAGGGTGCACCGAGCGCATGTACATGGTTTGAACAGTCATTCTGTCCTGACCGAAAGTTGAATCCCAGGAAGCGGGGAACCAGGTTGTCATCCTACATTCTACTAGTTCGCAGATCTGACTGTCATTTTAGGAACTGGTTCAGGCAGGGACGTAACGATCGCGGTTACAGAGCGTGCGACTGTGACTGGGCTTGTGTAGCAGGAGGGCCCGACAATGCCCGTGCCTATTTCGGATGCACTGCAATACTCGGCGCTGGAAAATTAGAGGCCGGCAGCTGAAGTTGGCATGCTTGGCATGGTGCATGACAGTGATGGCACGCACTGCCCATGTTGGCACACTGAAGTCACATGCCAGCTACAGAAAAGGATGTCACTCATTGTGGAGAAAGGTAATCACTGTTTTACTAATTTGGAAAACAGATATACTGTTTTTTTTTTTGTATATTACATCATAATGGAGTCCAAAATGGGGTCATTATAGCAGGAAGGGTTCCAGAATGGGAGTTATTATACCAGAATAGGGGTCATTATACTAGGAAGGGACCCAGGATGGGGGACATTGTTATAATATTGGGGACATAATACTAGGAAGGGGACCATGATAGGGGGACATTATACCAGGATGAGGGACATTATTACAGTAAAGGACCAGGACAGGAAACATTATTACAGAAAGGGTCCAGGACGGGGCCGTTATTAAAGAATGGGGACCCAGGATATAGATCACACATAGCACCAACATACAGATCACACATAATACAATCAGTATCACACATGGGAGGATTAGATACACAGCTCAGCAGTCAATATCACACAGGATAGGATTAGATACACAGCTCAGCAGTCAGTATCACACAGGATAGGATTAGATACATGGCTCAGCAGACAGTATCACACAGGAGAGGATTAGGTACACGGCTCAACAGTCAGTATCACACAGTATAGGAATAGATACACAGCACAGTACCACACAGTGTGGGATTAGATACATGGCTCAGCAGACAGTATCACACATGGGAAGATTATATACATGGCTTAGCAGACAGTATCACACAGGATAGGATTAGATACACAGCACAGTATCACACTGGGTGGGATTAGATACACGGCTCAGCATAAAGTATCACACAGGATATGATTAATCTGATTAAATACATGGCTCAGCAGTCAGCATCACACAGGATAGGATTAGATACATGGCTCAGCAGACAGTATCACACATGGGAGGATTAGATACATGGCTCAACAGACAGAATCACACAAGCGAGGAATAGATACACAACTCAGCATACAGTATCATACCGGAGATGATTAGATACATGGCTCAGCAGTCAGCATCACACATGGGAGGATTAGATGCATAGCTCAGCAGACAGTATCACATAGGATGGGATTAGATACACAGCTCAGCACAGTATCACACAGGATGGGATTAGATACACGGCTCAGCATACAGTATCACACATGGGAGGATTAGATACATGACCATAAGAGCTTACACTCTACAGGAGAGAGAGGACCCCACTGACCATAAGAGCTTACACTCTACAGGAGAGAGAGGACCCCACTGACCATAAGAACTTACACTCTACAGCAGAGAGTGGACCCCACTGACCATAAGAGCTTACACTACAGGAGAGAGAAAATCCCACTGACCATAAGAGCTTACACTCTACAGCAGAGAGTGGACCTGCTGACCATAAGAGCTTACACTACAGGAGAGAGAAAATCCCACTGACCATAAGAGCTTACACTCTACAGCAGAGAGTGGACCTGCTGACCATAAGAGCTTACACTCTACAGGAGAGAGAGGACCCCACTGACCATAAGAGCTTACACTCTACAGGAGAGAGAGAGAGGACCCCACTGACTATAAGAGCTTACACTCTACAGGAGAGAGAGAAGACCCTGCTGACCATAAGAGCTTACACTCTACAGGAGAGAGAGAGAGAGAGAGAGAGAGAGGACCCCACTGACCATAAGAGCTTACACTCTACAGGAGAGAGAGGACCCTGCTGACCATAAGAGCTTACATTCTACAGGAGAGAGAGGACCCTGCTGACCATAAGAGCTTACACTCTACAGGAGAGAGAGAGGACCCCACTGACCATAAGAGCTTACACTCTACAGTAGAGAGGACCCCGCTGACCATAAGAGCTTACACTCTACAGGAGGGCCAGATTTACCCAGTGACTCTGGAGATCAAAATTGTCTCTGCAGTACAAACTTTGTTCCATAGGGAAACACTGATCTGTAATGGACCAGGCACTGACCTCCACTGTGCAAGGTGTGTTAATCCACTAGATGTCATAGCTGCAGGGCATTACAGCCATGCAAGAGGACCCTGTTGACCATAAAAGCTTAGACTTTACAGATGAGAGAGCAGGACCCTGCTGACCATAAGCGCTTACACTCTACAGGAGAGTTTTACCTTGTGACTCTGGAGATGGAAACTGACTCTGCCTTACAATATCTGTGCTCCATTGGGAACCACTGATCTGTGATGGCCCAGGTAATGACTACCACTGGGGAAGGTAGGATAATCTGCTAGATGCCATATAATAGTTGTAGGGTGTTATGGGGGAATGCACAGCATTGCAAAATGACATTAGCCACTCTCTCATGCTTCAGCAGTGTGGAAAATGGTGCCGGGCAAGATTTGCCAGCCGCAAATTGCAACATAAAATGTTTGAATTAGCGTGAAAGCTCGAATTCCTGGAAATTAGACTCAAACTCGATCCTCTATGTATTGATCAGCTCATCTCTTCTTGCAACCTTGGTGCCTGTATAAGGCTACTTTCACACATCAGGTTTTCGCCGTCAGGCGCGTTCCGGCGTCGTGCCGGAGCGCCGGATCCGGCAAATGGTTTGTAAAACCGGATGTGACGGATCCGGTTTTCTGCCGGATCCGTCTTGCGCATGACAGCCAAAACCGGATCCGTCTCATCCGGTTCATCCGGTTTTCGATCCGTTTTTCGACAGATTACGCCGGATCCGGTTATTAAAAAGGCCCCTTGCGGCCTTCCGAACGGGATTGGCTACTGAAAAACTATATATACTGTGTTCCTACAGCCCTTCTTTGACAGGTTGTAGAGGAGAAAGTGCAGGTTGGAGAGAAGAGCAAGTGACTGGCGAAGATGGATGTTGTGATTGGAAATATTTTGAAGAATTTGGCGGATTTTACAGCACAGGCGAATCATTTGAGGGTGATTGTTCTGGAGAAGGAGAGAGCGAGACAGCACCGCATCAGGCATCGTAGACGACGTTTGTGGATCCACCCCATCACAGCCAAGAGAATGACGCGTGGGGTCTATTCTACACTCTGCATGGACCTTAGACGAAACCCGGAGAAATTTTTTGGATATGTTCGGATGAAAATGGAGAATTTTGATTACTTGGTGGAGCGCATTGCACACCTCATAAGAAAAGCGGACACCTATTGCCGCTTCTCTGTTTCACCCGCAGAGCGTCTGATGGTGACTTTAAGGTAAGCCACATTTATTGGATATGCTCGCATCAGAGCACACTTTCACTGCAATCTTGTTGGTGGTAGTTTGTATCTCCAAGTGTTATAGCTGAGTTTTGGTATGTAATGCTGTGATTTTAAACTAATTGATTATTTTTTCATTCCCCACTGATTTCTTGCAACTGGAGAATCCCTTTCGTCACTGCATTTCCAGTACAGACTCGGGATTTCCACCATATCTGGAATAGTGAAGCACACATGCCGTGCACTGTGGGACTCCTTAGCTGAAGAGTTTTTACCAGAGCCCACAACAGAGAGGTGGATTGAAATTTCAGAAAAGTTTCAACAGATATGTCAGTTTCCGAACTGCTTGGGCGCTGTGGACGGGAAACATATCCGCATTATAAAGCCAGCAGGATCGGGATTGGAATATTTCAATTACAAGAAATATTTTTCAATTGTCCTCATGGCCATCGCTGACGCGGAATACAAATTTATTGCTGTTGATATTGGGGCCTATGGTCGCTCAACTGACTCTCAAGTTTTCAAACTGTCTGCCATGGGGCGTAAACTGTATGGAAACACCTTCCAGTTCCCACCCCCTAGACCGCTGTCGCAAACATCTGGTCCACCTATGCCATTTGTCTGTGTAGGGGATGAAGCCTTCCAGCTGTCAGAACACCTTTTGAAACCGTACTCTAGCAGAGGATTGACAAGACCAAAACGCATTTTTAATTACCGCCTCACAAGAGCAAGAAGAATGGTTGAATGTACCTTTGGTATTCTGACAGCCAAATGGCGGGTCCTATTGACTGCGATCAACCTCAAGACAGAAACTGTGGACGAGGTGATCAAAGCTTGCGTGGTACTCCACAATTTTGTTATCTGCAAGGAACCCATTTCCATTGAGGACACCTCTGAAGAAACCACCTTGCAAGATTACCATGACATTACCACTAGAAGTTCTGTGACGGTTTCAGTAATGAGGGACAATTTTGCACAATACTTTATGTCGCCTCAAGGCAGAGTACACTGGCAGGATGACAGAGTGTGAAAGATTTGTGCCCTTAACTAAACTTGTGTACCTTCTGTACCAACAGTATATACCTTTGCCAACCAAAGTTGGCTATCTTGTCCTGGTTTAACTATTTTTACCTTTAGGCCACAGGTGTGTACCTGGTTGTGTTTTATGCAAAGTATTTCACCCTTTAACAAAAGTTGTGTACATTGTTAGGAAATCACCAACAAGATACACAACTTTTTTGGTGAAATACTTTGCTTCAAACACAACCAGGAACACAACTGTGGCAAAAAGGTAAAATTTATTTACCTTTTACCTACAGTTATATACCTGGTTTAGAAAACCTTTTTACCTTTTAAATACCCTGTATTTAACCTTTTTTTTAACCAGAAAGAAATGACAGACAACCAGTGTAAAACAATAATTAAACTTTTATTGAAAATTTTTTTTTTTTATAAAACTTTTTTAAAATTTAAATAAACTTTTTTAATAAACCTTTGAAACCATAAAATTGGTCATTTATTTAAAAACACACATTTTTATAAATTTGTGTAGTGTGGGGTGGAAATACTGCTGGAGGGGCTGCGGGACACTTCGACACTGGGAGTGTGGAGAGATGGCTGGGATCGTGGTGGGGAAGGAACAGTTAGAGGTGAAGGTGTGGAAAAAGCTAGAGAATGGGTGGACATGTGGGAGGCAGAAGAGGTGGTGGGTGGTGGAGTCGAGGGTTGGGCAGGGACTGTAGGAGCAGATGATGTGGATGGAAAGTGGTATGGGGAATGAGTTTGGTACGGGGAAGGAGTTTGGTACGGGGCAGGTTGCTGGAAGTGGGGAGATGTCTGGTAATGGGGAGGTTGCTGGTACTGGAGAGGTTGCTGGCTCTGGGGAGGTGGCTGGTATGTAATAGGAGGGGAAGGAGGGAAAGTGGCTAGAGAGGGTGCAGGTGGAGGAACTACTGGGGTGGGAGGAGGAGGGAGGTAACGTGCTGGAGAGCACCGTGGCACGAATGCATTACATGCATCTGCTGTCTAGGAGAGAGTGTTATCATGCGCTCCACAACAGACCTGAAAAAGGTGTGGTTTGGCGAAGATCTTCCTTCAGAATGTATGGTTTGCAGAAGTGTCTTCACCTCCAGAATGCTGGAGTTGATCTGCTGAAAGCCTGCGGAGATTTGCTCTGACAAGACTTTTAGACAGTTCTGGAAAGATGCATTCAGATGCAAGAACTCTGGCGCATAAGTCTTTTCCTGACCCCTCTGCCGCTGCCGCCCAGTACCCGCAGGTGTACTAGAGGTGGCAGGGGCAGAAGGGTGGGGTAAAGGGAAAGCGATCTCCTCACCAGCAGCTTCATGTAATGTAGGCGGCCACGATGCTCCTGTGCTGGTGGATGGGACAGATGGGTCTAATGTGTGGGAAGGCTGGGAAGGTGCAGATGTACCGGGGCGGTCGAAGTGTCCCTCGGAGTCGGTCTCCTCAGGGATCGCCTCAGAAGGGTCCATCCGTGCAGGCTCCCGAGTGCTGCTCACCGTGCTGTGGAATAAAGAGAAAAAAAAAACAATTAAAATAGTGACATGCTATGGCCCTGGCTGAAAAAATTTTTTTACATCTAAACATTTTCTTTTACATGTGGTGTGTAATATTTACCTTCTGGTGACCATTGTATCCCGGAGGAACGACAGGGCTCGTGCGTACTTGTACTTGCTCCTGCGTCCTCCAGATCCACTCGGGGCACGCATCTTTTTATTGAACTCCTTCTTGAAACGATCCCTCACAGACCGCCACCGCTTCACAATTCTCTCCCCTGAAACGAGAAAGGACAAAGTGGTTAGTATACAACATCAGTGTTTCCCAAACTCCAGTCCTCGTGGTCCCCAGGGGTCATGTTTTCATGATTTCCATAGTAAATAGAAGTCCTGAACACATGATCCGTGGGGACCACGAGGACTGTAGTTCAGGAAACACTGGTTTACATCAAGCAACCGGTACTGTATATACTTACGCTCTTTAATCTGGGCCCGAGCTTCGAGGTCCTCCCAGCGGTCCACAAGGAGCGAACAGATTTCCTCCCAGTGTCGTCGGGTAACGATCAGGTCAGCATGGCGGCGGTCAGCCATATTCCATAGCGGCTCCCTTTCTCTGACGAGATCGATTAGCTGGTCCACATCAATTCCTCCATCCTCACCGTCAGAGTCAGGAGCACGCTGTGAAGGCTGTTAAAGTAAAAGAGAAAAATAGCAAAATTAGGCACCACACTTTAAGACATGAAATAAAAAGTGTACCAAAATTTAACTTAAATATTATACTTACACGCTGGTGACCGCCGCGTTGCTGTCGCCGACGACCCTGGGAGGCACTGCGAGGACCTCTTGGTCGAGCACCAGATTGGGAAGACTAGAGAAGATGTGTGATGTCTGCGGTACATTGTTTTCTATGTGTTGTGTGTAGTGTGATGTTGTGTTTCTGCGTTTTATGAAAAAAACTTACCAATTGTGAGCCCACTCCAGGTGTCTGTCCACCCCTTCCTTCTTCTTCTGGGAGCTCCTCTTCATCTTGTGATTCCTGTTTTGAAATAAAAGGCAATGAATAGACATATATTACAGAGATGATGGATTTTGGAAATAAAAACTTACCCTCAAACGCTGACGATGCGAGGGAGGGCTCCCAGAAGAAGATGTGGTGTCCTCCTGCTGGCCAGACTCCATGCCTGTGGGTGGTGCTGCTGCTGCTGCTGCTGCCAGTGCTGCTGCTTCTGCTGCATCTCTTTGGCGGCTGTTGAATAAAGAGAAACAAAGGGCCAATGAATATCTTGATACTCCATGGCTCTAGTTTTGAGGAATGGGGGATTTTATAATTACCGTCTGTCATCTTCTGGTGGACTCCCCTCCGGTTGTTCTGCATGGTCGCTTTGCTCCATTTGGGGTGGTGGTGAAGTTCTCTCGTGCCTTCTCCTGCGCCTGGTTCCTGTCTTGGGTGGCATGTTGGTTGTGGCTGAGGGTCCCACTGTCATGGTTTTATATATGTGTGCTGTGGGCAGAGCTACTGAGCATGCTCAGACCCCAAAAAAACGGATCCGGCCACCGGATCCGGCTTTCGCCGGATCAGGCACATTGCGGCGCTCATAGACTTTCATTGTGTGAAAAAGCCGGACGCGCCGGATCCAGGGGGTCCGGCTTTTTCGCCGGAGACAAAAAACTTTACAGTAGCCGTTTTTTCCAGACGCCGGATTGCGACACATTGCCGGATCCGGCGAAAACCGGACGAAACGCATGGCCATCTGGCGCGATCCGGCGCTAATGCAAGTCAATGGGGGGGAAACCGGATCCGGCATTGCATTTCGCCGGATCCGGTTTTTGTCAAAAGAGCCGGATCGCGCCTGACGGCGAAAACCTGATGTGTGAAAGAGGCCTAACTAGGCCTCTGTTTACAGGTGAAAGCTTACATTTGATCTGTATAATGCATGGAGACCAAAAATTAGAATAACACTCGCCTCTACGGAAATATAATCATGGTGCTGTATGTGAGCTCCCAAAGCCAGGAGATTATCTCATAGCATCAACTATGATGGTGTCAGTATAGAATAATGATCAGGGTCTTAGGCTAGTTTCACACTTGCTTTTTTTTGCAGCGCGTTTTTCCCGCAAAAAAACGCATTGAAAAAACGCATACAAAAGCATACAACTGCTGCGTTTTTTTCAAGCATTTTTATGAGTATGCATGAAAAAAACGCAGCGTTTTTATGCGTTTGTATGCGTTTTTAGTGCGTTTTTACCGCGTTTGCGTTTTTTCCAAACATTAGGTGGCCCTCACACTAACCCAAACCATGACTTTACTAACCCTAACCCTGACCCTAACCCTAACCCTGACCCTAACTCTAACCCTGACCCTAACCCTTAACCAAACCATACTTAACCCTAACCCAAACCCTAAACCCTAACTAACCCTGACCCTAAACCTAACCCTAACCCTAACCCTGACCCTAACCCTAACCCTGACCTTAACCCTAACCCTTAACCAAACCATACCCTAACCCTAACCCTAACCCTAACCCTGACCCTAACCCTAACCCTAACCCTAACCCTTAACCAAACCATACCCTAACCCTAACCCTAACCCTTAACCAAACCATACCCTGATCCTAACCCTAACCTTGACCCTGACCCTGACCCTAACCCTAACCCTGACCCTAACCCTAACCCTTAACCAAACCATACCCTAACCCTAACCCTAACCCTTAACCAAACCATACCCTGATCCTAACCCTAACCTTGACCCTGACCCTGACCCTAACCCTAACCCTAACCCTGACCCTAACCCTAACCCTTAACCAAACCATACCCTAACCCTAACCCTAACCCTAACCCTAACCCTGACCCTAACCCTAACCCTAACCCTTAACCAAACCATACCCTGATCCTAACCCTAACCTTGACCCTGACCCTAACCCTAACCCTTAACCAAACCATACCCTAACCCTAACCCTAACCCTAACCCTAACCCTGACCCTAACCCTAACCCTTAACCAAACCATACCCTGATCCTAACCCTAACCCTGACCCTGACCCTAACCCTAACCCTTAACCAAACCATACCCTGATCCTAACCCTAACCCTGACCCTGACCCTAACCCTAACCCTAACCCTAAACCCCCTTAACTAACCCTAACTCTAACCCAAACCCCTAAATTCCATTGTCTAAACTAATGGTAAAAAAAAACGCATGTGCAAAAAAACGCATACATAAGCATGCCAATGCGCACATATGCTCACCATAGACTTATAATGGGTGTCTAGCTGTAAAAAAACGCATTGCACGCGCATGCGTTTTTTTGAGGCAAGTCGGACGCACAAAAAATGCAACAGGTTGCATTTTGTGCGCCCGAGCGCATACCGCAAAAAAACGCATGCGCGGAAAAACGCGTACAAACGCATGTGTATGCGCACATAAGCGCATCCCATGCAAAGTATAGGAAAAAAAACGCATGCGCTATTTAGCGCTAAAATACCGCAAAAAAAAAACGCAAATGTGAAACCAGCCTTAGAAAGTATTATCGTGTTATCACGACGCTTCAGACAAGGCCTTCTTCAGGCTTTGGGAGCTCATAATGGGACAGAAAGAAGACCATTGCTGCAATACGGATGAAGTCTACTCTGACCTGGAGTTTGGTTCCTTCTCTTCTTGGTTGATGTATGGCGACCCAACATACTAGACCACCATGCGGAAACCAAAACATCAATGTGTTGTATGCCGATTCTCAGGAAGTCTCTGCTCTTCAGCGCCTCCTGGATTATCACTGAACATCCCCTCCTCCTGAAACATTTTGTTTGCTTGTTTTTCTCACATTACCGTTAATAAGACCACCACAGGAGCAATGAGTGATGCTCGCTAACATTGTTCCCACTCTATATGGCCTTGACAAAACCTTTCATCAATGTCATTATCACTAGAGAGAAGGGAGAGTAATTGCTGAATTATATCAGAGGGAAACAAGAGGAAACATCACTTTCACTGACATTGCTTAAATTACTGCTACCTCTAGGCTGTGGTAACGTGATCCTTATCTGAGGAAAATACATCCTGAATGAGATAAAGAGGACTCACAGAGGTAGATAGGAATCTAGTGGGTAACGGGTTTCACCTCTTCACTGCTGACAGGATCTAGCAGTAATGATTGCCATATACTAAGTTACCTCTTTACTTTTCAGTCAATACACAGTTTTCTTTCTTTTTGGAACATTGACATAATAAATGTTGACATTTCCACAAACTCAACAACAGTTACCAAAACCGATATCCCATAAATGCAAGTGACGATGAGACATCGGGCAGTTAATCTGATGAGGCTAATGTGCGTCTCCAAAATTTTACTTAATGCAGTAATTTCAGAGCGTTTGTTGTGTTTGTCATTGTAAAGGTATTTTCATATTACACCCTTGTTCTCTTACTGTAGTGAGTGGGGTTCAGCGTACCCCATCTGTGCAGGCTTTTCATGGACTGGCCTCCGGTTAAATAAGCCTCTGTATTATGGAACTACATCTAAAAACATTTGGTCCAACAAAACAGTTTGATGGACCTTTTCTTAGAAATGATTCTTTAATAGACCTTCATGTTGTCTACATCCTTTAACCTCTTAGTGACAGAGCCAAATTGGTACTTAAAGGGAATCTGTCACCTATTTTTTCGCATATAAGATGCGGCCACCGCCATCAGTGGCTTATCTACATCATTCTGTAATGCTGTAAATAAGCCCCTGATGTAACCTGAAAGATAAGAAAAACGAGTTAGATTATACTCACCCAGGGGCGGTCCGGTCCAGGCCCGATGGGTGTTGACACAACTCTAAAAACTGTTCCCCTCAAGGTGCGCAAAACCACATTCAAGAAGTTTATTAACCCTTCAGGTGCTTCACGAGAACTAAAGCAATGTGGATGGAAAAAATTAACATTTTACTTTTTTCACAAAAAAATTACATTGGAACCAATTTTTTTATTTTCACAAGGATATCAGGAAAAAATGAACCACAAAATTTGTTGTGCAATTTCTACTGAGTATGCCAATACCCCATATGTGGGGGAAAGCCAATGTTTGGGCACATGGCAGGGCTTAGAAGGGAGGGAGCACCGTTTGACTTTTTGGACGCAAAATTGGGTAGAATCAATGGTGGGCGCCATGTCGTGTTTGGAGAGCCCCTGATGTACCTAAACAGTTGAAACTCCCCAATTCTAACTCCAACCTTAACAGCAACACACCCCTAACCCTAATCCCAACCCTAACTGTAACCCTAACCACAATTCTAACCCCAACACACCCCTAACCCTAATCCCAACCCTACTCATAACCCTAACCACAACCCTAATGGAGCACCCCCAGGGTCTCGCCAGGTCGGCGGGGTACTCGGAGCCGGGCCCGGTGGATTTCAATGGGAGTTGTCACGGTAGCTGTGACCCGGTCCGTGGCCCTGGGCATCCATTGTAAAAGGGGAATAGAGTGTTGAGTGTGCGAATGCTGATTAAAGTTTATGAGTGAATGATTCGTGATGCCACCTGTGGAGTTCGGCAATGAAGATGTTAAGCCGACGCTGCAGACAGATCCTCTGGGACAGATGGTGTGGTGCAGCAATGATGGTGTGGCCCTCCACAGGTAGGGCTGTAGTCCCAGGGCAGTGTAGGTGAAGAGATAGGGAGGAGACGTAGATGGTGCGGTGTCAGGCACAGCGATGTAGCAGTGCTGAGTGTGTTGGCGCAGGAATGGAGGACACCAGGGCATGTAGTTGCAAATCTTTACTCACAGTCTGTTGAGCATACAGGTGCCCACATCCGTGCCGTGTCCTCCGGGTCAGGGGCCCAGCCAACCACCAGGCAAGATGAAGTACTCCGTTCCAACACTCCGCCAACATAAGTGCCTTTTCTGAACGTCTCCCTTTTGCGCCTATAGTGAAGTACTCTCAATACTGAGTAACACTGGAGTTCCTCCTGTCAGATGTTCCTATGAACTCTACTTGTACGGCAGACAGCTGTAGCCTGCTTCGGGGACTCCTTGCTACCAAGTCCTGGCTCACTATCGTTGCTGTTGTGCCCCCAAGTCTTGTGTGGGAATAAAGTGGTGACAACTTCTATTCCTCCGGTGCCTGTCGCAGGACCATTAGTATCCATACAACCTCGGGGACCGGACCCCGGCCTTGCGCTGTGAACTTGGGAAGGGTTCTGCTCTAACCCTGATCCTTAGTCCTCCTCTCCTTACGTTCCGTACTAATCCTTCCTTCTTATGGAGAGAGTCAGGCTTCCCATCAATGTCTCTTTCCTGTGCCAGCGGACCCAGGTCACTGAGGTCGGCTGCAGCACTTCCTTTATCCATCCCACTCAGGGGATCTTCACTCTTCTACTGACTCTGTCAGACTGACTAAATCCTAAACTCTTCCCGCTCTTTTGGTGCAGACTAAACTCCACCCGCCTCCCAGCATGCTTCGTGTTCCAAGCAGGGAGCCACCAAAGGGTGCTTTGCGACACTACTATGTTGTGTGGGATGCAGGTGTTGGAGTGTGGTCAGGAGTCTCCACCTTACCTGAATGGTGGGGTACCATACCTCAGGAGGAGGTGCAGTACCACTGTGGCGACTGAACCCTCAGGGGCGCCACATACCCCCATTAAACACAGCATGTCTGTGGGCTGCAAGTGAAACAAAGATTGAAACAAAATAAGGAACATACAAAAATTTTTGAAATGCTTAATAAACAATTCTTATCTAAACTTCCCAATTTGGGAGGCACTGATTCTTGAACGTTGCAAACAATTTACCAGACTATCTATAATTACCTAATTTTAAAGTGCTATGGAAGTAAAACTCACTACCAGTTCAAGTATTATCATCAACACATTTTTCTTCTCTTTATCTTTCACATTTTCTTTTACTGTCTCTGTTAGACATGGGTGACTGACAACCGCTGATGCCTGGTTCGTCACCTGCATTCAAATCTTTATTCAACAAAATCAAATACCTAAATACTACTATCAAGTAAGCTCTCTATAAAATCTGTCAACATTTTTATAAGGCACATCACACAATACTTCACATTAAGACATCAATAATTCTTGCACGTGCTGGACACCGCTCCCAGCCGGGATTTCTTGCAGTGTCCTTGAATTGGAGCTATGCTCCATGATGAGGTAGTTCTTATTCATAAAAGATCTATGTAAAACCAAGAGAGGGCACCTTAAGAGGTGCAGCTATTTACAAACACTGTTTGTCGATCATTCAATGTCCATGATCTCTGCAGTTCAGTAAAAAATATGCTGCCAACGCAACTAGGCAAAAACTTGTAAAACCAAAGAAAACATGATAACAAAAAGAAGGAACAACGGTGCAAATACCCTCCTGGGTAACAACTAGTCAGTTAGTGTTTCATTATTGGGGATCCCCTCCTGGGATAGTGGAAGCTGGTTTCTTTGGCTGCTTCCAGGGGAGAAGATCTGGATGCCCACCTCCTCACGGATTAATGAATTGCCGGTAGTCAGCTGGAATTTTGGGGATGACTGCTTATGGTACCGCAGGGGCAGCTGCTTGCACCTTGGGGTGTTGCACTTCAATGGCCGTGACCTGCCGGACTTTTGCAGGAACAACTACCGCGGTGGGAGGTAATCCTGCTGGTGAACGTACGCTTTCTCCTTTTTGTAGGCCGCAATAAAGTCTTCTGGGATGCGGCGCACATTCATGGCGTACCAGCCACGCAGCCCCTCATGCCGGGTGAAGGTAACATATTCTCCTGGGTGCAAGTCACGGGCAGGGTGTCCCCTCCGGAGGTGAGACTCAACATCCCTCCTGCTAAAGAAGAGGTCAGAGATCCTCTGGGGGTCTGAGATAAAACCAAACCCTCGTTCTTGGTTAACGTTCAGGACCTGACCCCATCCCGCTGAGTCCCGGGGGCCGTAGTGACCGGCACGGACCCTTTCTTTCCACTCCATGTCAGGGCCCAGCACTGCCAGTCTCCGCTGCTCCCGCTCCCTCTGCTCGGCTGCCAGCTGGAGGAGGGTCTGTTGGCAATAGGACTCTTCCTCCTCCTCTACCTCTTGGGGTTGGCCTCTACCCACAGTGGACAGGGGCACTACCGCTAGGGGTTCAGGTGTTTCCCCCCAGGGACTCGAATCCCGGTCCCAGACCAGGTCCAGCACGACCTGCCCGGACGCTGCAGCAGTGGTGCACCCTGAGGCCTTCCCAGCTACAGGGGCGGCGGTCATACCAGGAGCTTCCCGGTGATGTTGTCTCGGCCCCGGTTCTGGCATCGGGTGGCGGCCGTTGGCAGCGGTGGTAACCTGAGCTGCCGGGTCAGAGGCGTGAGACGGTGGTCGAACTGATGGCATCTCCAGGTCCGCAAGGGCCTCCGGTGGGACCTGCGCAACCGCGCCAGGTCCAGGCAGGAGTTCAGCTTCTCCCTGCTCAGCTCCCGGGCCCTCTGGTACCTCCTCCGTGCAGGCAGCACTCAGCGGCAGTTGCAGCAAGGAGATGGTGACAGGCGCTGCCGATGGCATTGCAGCAGCCTCAGGTTCCACAGGTGCTGGCGGAGGGAGGACCAGGGCATCCTCGGTGGGTACTGGTGGTGCAGGTACCGCGGGCGTAGGTACAGGTGATGGAGGTACCAATGGTTTAGGCCCCTCCTGGGCACGCTGCCAGTTCAGAGTCCAGAGAGCCTCCTGTCTCAGCCGCAGGTGATATGTCAGCTGGGCAATCTCATCCTCCAGCTGCCGGCGGTCCATCATGGAAGCAGGGTCGGAGCCTTCAGCCATTGCGCCGGGGAGGTTCAGCTCAACCTCCTTGCGCTCTTCAGGCCTCCTTCCTTTTCCCAATATGGCGTTCTGGCTTTCTTCCTCCTTCTTCCTGGGCTCCTTTCCCGCCACCCGCTCTCGCTCCTCCTTCTGGGGGTGGCGTCTTCTTCCTACTCCTCCATACCAGGCCAGCATACGAACCCCTCGGGGGGTGGGCCATGTTGCAGTTGCATAGAAGTTCAGGCAGGGGAGGCCCAGGACAGTTCGCGGTCTTTTCTTAGGACCACCCATGTTGTCACGCCCTTCTTCACTGCGTCGGCGGCCATTTTGAGAGTCCATTTTACAGTCTATCAATTTGGTTATTTTGCACATTTTCAGCAATCACAAGTCCAATAAATCTTCAGCACACAGAACCCGGTGGCACCGGGCTTCATCATCCTGTTCGTGATGCCAGAAATGGAGCGCCCCCAGGGTCTCGCCAGGTCGGTGGGGTACTCGGAGCCGGGCCCGGTGGATTTCAATTGGAGTTGTCACGGTAGCTGTGACCCGGTCCGTGGCCCTGGGTGTTCATTGTAAAAGGGGAATAGAGTGTTGCGTGTGCGAATGCTGATTAAAGTTTATGAGTGAGTGATTCGTGACGCCAGCTGTGGAGTTTGGCAATGAAGATGTTAAGCCGATGCTGCAGACAGATCCTCTGGGACAGATGGTGTGGTGCAGCAATGATGGTGTGGCCCTCCACAGGTAGGGCTGTAGTCCCAGGGCAGTGTAGGTGAAGCGATAGGGAGGAGACGTAGATGGTGCGGTGTCAGGCACAGTGATGTAGCAGTGCTGAGTGTGTTGGCGCAGGAATGGAGGACACCAGGGCATGTAGTTCCAAATCTTTACTCACAGTCTGTTGAGCATACAGGTGCCCACATCCGTGCCGTGTCCTCCGGGTCAGGGGCCCAGCCAACCACCAGGCAAGATGAAGTACTCCGTTCCAACACTCCGCCAACATAAGTGCCTTTTCTGAACGTCTCCTTTTTGCGCCTATAGTGAAGTACTCTCAGTACTGAGTTACACTGGAGTTCCTCCTGTCAGATGTTCCTATGAACTCTACTTGTACGGCAGACAGCTGTAGCCTGCTTCGGGGACTCCTTGCTACCAAGTTCCGGCTCACTATCATTGCTGTTGTGCCCCCAAGTCTTGTGTGGGAATAAAGTGGTGACAACTTCTATTCCTCCGGTTCCTGTCGCAGGACCATTAGTATCCATACAACCTCGGGGACCGGACCCCGGCCTTGCTCTGTGAACTTGGGAAGGGTTCTGCTCTAACCCTGATCCTTAGTCCTCCTCTCCTTACGTTCCGTACTAATCCTTCCTTCTTATGGAGAGAGTCAGGCTTCCCATCAATGTCTCTTTCCTGTGCCAGCGGACCCAGGTCACTGAGGTCGGCTGCAGCACTTCCTTTATCCATCCCACTCAGGGGATCTTCACTCTTCTACTGACTCTGTCAGACTGACTAAATCCTAAACTCTTCCCGCTCTTTTGGTGCAGACTAAACTCCACCCGCCTCCCAGCACGCTTTGTGTTCCAAGCAGGGAGCCACCAAAGGGTGCTTTGCTACACTACTATGTTGTGTGGGATGCAGGTGTTGGAGTGTGGTCAGGAGTCTCCACCTTACCTGAATGGTGGGGTACCACACCTCAGGAGGAGGTGCAGTACCTCTGTGGCGACTGAACCCTCAGGGGCGCCACACTAACCCTAGCCCAACACTAACCGTAGCCCACCCTGTTGTGAATTCACTTTCTGGCCTCCCTCTAGTTATTACTGAAGGTAGTAGACCTGGTCAGATCGACAGAGGGGTTGCTAGTTCTCTTTCTGGGCTCCCTCTGGTGGTTACTGGAGGTAATGGAGCTGATCTGATGGACAGAGGCTTGCCACCTGATAATGATGATGACGATTGGAGAGCTGGGGTTTCAGATTGGGATTTAAGACAGCCGACTGCCTCTATCCCTGCTGGTGATTTGCTTCCTGATCCTCCTGAGGTCTGATTTCTCCAGCTCTGTCCCTGCATGTTCAGCTAAGTGGTTTATTTGCTATTCTGTTTGCATTTGATCTGGTTTTGTCTATCTCTTCTTGGTGCGGGTCAGCCAGCTCCGGCTGGGGCTGTGCTGAATCCCGGCCCATATGTTTCTGCTGGTGCCAGTTTGTTTTATCCCCTGTTAGATTGGTCTCTTTTTGCTCTGCTTTCAGAATATAGCAGAGTGCTGATATAGTGGGGGGCGAAGTCGTGTGACTTCAGTGTTTTTTGCATCAGATGTGTTGGACTTTTTGCAGGGTTTTTTGCGTGATTTACAGACAGTGTCTTTCCTTTCCTGTCCTGTCTAGTCAGTGTGGGCCCCATCATTTGCTCAGTCTATTTTCCTTCCTGTGTTTGTGTTTTCATCTTGTCTCACCGACAATATATGTTTGGGGGCTATCTATTCCTTTGGGGTCTGCTCTGGTGCAGTTTAGATTTCCCCTTTCTTGCTTTAGGCTTAGTTAGCTCTCCAGCTGTGCTGAGGCGTCTAGGATCATTGTAATTATGCTCCACGGCTACTGCTAGTTGTGTGGATAGGATCAGGGGTCTGCAATCTGCTTAGGTACCAACCTCTCTGGTTTTCTGCGGCTTAGCCTGGACCTGCTCTCCTCCTCAGTGACCCATTCATAACAGAATCACCAGCCTAACTGTAGACTCTAGGATACTCTATAGAAGGAAGGAATTAAAAAAAAAAAAAAAAGGTGTCAGGATTTTTTTTTTATATATTTTTTCCTCTTTTTTTTCTGGGGCTGCAGGAGATCTTTTTCTTTTCTCTAAATGGAGACTAAGCAATTGTCCGATCATGTTGAGAAGCTCGCTGCTGAAGTGTGGGGAATTTCTGCCTATCTCGCTCATTCATCTGCTGTTGAACCAAAAATCTCTACTCCTGATGTGTTTCTTGGGGATCGGTCTAAATTTTTGAATTTTAAGAATAATTGTAAACTATTTTTTGCTTTGAAACCTAACTTATCGGGGAGCTCTGTGTAGCAGATTAAATTTGTCTTCTCCCTGCTGCGCGGCGATCCCCAGGATTGGGCCTTTTCTTTGACACCCAGAGATCCTATTCTGGCTAATGTGGATGCGTTTTTTCAAGCCTTGTGGTTGTTGCATGATGAACCTAATGCTATTTATCAAGCTTAGAAAACCTTATTGGCATTGAACCAGGGTCAGGATTCTGCAGAGTTATATTGTCAAAAATTCCAAAAGTGGGCGGTCCTTACTAAATGGAATGACGATGCCCTAGCAGCTCTCTTTCGGAAGGATTTTGGCAGAAACCGTAAAAGATGTTATGGTGGGATTCCTGTTCCCTCTGGTCTAGACAATTCTATGTCATTGTCCATTCAAATTGATCGGCGCTTCCGTGAACATAAAACTACACGAGAGGCGTTGCCGCCTTTCGAACGAACATCTGAACCCATACAATGTGATAGGGTTTTGTCTAGGGTGCAACGTAAGGAGTTTAGAAGGCGTAATAAGCTGTGTTTTTTCTGTGGAAACGCCTCTCATACTATTTCTGTCTGCCCTAAACGAGAAAAGCGTTTTGCACACACATTTGCGATGGGCAGTGTACAGCCTAAGTTTTTTTTGGCGATTACCCTGATGTGCTCCTTGTCTACATTTTCCGCTAAGGCTTTTGTAGATTCAGGAGCAGCTTTGAATCTTATGGATTTGGACCTTGCTAAACGTTGTGGTTTTCCCAAGATACCCCTGCGGTCTCCTATCCCTTTGACAGGTATTGATGCTACTCCCTTGGCGAATAAACCCCAGTTTTGGACCCAGGTGATAATGCGGGTCGCCCCGGGCCACCACGAAAATTGTACATTTTTGGTGTTGCACAATTTGCATGATACTATTGTTCTGGGTTTTCATTGGTTGCAAACTCATAATCCTGTTTTGGATAGGAAATCTGTGTCTGTGGTGAGTTGGGGTTGTCAATGTGTTCTTAGTGACACTCCTGTTTTTTCCACCTCTCCCCAGTCTCATGATATTCCTGACTATTTGGCTGATTTTTCTGATGCATTTAGTGAGAGTAAGTCTGCATCTTTGCCTCCTCATAGAAGTTATGACTGTGCAATTGAGTTAATGCCCGGATGTAAATTTCCCAAGGGTCTGCTTTTCAGTTTATCGGTACCTGAACATGATGCTATGCGATCTTATGTCAAGGAGTCGTTGGAGAAGGGTCATATTAGATCATGCTCTTCACCTTTAGGTGCTGGAGTTTTTTTTGTGACCAAGAAAGATGGCTCATTAAGGCCTTGTATTGACTATCGTTCCCTTAACAAAATTACGGTTAAATATCAGTACCAGTTACCCCTGATTTCTGATTTACTTTCCAGAGTTAAAAGTGCCTGTTGGTTTACCAAGCTTGACCTCAGGGGGGCGTATAATCTTATTCGCATCAAGCACGGGGATGAATGGAAGACGGCGTTTAATACTCCGGAGGGACATTTTGAGTACCTGGTGATGCCTTTTGGGCTCACAAATGCCCCTTCTGTCTTCCAATCTTTTATGAACGATATTTTCCAGGACTTTGTGGTTAAGTTTTTGAAAATTTATCTTGATGATATTTTGATCTTTTCCAGTGATTGGGATTCTCATGTGGAACATGTCCGGACTGTGTTCCGGATTTTGAGGGAAAATTCTCTGTATGTTAAGGGATCGAAGTGCCTCTTTGGTGTACAGACTACAGAGGATTTCATTTTCGGGATTCATTTTGTCCCCGTCTGCTATTGAAATGGACCTGGCCAAGATACAGGCCATTTATGATTGGGTTCAGCCCACTTCTTTGAAGGCTCTCCAGAAGTTTTTGGGTTTTGCTAATTTCTACCATAAATTTATAAGCAATTTTTATGGTATTGTTAAACCACTGACTGATTTGACCAGAAAGGGCACTGATGTGGTGAACTGGTCTCCAGAGGCAGTCTCGGCCTTTTAAGAGCTTAAGCGGAGATTCACTTCTGCTCCGGTTCTACGGCACCCTGATGTCTCACTCCCATTTCAGGTGGAGGTAGATGCTTCTGAGATTGGTGCAGGAGCCGTTTTGTCCCAAAAAGATCCGGTGACTTCTAAGATGAATCCCTGTGCCTTCTTTTCTCGAAAATTCTCTCCATCTGAACGCAACTATGACGTGGGGAATCGGGAATTGTTGGCCATGAAATGGGCATTTGAAGAGTGGAGACATTGGTTGGAGGGAGCTAGACATCAAGTTGTGGTCCTCACCGACCACAAGAACTTGATTTATCTTGAATCAGCCAAACACTTGAATCCTAGACAGGCTAGGTGGGCTTTGTTTTCCACGCGTTTTAATTTTGTGGTCTCTTTTCTTCCGGGCACTAAGAATGTTAAGGCGGATGCCCTTTCTAGGAGTTTCTTTGCGGATTCTCTTGATGTGACCGAGCCTACTACCATTTTAAATGAAGGTGTAGTTCTTTCCACTATTTCACCTGATTTGAGATGTGCCCTGGAGGAATTTCAGGAGGACAAACCTGAACGTTGCCGTTATGGGAAAATTGTATGTCCCTGACCAGTGGAGGAAATGAGTAATGTCTGAAATTCAGTGCTCCGCGTTGGCTGGTCATCCAGGTATTTTTGGCACCAGAGATTTGGTGATTCGGTCTTTTTGGTGGCCTGCCTTATCTCGTGATGTCAAGAATTTTGTGCAGTCCTGTGGGACTTGTTCTCAGTCCAAGCCCTGTCCCCGTTCTAGTGGGTTGTTGATGCCCCTACCAGTGCCCAGGAGGCCATGGACCCACATCTCAATGGATTTTATTTCCGATTTTCCTGTCTCTCAGAGAATGACTGTTATCTGGGTGATTTGTGATAGATTTTCTAAGATGGTCCATCTTGTACCACTCCCAAAGTTGCCATCTTCTTCTGAGTTGGTGCCCTTGTTTTTACAACAGGTGGTTCAGTTGCACGGGATTCCTGAGAACATTGTGTCGGACAGAGGAATCCAGCTTGTTTCCAGATTTTGGAGAGCTTTTTGTTCCAAACTGGGAATTCAGTTATCTTTCTACTCAGCATTTCATCTTCAGACCAATGGGCAGACTGAGAGAACAAACCAGACTTTGGAGTCCTATTTGAGATGTTTCATATCTGTTGATCAGGATGACTGGGTCTCATTTTTGCCCTTGGCCGAATTTGCGCTAAACAATAGAGCTAGTTCTGCCACTTTGCTGTCACCCTTTTTCTGTAACTTTTGGTTTCATCCTTGATTTTCTTCAGGGCAAGTGGAATCTTCGGCCTGCCCAAGTGTGGACTCTGTGGTAGAGAGAATGCAGCAGATTTGGGACCAAGTGGTGGATAAGTTGTCCCACTCTCAGGAAAAAGCCCAACAGTTTTCCAACCAGCATAGGACCATTGGTCCCCGGTTTAAAGTGGGTGATATGGTTTGGTTGTCTTCAAAGAATATTCCTATGAAGGTTGCGTCTCCAAAATTCAAGCCAATATTCATTGAACCTTATAAGATTTTGGAGATCCTTAATCCCGTTTCTTTCCAATTGGCTCTTCCAGTTACGTTTAAGATCCATAACGTGGTTCATAAATCTTTGTTGAAGAGGTTTGTGGAGCCAGTAGTTCCTATGGCGGCACCTCCTGACCCTGTATTGGTTAAAGGCAATTTGGAGTATGAGGTAGAGAAAATATTGGATTCTCGTTTGGCTAGACGGAGACTCCAGTACTTGGTCAAATAGAAGGGTTATGGCCAGGAGGATAATTCTTGGGTCTCTGCTTCTGACATTCATGCCGAAAGATTGGTTCATGCTTTTCACCGGGCCCATCCTGATTGGCCTGGTGGCGTGGATGAGGGTTCGGTGTCCTCTCCTCAAGGGGGGGTACTGTTGTGAATTTGCTTTCTGGCCCTCTGGTTATTACTGAAGGTAGTGGAGCTGATCAGATCGACAGAGGGGTTGCGAGTTCTCTTTCTGGGCTCCCTCTGGTGGTTACTGGAGGTAATGGAGCTGATCTGATTGACAGAGGCTTGCCACCTGATAATGATGATGACGATTGGAGAGCTGGGGTTTCAGATTGGGATTTAAGACAGCCGATTCCCTCTATCCCTGCTGATGATTTGCTTCCTGTTCCTCCTGAGGTCTGATTTCTCCAGCTCTGTCCCTGCATGTTCAGCTAAGTGGTTTATTTGCTATTCTGTTTGCATTTGATCTGGTTTTGTCTATCTCTTCTTGGTGCGGGTCAACCAGCTCCGGCTGGGGCTGTGCTGAATCACCGCCCATATGTTACTGCTTGTACCAGTTTGTTTTATCCCCTGTTAGATTGGTCTCTTTTTGCTCTGCTTTCAGAATATAGCAGAGTGCTGATATAGTGGGGGGCGAAGTCGTGTGACTTCAGTGTTTTTTGCATCAGACGTGTTGGACTTTTTGCAGGGTTTTTTGCATGATTGCAAACAGTGTCTTTCCTTTCCTGTCCTGTTTAGTCAGTGTGGGCCCCATCATTTGCTCAGTCTATTTTCCTGCCTGTGCTTGTGTTTTCATCTTGTCTCGCCGACAATATATGTTTGGGGGCTATCTATTCCTTTGGGGTCTGCTCTGGGGCAGTTTAGATTTCCCCTTTCCTGCTTTAGGCTTAGTTAGCTCTCCAGTTGTGCCGAGGCATCTAGTATCATCTTAGGTATGCTCCACGGCTACTGCTAGTTGTGTGGATAGGATCAGGGGTTTGCAATCCGCTTAGGTACCAACCTCTCTGGTTTTCTGTGGCTTAGCCTGGACCTGCTCTCCTCCTCGATGACCCATTCATAGCACCACCCCTAACCCCTAGCCCCAACCCTAACCCTAGCCCAACCCTAACCCTAGCTCTATCCCCAACCCTAACTCTAACATTATCCCAACCCTAACCCTAATGGAAAAATGGAAATAAATACATTTTTTGTTTTATTATTTTTACCTAACTAAGGGGGTGATAAAGGGGGGTTTAATTTACTATTTTTTTATTTTGATAAAAATTCCCTATGGCTGCTGGGTGACGGCCGGCAGATGTCGATGGGCACACTGTGATGCGCCTGCCATTTTCTTCCCGGAAGAAGATGCTACCGACCGGGGTATATCACGGAGGGATGCAGGAGGGTCTAGGGACACCGGAGGTAATGGGTGGGATCGGGGGACCCCATTTCTATCTCCTCACATCAGAGGTAATCGCAACACTGAGGTCGGTAAAAACTGATCAGAATCATGTTATCCGGGGTCTCGGCTACCCCCAGTAACTGAGACCTCAGAGAATTTCTGATGCTGGGGGCACTATCCACTAATTTCTCAGCACCATTGAGATATAAGTAACCATAACTGCCACCGTTAAAAGGTGTATTGGCTTTCGTTAAGGGGGTTAAAGGTAATCTGCTAGTAGGATCATAAGCTGTTTATGCCATATATAAAATCAGAAGCCATCTACATGGGCATGTAAGTCATAGAAAGTTGAATGAAATGATACCTTGATATCTGTGGTCCGATGTCTAATGCCAAAGAAATCCATGCTTTTCTTAATATGTAAATGAGCTGTTAAGACCTATGGGCTGGACAGAGATTTCCCTGAGAATCTGCCTCCAGAGGTGATTTTAAATGAAGGGACGCTACCAGTTTGAGACATGTAGATCAGAAGAGCAAACTGTCAGTTATCACGTCTCACACTGGTAATGAACCTTTTCATTTCAAATAAGCTCTAAAGGCAGACCCTACTGGAGTAGGATTTGTGGCGTAGAGATTACCGCCACTTGTCATGAACACAAGTGGCAATTGCCATGCCCCCCGTCCCGCCCCAGCTCCAGCTCCACCCATATACACCAGCATATAAAGTCGTAAAGTGCTTCAGTGCATCTACAAAAAACAAATTTAATGGGGGCAATGTGAAGAAGCCATTAAGGCGAAACGGCGCTGTCGGCGTGGGACAGCGGTCATTAGGAGAACGGGATACACTTCTATGTAGGTAATGACATGTTGATGAAGTAGGATTTGTTTTTTGTAGATGCACTGAAGCACTATGACTTTATATGCCGGTGTATGACTATTCACTGTTGTGATTGATACCTTGCTGCAATAGATGGGCACTATGCATGTTTAAATTATTTTGCAGTTGGTTGACATCAGGAGATAGCCTTAGCCACTATTATATTTAATTTCTTTTTGCTACTGATTAGTGTTGAGCGATACCATACGATACCGTGAAGTATCGGATCGGATTGGATCGGCCGATAAACAAAAAGGATCGGGTATCGCCGATTCCGATACCCCATTCAAGTCAATGGGACAGAAATATCGGAATTAAAAAAACCCCTTTCTTTACTTGTCCATCCAGTTCGGGAGGGGGGAAGAGTGTGGGCGGTGCGTGTGCGGACACTGTGCGTGTCTGTGTGTGCGGGCGGGGTCTGTACGGGCCTCTCGGGGGTCTGTGCGGGCCTGCCGGGGGTCTGTGCAGGCCTGCCGGGGGTCTGTGCGGGCTGTCGGGGGTCTGTACGGGCCTGCCGGGGGTCTGTGCGGGCTGTCGGGGGTCTGTACGGGCCTGCCGGGGGTCTGTACGGGCCTGCCGGGGGTTGTGTGTGTGTGCAGGCATCATCCGATGGGACTACAAGTCCCATCGGGCTATGTCTGCTACAATGACAGTGATTGACACATTAGCCAATGATGGGACAGTAGTAGTCCCATCATCCGGCTAATGTGTTGAATGTAAAAAAAAACCATACATAGTACATACATACTACATTCATACAACATACATACATACTACATACATACTTCATATATACTACATTCATGCAACATACATACTACATACTTCATATATACTACATTCATACAACATACATACATATATACTACATATATACTACGTTCATACAACATACATACATACTACATACATACTTCATATATACTACATTCATACAACATACATACTACATACATACTACATATATACTATATTCATACTACATATATACTATATTCATACATACAACATACATACTACCTATATACTACATTCATACAACATACATACATAGTACATACTACATACATACAACATACATACAACATACATACAACATGCTACAGACATACAACATACATACTACATACAATACATTCATACAATACATACATATAGACATACAGTACACGTAACATAGAGTACATACTCACCATCACTTGTCACTTTGATCCCCGAAGCCAGTGTCATCTTTAAAAAATAGTAAAATAACAAACAACTGATATACTCCCTGATCCGCACAAATCCACGAGTGTCCCACGACGATCTCCCGTGGAGAACAGCAGCATCAGCTGATGCCACCGCTCTCTAGGGGCCCCAGGAATACAATGACGGGAGGTAGGTATCCTTCCGCACTGTATTCCTCCGCCACTGTAAAAAAAATAGTCCCTAGTCTCACTTTTGGCATTGCTGTGTGAGAAAGTTCCCACACAGCTTTTGCCATAAAGTGAGACCAGTGAACTATAGTAACCTCTCAGTGACACACTGCAGGAGATCGTCGTGGGACACTCGTGGATTTATGCGGATCAGGAAGTATATCGGTTGTTTGATATTTTAATATTTTTTACAGTGAGATGACACTGGCTTCGGGGATCAAAGTGGCAAGTGATGGTGAGTATGTACTCTGTTATATGTACTGTATGTCTATATGTATGCATTGTATGAATGTATTGTATGTAGTATGTATGTATGTTGTATGAATGTAGTATATATGTAGTATGTATGTATGTATGTATGTTGTATGAATGTAGTATGCATGTAGTATGTATGTATGTATGTAGGTATGTTGTATGAATGTAGTATATATGTAGTATGTATGAAGTATGTATGTATGTTGTATGAATGTAGTATATATGTAGTATGTATGTAGTATGTATGTATGTTGTACATTGTCATTCTGCTGATGACCTGAGGTTAGCATCCTCAATAATTAGAACCTCCCACTCCCGTCTTCAAGACTATACACGCGCTATGCCAATTCTTTGGAATGCACTTCCCAGGTCAATACGATTAGTCCCCAATCCCCACAATTTTAAGCGTGCCCTGAAAACGCATTTATTCAGACTGGCCTACCGCCTCAACACATTAACCTAATCTATCCTTATGTGGCACAGCCAAAAGTTTTTTACCATAACCAGGTTCCCCGCATTATGTTCCCACATGCTTTATGCATCCATTAGCCCTCTGCATCTGTACTGTTACACACTTAACATTATGGCTGGTCCATACAATCAGGGCAACTGTTACCACCCACCTTTCGTGTCTCCCCTTTTTTCCTCATAGATTGTAAGCTTGCGAGCAGGGCCCTCATTCCTCTTGGTATCTGTTATGATCTATGTGATTATTGTTATGCTGTAATGTATATTGTCTGTACAAATCCCCTCTGAAATGTAAAGTGCTGCGGAATATGTCGGCGCTATAGAAATAAAATTTATTATTATTATTATGTTGTATGAATGTAGTACATATGTAGTATGTATTCAAATATAAGAGAACGAAAGGCCAGCAGTCAAAATGTCATATAAAACGCAATATTTTATTAATTAGCCAGATGATGGGACTACTACTGTCCCATAATTGGCTAATGTGTCAATCACTGTCATTGTAGCAGGCATAGCCCGATGGGACTTGTAGTCCCATTGGACGATGCTTGCACACAAACACAACCCCCGGCAGGCCCGCACAGACCCCCGGCTGCACGCACAGACCCCCGGCAGGCCCGCACAGTCCCCCGGCAGGCCCATACAGTCCCCCGGCAGGCCCGCACAGACTCCCGGCAGCCCGCACAGACCCCCGGCAGGCCCGTATAGACACCCGGCAGCCCGCATAGACCCCCAGCAGGCCTGCACAGACCCCCGGCAGTCCACACAGACCCCCGGCAGCCCGCACAGACCCCCGGCAGCCTGCACAGACTGCGCATCATGATGACATCATTTCAGCAGCCAATCACAGCCACAACACTGGCTCATTGTATTATGGGAACTTCCGATTCCGGTATCCGATATTGTAAAAGTATCGGTACTCGGTATCGGAATTCCGATACAGCGAATATCGGCCGATACCCGATATTTGCAGTATCGGAATGCTCAACACTACTACTGATTTTACCAACACTCGTTCTCCTTTTGTTCATTGTCCCTTTTTTTACCTGTTTGAGACATTCCCTTTGAATATTGGATTTTTAATGTTATAAATAAATATTTAATTTTATTTATTTTGTTTGCCTATGCCTCTCTATCTCCGTTTGATTGGTTGGGGTTGATGTATTTATAGTATTGATATGAGGATGGTAATATACCTTCAATGGACATTTGATGTCACCTATGATGTCATGTCAGGAACAGTTGTTCTATAAGTCATCACAGTTGGAGATGTCTAAATAACAGCTGATTAAAAAAATAAATATAAAGAGGCAATCCCATAGCTGGATCCTGGTCAGTGAAGAATCAAGTGAAGAACAAGACCTATACATGTATTTTTTTTTTTTGCAAATTGGCATTTTTTTCATATAATTATTATTGAAAAAAAAGGATAAAAGGAGTAATGTTGAAGTTTTTACACTGTCCACTGGGGATTTTTTAGATTCATACTTCCAGTTCTTTCAAAGGGAGTTTCCAGCAGACTCCTTCGCTCTATACACAGTTGATAACCCAGGATCCACCAATCACAATAGACAATGTTACAGCTTCCCCTGCTCCTCCTCCTTGCACAGTGACATTTACACATGCTCCTTAGATGATTCAATAGAAAATATAAGGTCTAATTCTGACCATTCTGGCTATGTACATGTGTTGTCTCCTGAAACAGAAGGAAGTTAGAGTCTTCAAAAAAGCCCTAGTGGCCAGTGCGAAAAGTGAACAACATATATTTTATTTTTTTTATACAGATTGTGATATGTAAAATTTTCTAACTAAAAATATATAAAAATACATTTATCAAAAAACCTTTAGTTCTTTTTCTGATTCTGATGACAGCTTTTCCTTAAAGGGGTTGTGCGGGCTTTTCACATAATCTCAGTACATATCTGGGCTGCAGAATTATGACAATAAGTAATTTACTTTCTGTCACTACTGCACTTCTGCACGGTTTTCTAGATATTCTGAACAGAACGTCCAAGGGGGGGGGGTGTTATGGCATTGAAATGAGAACTAGTCGTAACCTCCTACTCTACTCCAAACATGCCCTCTATAGCAACAACCCCACCCTCCATAGCTACAGGCCCTCCCCATCCACATGAAGCAGCCCTCATCACACAGTAACAAATTCTTCCCCTCCAGCAGCCTCAGTGCAGAGAGCTGCTCCTCCCCCAGACACACACTGAACAGTTATCTATGGAAAGTGAAACCAGTGAGGAGTGAAAATCGTCCTGTATTCTGGGCCACTCCATGATTACAATACATAACTCATTATCAGTAATTCCTACCCTCACTGTCCCAGGCTGCTGGCAGCAGTGAGAACAGACTGTGTGATGGCCAGTGATGGGGGTCTGCAGCTTCTTATCTGCACAGGGGATGGCAGTCACTGATGTAATCTGTTGTGTGACAAAGCCTCTGCTGTGTGAATGAGACAGCTCTGTGTCACTGATGTCTTCACACAGCAGCAGATCTGGTGCAGTGTATGTGTGAGCACTGTGTCTCTAATGACACAAATACTGATGGGAGCAGCTTGTCCAATCAGCAGCTGTAACAGTGTGAAGTGTTGGGGGGTGTATGTATGTATGTATTGTGCTGCTTTCACAAATACAGGATCACTGCTGTGTTCTTTCCAATACTGGAATGATGATAAAGATGAGTGCTGGTGCAGTTTATTGCCAGCCAATGAGTGGGCAGTGGGTGGTGCTGGTCACTGGAGCTTGCTGGGAGTTTGGTGGAGCTTCGCACGTACACTGCACCAAATCTGCTGCTGTGTGAAGACATCGGTGACACAGAGCTGTCTCATTCACACAGCAGAGGCTTTGTCACGCGACAGATTGTGTGACAAATCAGGAATTACTGGTAATGAGTTATGTACTGTAATCATGGAGTGTCCCAGAATACAGGACGATTTTCCCTCCTCTCTAGTTTGGTTTCACTTTCCATAGATAACTGTTCAGTGTGTGTCTGGGGGAGGAGCAGCTCTCTGCTCTCTGCACTGAGGCTGCTGGAGGGGAAGAATTTGTTACTATGTGATGAGGGCTGCTTCATGTGGACGGGGAGGGCCTGTAGCTATGGAGGGTGGGGTTGTTGCTATAGAGGGCATATTTGGAGTAGAGTAGGAGGTTACGACTAGTTCTCATTTCAATGCCATTACACCCCCCCTTGGATGTTCTGTTCAGAATATCTAGAAAACCGTGCAAACTAGTGACAGAAAGTAAATTACTTATTGTCATAATTCTGCAGCCCAGATATGTACTGAGATTATGTGAAAAGCCCGGACAACCCCTTTAAGTTTGACTTTGCCAATGAGGCGACTAAGATATCAGGCCAGTGATGCTTCCTTCACTATTGAGTACAGTCTTTTGAGCAGCGGTCACATGACAAGAAGGTTATGCACAGACTTCGCTCAGTCTACCATAGCGTCCTCAGAGCAAGCATGATATTACCAATGTTGCACAGGAAAGCATTAAGAAAAATGTAATGAGGAGACGATTATTAAATGTTAGCGGGAAGATGTCACCAGATTTTTGATAGCTAATCTGAGGACAGTATGATGTAGAGACAGAGACCCTGATTCCAGAGATGTTTCACTTATTGGGTTGCTTGCTGTAGGTTTGCTAAATCACTGTTTTATCAGCAGGAGATTATCACTACAGAACTAGTAAACCACATGCCAAGTAGTCCAGCCATGCCCCCCCACAGTGTACACAGAAAGCTGCCAGTCAATGGTGTGGGTGGGGTTATACAGAGCTCAGTGGTGTGGGCGGGGTTATACAGAGCTCAGCATTCACATAACTGCTAGATCTGCAGCAGAGAAAACAGGGATTTTATCAAAACTACAGCAAGCAGCTCAGTAAGTGATACATCGCTGGAATCAGAGTTTCTGCCCCTAGATCAAGGTGAAGGTGCTCTCAGATGACATAGCAAAAACTGGTTGATAGATTCCCCTTAATATTGTTTGTGTAAAATCTTGAGAGTTACCTATGAAGTGCACAGAACCCTTCTATACATCATCGCTATGTTTTCCAGGCATATTTTTTTAGTTGTACACCCAGCTGTCCAGTGTTAAACAAGCAATTAGCTCCAGAATGATTTATTGCTATTAAACGTCAGTAAGCTTTACCCTTCCATTATAGCTGGATAATTCAATTACCGATACCCTTCCCGTTCACAGTAACACTCAGGAATGAAGGATAACAGGATTACAAAGGCAGCACTGCAGTCAGCTATTCTAGGAGAGATGTATGAAGAATAGACAAGAGGTTGCCCAGCAGAAAAGCCGGAGAATAGGGGCACATTATGCTTTATGATACTAGGCTTGCATGGAAATCCTTTTGAGTATGAATATAGATTGCGATGACACCCTCCAATCTGGGCAGATTTACTTTATATATGTTCATAGTCTCCATTTTTTTATAGGGTTTACTTTAGTGGTTTATTATCTGATGTAGAAATAATACCCATTTTAAGAATTGCAAACTTTTATCGCACTTCGTAAAGCAATGCGGATCTTGTCACTGTTCCCATGCCTCTGCCATTGTATGAGGTGGTAGTGAGGCAGAGGAAAACTTCCAAAAACATATTTAAGGTGAAAACTCCAACCAACTTTTCATTTGTGTTATTAAGCTAGGGCCCTGTATTTTATCACAATTGTTATTTTTTTTTATTTTGGTTCTCCAAATCCGATTTCCCAGGGTACTTGAAGAGGGCTACCTTCTTAGGAATGATTGCAGACTGTAACGGTGGAGCCGTTGATTTTACTTCCTTCAGACATAAAAGCTTATTGGCATAAATGCTTGATGATTATGTAACGAATGGAAGCAGAGGCACAGATGGTGAAGTTCACAATTGTTTTTTATCTTTAGGCTATGTGCCCACATAGCGTTTTAAAACGCACACAGAAAACCGGACTCCTTCCCAGATTTTACCGCGATTATGTTCGCGATTTTCTCAAGCACTTTCCAAGCGATTTGAAGCATCGCATGGAAAGTGATTGACAGGTTGGTCACACTCGTCAAACATAGTGTTTGACAAGTGTGACCAGGTTTTTACTATTGAGGCCGCCTATGCGGCATCAATAGTAAAAGATAGAATGTGAAAAATGATAAAAAAATAAAAAATCGGGGTATATTTACCTTCCGACGTCCTGCGCTGCCATCCCGGGCCTCAGCGTTCCCAGTAATGCCTTGCGAGACCTGTGATGACGTTGGTCTCGCGTTACTATAGCGATCTCGTGAGACCGCTAGAGTCACGCGAGACTACGTCATCACAGGACCTTGCCGCAAGGCATTACTGGGAACGCTGAGGCCCGGGATGGCAGCGCGGGACGTCGGAAGGTAAATATACCCCGCATAGCCACATGTGGGAAGTAAGCGATTCTCATGCATTCCTATGGGTGCGGAATCGCGGTAATTCTTTGCGATTCCGCACAAAAGAATGATCATGCTGCGATTCTTTCCGCTATGCGATTCCGCTGCGGAAAAAAGCGCAGCATCAGCACAGCATGTGCGGAATGCCATAGGAATGCATGGGGTGCATTCTGTACACAATTTTTAAACGTTTTCGCAGCGTTTTCACGCCAAAAATTGCGGCAAAAACGCTTAAAAATCGCATCGTGGGCACACAGCCTTAGAGTGGAACCTCGGGACCACAGTCTGGGGGGCTCCAAAGGGGGAGTGTCTAGTGAGACCCAGGTATCCGTAGTAAGATCCCTCGAACTGGACCAGAGTGGAATACCTGGGGGACACAGGTGCTACCTCCAGTTAGTCCCCAGACACGTGGCAGCTGTCCGAGCGAGACAAATGGGTAACAGACATAACAGATCTAATGGAGTTGACCGGCAGACACCGGGTATGAGAGGTGAAGCTGACACTGGTGAGGAAGGTCAGGTTCCGGGTAGATGATAGGAAGCCGGCTCCAGTAACCTCGACACAGTCCTCGGGTTCAGATGGCGAGTGGCGGAACGGGATGGCACTTGAATCGATGGATACTGATGTCATCTGAGATAGTTGAACACTGGTCACAGATATACTCTGCGGAGACAAACAGTATGAGCAAGTGCAAACTGATTGCTAATGCAGTGCAGACAGGACAGGGACTGAACCAGATGTAGCAAGAGTAGATACTCGTTGCTCCCGCACTCTCCCTATGGAGGAGAGTCCAGAAATAGTAATCAGTGCGCTGCCATTGGTTAAGTGCCATTTTCAAAAAATGCACGCTGTCCCTTTAAGAGACCAGAGGGAAGCACACGCGCGTCCTAAAAATTTTCCCTGAAGGCCTGCTGGCAGCGTGCCAGGAAGTGGGGGAGAGAGAAGCAACAGCAGGACGGCGTGGGACAGACAGAGCACGAGGATCCAGACAGGGACCTTGCCGAGGTACAGGGGCAGCATGGAGAGCAGGAGCAGGTGAGAGACCAGAACTGGAGGCAGCGCCAGAACTGGGTGCAGGGCCAGGACCGGGACCGGGTGTAACAGATTACACATCACACAGGATGCACAAAGTGCATGATAAATCAGATCATGGGATGGGAAAGCTTATTCCTGACCACGGGAAAGATATACTTTGATTTGGCAATAAATCAGCTTTAAACATGGTTCTGGAGAAGAGAGATAAGAGTTACTGACCAGAGCATTGAGACAAGCTTAATGGGGAGGTCCGATACCTATAAAAGCCGTTATAAATATCCACTGTATCTCCAGCTAATCCCTATATCTGTTTTTTTCTTTACTTCCTTTGACGGAAGTCTTAAACGGGACATTACAGGAGGAAGTAATTTCCTCACTGCTACTAACAACCCCCCAACAACAGGACTGTTATCAGGAATGATGCTGCAATCACTTACCAGAGCTTCTGCCACCGATGTCCTTAATGATGTACTGTTTTAGGATGGAAGGGAGGTGATGTAGAAATAAGTAAAGCTTCAATGGTCGTCGCCAAACTTCATATGTGACCGCCGCCCATATGCAATGTCTACTGTCACAATCCCTGCTTCTATCACTAGCATCTCTTTTCCCTAAAATATGAAGTCATCAGAGAGCAGTGATAGAAGCAGAGTGACACCAGCCCCATGATGATTCTTTTTAGAGTGGTGATACAAGTTGTGGGGAGCACCGCTGCTGTCACTTACACTGCTTCTATCACTGACCCCTGATGATTTCTTATTTCAGGAAAAGAGACAGTGGTGATAGAAGTAAGGACTGTGGCATTGGCCATAAAAGCTGAGGGTGGCGGGCATAAATCAAGTATGGTGGTGGCCGTGGAAGCCTAGGCCTCTTCTCAATTATCTCCTCTCAAACAGAATATCATAAGGGGACGACAGTGACAGTGACTGCGGGGTAAGCCTTCTGTGATGTCCCATCTGAGACTTCCCTCAATCGAGACATCACATGAAGTTAATTAAAAAACTGATATAGGGATTAGCAGGATAGGGAGAATGGTAGGGAATTTTATAATAAAGCAAAAATGATAATGTTTATGTTTTGGACAATCCCTTTAATGACAGATTCACAATTCATTCATTCTATTCCACTTTTCTTAGATTTGCCTTTCGTGCCCCGGTCTTAAATTGTTTTGCACCGGAATAAAATAACACAAAATGGCACCTATCAGCAGGCGCTGATTTGTACAACACTTTCTGCCAACTTTTGGTATTAGTTTTGCACCACAATGATGGTCATCCTGCTTCACCCCAACTATTGTTTTTTTAAAAGTTTAAGTTTCAAAGTTTAAAACTTTTTTCTACAGAAAATTATAACTGTAAAAACCACTCGGTTTGTGCATTAATTCCTAATAATTCCTAATTTGTCAGAATTTACAGTAATGATTTGTAATCTCATCTATGGTTCAACCCAACTTTTACATTTCTCTAAAAGAGATTTACATTGCTTTCATTTTGGCTTATTCCGCTCCATTACTTTTTATCAGTTTGTTGTACCAGCGCCTCATTGGGGCATGTATGAGCCGTGACTACACGTTAATAGGTCACTTCTACTGCGCTTAGTTAACTAATGATAGTTTCTGCCTCGGTTAAGTGTTTACTAAGAACCAGGATGCTAACACTGTGACGACTTACCACATCATTAACAATGTATTACGGCCTATTCACTGTAATGAAAGTTAATGCTTTGCTAATGACTCATTAACTACCTCTCACTTTATTGAGCAGGCAGTTATCAAATGTACAGGAGACAATACCTGCAGCAGAAAGCGCGGTTTGTCTGCTGCAGGAAACAAGGGCCCAGGAATAGTGTCCTCTGTGTCATTGTTGCACTGCTATTTATTATATGCCTGGAATGCTTCATTCTCTTGTTTTCTTCCACGCTTTCTCTTCCACCCTTTTGCTTTGATCATGGGTGCATTAAACACGAGGCCTGTGAATTCCTCAGTGTCACATGTAACATATGCATTCTGTATAGCTGCTAGCAGTACAAAGCAGGCGCCACTCTTCTCACTCCGCATAATTCACCTCTACAAGGTATTTATCTCAAGGCGAAATGTTCTGCCTCTCCCTCTATATATCTTCATAATTAGTTTCTTCTAGTGGAACCATAGGCAATGTAGTTGTACATTACCTGCGAGAGTTTGACCTGAATTCTATGAAGATTGCTTCCCTACAGTGAGGTACAATCTGCGCACTTACGTACAATATACAAGCGCAAGATTAAAGTCTTTAAAATTTCCATTCAGATGGTTTTATTTATATCTATAAGCTGTGTAAGTGGTGGACATATCAGGAGATGGTCCCTGTGGAAAGGCGAAGCTATACCAGAGACCTGGGATCTGAGAAGGCTTAAAGGAGTGAAATCAAGTTATCACCTACGGATAGGTGATCACTTGCGAATTGGTGAGTGTTGGGACCCACACCGATTGGCTGAATGGGTAACTTTTATCCTCTTTACAAAATGGATCGGTGAGTCAGATACTTTACTTGACGAACCATTCATAATCTACAGGGCTACAGAAAAAATATGAGCTCAACGCTTGGCAGCCCCTTAGGAAATTATTTGAACAGCAGGTCATACATGCATAAATGTGTGTTATGCACGCAGGTGGCGCACATAGTTTCTGGACCCACTGTGACACGGGGCCGGGCTTACCTAGGAGGGAGTAGCTAAGCAGCTACCTGGTGTTCACTGGAGCTCCTGATAGTGGAGTCAAGCTTAAGCTGCAGGTAGCCATCAGGTACCACTCATAGACAGTCCCCAGTACTGCAGTTGCTGACTTCTGGGGTTAGGTACGTAAAAATGGATAGGACTTAGGCTCCGTTCAGACTACTAGGTTCTGGATCCTCTATAGAACGGTTATTGACATGGACGCGGGCTACATTCAAACTACTATTTTCAGGATTCACAGGTAGAACAGCTACTGACACAGAGTCTTAGACAGGGCAGATTCAGAGACTGATAGACAGTCCGGATACACAGAATACTCGCAAAGGCACACGTTTAGACACAGGTCTCTGATATTAGTCCAGGTACCACCAGAATTCACAGTTCGGGCACTGGCCACACAATGACCAGGGGACAAGTTTCAGGCACTGGCTACACAAGGACCAGGCATAGTGGGTTCAGAACTAGCCACGCAAGGACCAAGGACTACAGGTTCAGGACTGACCATGTAAGGACCAGGGACAACGGAGTCAGGACATTGGCCACACTAGAACCAGGGGACCTAGCAACTCACTGTTTGCATATTGGGGAGGGTGCCTTTTAAACAAGATGTCTCCCAGCCATTGGCTAGGGGCAGGCCCTTTTGTAGTTGCGTATGCTGGCCCTTTTAGAATAGGGCAGCGCACGTACAAGGTACACCACCGGAAACTCAGAGAACCAGGAAGAAAGCCGGCTGGGGCGGTGAGCATATTGGCGTCCCTGCATGGAACGGGGAACCGTGCAGGAGTACCGGCAATAACAATACAGCACACCCCTTACACCCCCTCTTCTTCAAGCCTATGAGGACTCTTTGCAGAGAAGGTTGAGACCAACTCTTTTTCTCGGACTCCCATGACTGCTCTATAGGACCACGACTTCTTCTGTCCTCTAGAAGAACAGTGACATCTCTCTCACCATCTTCATGATTAGGATGCTTCTCTCCTTCAAACCATCCTTAGAGTGGGACCAAGCGGGTATAGTACCGGGAACTTAGCATTGTGACGTCTCTCTCCATGTGGTGAGATGAACTACTACTCTGGAGGATTCAAGAACCAACTGGAGTTCCTCTGCCCTGGTTGGTAGATCGCAGAGACTTGGAAGATGCCACCGCCTTGGCGTTCTCTTCAATGGACCACCTAGAAACTGAAGATACATTCTCAAGATGGGGAGGTTCCTGGAGGCAGATCATTGGAGCAATCGTCGGGACACTGAAGATATTGCCTCCACTTCCCTTCTTTTGGAGAAATCAGAACACAACACCTCGGCTACTTGCAGAATGGGCTGAGAAAATGGCAGTACTGGTGGCCAAACTGGACGTATAAGGACAAGACAGATCTTGTGACTTGACTTTCCACAATGAAGCATCACACGAGGTCTCCACACTAGACTGGGCACTTGAGTTCTCAGCTCTGGGTTAACTATGGGAAAACCAGATGGAGTGAATTACCTTAACGATGGACTACTTGCTAGAGATGGGGTGCACCTTACAAAGAGGCGAAAACATGTATTTGGAAGTCGCCTTGCTACACTCATCAGGAGAGCTTTAAACTAGAACAATGTGGGAAGGGAAGCAAAAGGCCAGAAAAAGCCATACACCTGACAAATGCTATTGAGAACTCTGCTATTAGAAGTGGAAAGGAAGAACAAAGACAAAAGAATCTAAATAATAAAAATATTGGAGAAAGAGAAACCAATCACAAACTAAAATGTTTCTATACTAATGCACAAAGCATGGGCAACAAACAAGGAGAATTGGAATCTCTCTCAGGCAAAACTTACAGGTCAAGAAAATTCTTATCCTCTCTTGCTGACAACTTTATCTTCCAAAAGGTAGGGGAGAAAACAAGGGGAACTGCTACCTTGGATCTAATCCTTATAAACAGGGAGGAAATGGTTGAGGAGGTAAAAGTGGCTGGGACCCTAGGAGGAAACAACCATGCTATTTTAGAATTTTGGATAACTAGAGTAGGAAGACCTGTGAAGACTCAGACGTCAAGGTTAGATTTCAGAAAGGCAGATTTTAAGGGATTCAGAAAGAGAATTGGAAGGATCCATTGGCTGGATATCCTTAAGGACAAAAATGTCCAGGAAGGATGGGAAATTTTGAAAAATGAAATTCTCAAAGCACAATCGTTAACAATTCCGAAAAAAGGGAAGAATAGGAAGCGATTAAGGAAACCAGGATGGATGAACACAGAACTTAAGCACATGCTAAAAAGGAAGAAAGAAATGTTTATAAAATGGAAAGAGGGAGGCATATCCAAAGAAGAATATAATGCTGTCTGCAGAACCTACAGGGCGCAAAAATAAGATTACTAAAGCTGGCAATGAATTAAGGCTTGCAATAGATGTCAAAAGCAATAATAAAGGATTTTGGGGATATGTCAAAAGTAAAAGAAAAGTCAAAGATGCTATAGGATTTTTGCAGGATGAAAATTATGAAATGGTAAGACAGGATGTTGAGAAGGCCAAACTTTTAAATTTATATTTTGCATCTGTTTTCTCTCAGAAAGGAAATGTAACATCAACGGTTCTTCACTGTCCTATTAAGGGAATAGAAGAATCCAGGATATCTATAAACAGAAAGTTAGTGAGGAAACACTTAGCTAACCTAAATGAATTCAAGTCTCCAGGTCCAGATGAATTACACCCCAGAGTTCTGAAGGAGATAGCAGAAGAAATTTTTGAACCCCTCTCCATAATCTTTGAATATTCTTGGAGAACAGGATAAGTCCCAGAAGACTGGAGAAGAGCAAATGTTGTTCCTATCTTCAAAAAGGGGAAGAAGGTGGACCCAGGGAACTATAGGCCGGTGAGTTTGACTTCTATACCAGGAAAGATCTTTTGACAAATTATTAAACAACATGTATGTAAGTACCTGTTCAAGAATGAAGTGATTAAACAGAGTCAGCATGGGTTTGTAACTAATAAGTCATGTCAGACTAACTTAATTTCCTTCTATGACAGAATCACTGATTGGGTGGATCAGGGAAATGCTGTAGATATAGTATATCTTGACTTCAGCAAAGCATTTGACAAAGTATCTCACACAATCCTTATTGAAAAAATGGCTAAATATGGAATGGACAAGGCAACTGTTAGGTGGATTCATAACTGGCTTAGTGATTGGACCCAAAGAGTGGTCGTAAATGGCTGCACATTCAGTTGGAAGAATGCCTCAAGTGGGGTACCACAGGGTTCTGTCCTGGGCCCTGTATTGTTCAACATCTTTATCAATGATTTAGATGAAGGAATTGAGGGTAAACTGATTAAATTTGCTGATGACACAAAGCTAGGAGGGATAGCTAATACTAGAAAAGAGAAAGAGAGGATTCAAAAAGATATAAATTAACTGGAGCAGTGGGCAGCAACTAACAGAATGTTTTTTAACAGGGAAAAATGCAAGGTACTACATCTTGGCAATAAAAATGAAAAAAGCATATACAAAATGGGAGAAATAGGGCTAAGCAATAGCACATGTGAAAAAGACTTGGGTATAGTATTTGATCACAGACTGAATATGAGTCAACAGTGTGATGCAGCAGCAAAAAAGGCAAATGCAATTCTAGGATGTATAAACAGAAGCATACAGTCTATATCATGTGAAGTCATTATTGCCCTCTACTCCTCTTTGGTCAGACCTCATCTGTAATACTGTGTCCAGTTTTGGGTGCCACATTTTAAAAAAGACATCAACAAACTGGAGCAAGTTCAGAAAAGAGCGACCAGAATGGCATTACGCTCCCTGGAGGAAGGCAAAGCCACTGTGGCGACCATACTCCTGGGGGTGCCACATTCCCCCTAGTGCAAGTCAGCACTCCTGGGCTGAACAAAACATGAAACATATAAACAGTTAAACAATAATAATTGTAAAAGATTTTAAAATGAAAAAGTTACAAAAAACCAAGTGCTTCAAAAATGGTCCTATGATGATAAGTCCAAGCATCAATGTCCATGGTCCATTCCTGGGCAAATGGTGAACTATATACAGACTGGTGACCACACAAGTTCTGTGGTGCAATGTCCATAAAACAAAACTGGAAAATTCAAAAGAAAGTCTTACAGGTTACCTGTAGGTGCAAAAGCTTAAACAGTTACATATTTACAGACAGGTTAACAGTTACAATACTCAACTTTATTTTATATTGGACAGTTATATGCGGAATCTAACTGGTAGTATGCCTTGGGTGATATGAGTAGATCTGCGTAACACTGGTGTTGTAATGGCCCTTACTGATTGTCTGGTTCTAACTACAGGTGTAGTATGTGAACTGGGTGGCACATGTCTTCGTGTACTTAGAGTCACTATGGGCATGTCAGTTTCACTACTGGCAGGGCGAGGGTTCTCTGTCTCCATTGCTGGTGTTGCATCTGCTGCCTGATTTTCCTGATCTTCAGGATTTTTTGGAATCATGTCTTCCTGTGCTACCAATTGGGGAAATGTCAACACTGGCACCACTATAGCATCGTTTACTTTAGTCCAATTCGCAGGGAATTCTCCAAGTATTGTGCTGACCTTCTCTTCTTCCTCTATGGGTTGGATGTTATCTGGTTCCTCCACTCTTTCCTTCACCAGGTCAGGACATAGTTTCAGGTGGTCTCTTGATATTGCTGCTGAGGTTTCTCCTCCATTTTTGCTAATAAGGCATACCTTGGTATTATCAAAGTTTGAGGGCAGAATGGTATAAGGTTCAGCCTCCCATTGATCATCCAATCCACGCAATCTTCCTCTCCCCTCTAAGACCTGTTCTCCCAGTGAAAAAGGAGTGGCAGGTGCATTCCGATTGCAAAGCTTCTCCTGCATTTGTCCCGCCCGGGCCAGACTCCTCTCCACACACTCCTGCACCCCTCCGCATCGCCGCTGTCTCTCTGCGTCCCAGCCAGCATCTGGTGACGCCACCCAAGGTGTCAGGACTCCCATGTCCAAACCAACAGGCAGCCCACCAGGTCCCGCCCCCACCGGAATATGGCTGTAGAGGTCCACCAGATCTGGCAACCTCTCCGGGCACAGATTCCTCTCCTCCAAGGGCAATGTCCCCAGTAGGTCAATCACCACCTGGCTCATCTTCTCACACATGCCATTGGTCCGTGGGTGGTACGGTGTCGTCCAAATCCTCCTACAACCATACAAGTTACAGAATTCCTAGAACACCTCCGCCTCGAAAGCCGGACCCCGATCTGCAAGCACTCTTTCAGGATATCCATGTGGTCCACAGAAGTGCTGTTGGAATGCTCTGGCCACTGTCCCAGCCGTTCGATCCCCGACAGGCACAACCACCAGGAATCTCGAGCAGTGGTCTACGATGGCAAGAGCTTAGATGCAGCCTGACCGGCTTGGAACCAGCTTCACATGGACCAGGGCCACCAACTCAAGTGGCTGCCCGGCGATGATTGGCTGCAGAGGAGCTCTCTGGCTGCCCCGATCCCTTCCGCACAGGCCACACTGTCAACACCCCCGGCACCACTCTTCAACGGCTTTCCTCATACCAGCCCAATAGAATCTCTCTTGGAGATTCACCTTCAGGCCAAAACTCGACAAAGCTTCAAACACTTCAGCCAGGTGTTCCAGATGATCTTCATAGGTTTTGGAGAAAACAATGACATCATCCAGATACAACAGGACCATCTCAAAGTTCATGTGTCCCAGGCAGCACTTCATCAGCCGTTGAAATGTTCCTGGAGCGGTGCAGAGCCCGAATGGCATATAGTTGAACTCACAGAGACCCATTGGAGTGGTAAATGCTGTTTTCTCCTTGTCTGCCTCTGCCATGGGAACCTGCCAATACCCACTAGTGAGATCTAAGGTGGAAATGTAGTTAGCAGTTTTAAGTGCAGCTAATGATTCCTCAATTCTAGGTAATGGGTAGGCGTCTTTATGTGAAATGCTGTTAATTTTCCTGTAATCAACACTCATTCTCATGGTACCATCTTTTTTCTTTACAAAAGCTATTGGAGCTGCCCAGGGGCTACAACTGTCTCTGATAACCCCTGCTTCCTTCATCTCTCTCAACATCCCTTTTGCACATTGGTACTGTGTTGGGGGTATAGGCTGGTACCTTTCTTTAACGGGTGGATGATCTCCAGTGGGGATATGTTGTTGAACCCCTTTTGCCTGCCCAAAATCTAGTGGGTGTTTGCTGAATACCCGCTCATACTCTTGTGTCACTCAGTAAACCCCATTTTTCTGGTATGAGGGCGTAGAGTCAGTTCCCACCTGCAGTTGCTGACACCACTCCTCTAGCTGCTTTCCAGAGCCATTGTCCTCCACCTGGTCGGATGAGACCAAGGGCTCTGCTGCCTGCAATGAGTTGTTATTAACAGTGAGCAGCTTAGCAACTGTGGCGTACCGAGGCATTGTGGCCTCCTCCTCCCCACAATTCAAGAGGCGTACAGGTACTCTCCCTTTACGTACATCATCCACCCCTCTGGCTGTCAGGACAGTGGGCCTGCTATCGGAGTACACTGGTTCTACCAATGCCTGGTAATCTCTCCCTCTAAAGGGGGTTTTACACTAAGCGATATCGCTAGCAATATCGCTAAAACGTCACTGGTTTTGTGACGTTATAGCGATATTGCTAGCGATATCGCTATGTGTGATACTTACCAGCGACCGGCTCCCCCGCTGTCCATCGCTGATCGCGCGAGAATGCCCGGCTCCATTTCTCGTCGGGCGCTTCCTGCTGAGACTTCCTGCTGTGACGACGAGCGACGCTGGACGCGGGCGGGAGGACGCAGGATCGCTGTGTGTGAATGGTAAGTATCGTGCGCTGCGTCGCTGCTGAATCGCTGTGAGGTCTTTCTGTATGAAAGCTCACTAGCGATCATTTAGCGATGCACCAGCGATCCTGACCGGGTGGGATCGCTGGTCGGATCGCTGGTGCATCGCTAAATGTAAAAGGGCCTTAAGACCTATAGCTGCCCGACACCAAATCAACATTTCACATCTGGGGGGTATTGTAATGGGAAAAGCATCACTCACTCTGACGCTGCCAATTTCTCCGCCAGAGAGTTCTACCTGTTGTCTTTGCATCAGGGCTCTGATCTCTTTCTGCAGGACTTGTTCACTGGAACCAGCAGTCTCAGTCACCTGTTACAACAAGACAAAAACCTCGGACAGACAGTTTTCAATTACATTTGCACCAAGAGTCATCATGGGATTACATTCACGTCGATCAATATCCACAACTATCAGACCTTGAGACTTTAGCTGTACCCGACCCACTTTAACAGTAATCTCTTTACATCCAATCTGCGGCAAAGACTGACCATTACTGGCAACCACTGTCAGTTCATCAGTTGGGCCACGGGTAAGTTCAGAATCAGCCCAATACCTCTTGTATAGAATGTACGGCATAGTGGTCACCTGAGAGCAAGTGTCCAGCAGAGCGTTCATGGGGATACCGTCAATCACCACTGGATGGATTGGTCTCCCTCCAACATACTTGGCTCTCCAGTTCTTTGGGCCTGGGGATCCTATTCCTGGGGGTTGGCCCTCTGCCCCAGGGGTTGCTCGTTTAAAGGACAGAACCTTGCAAGATGACCTGCGCTACAACAACGACGACAGATGGGACGTCCGTCCTGGTCATAGCGATCGTTGTTCCTCCCTCGGAGTGGCGGAGCTCTCCTCTTCCGGAGCCTCGGGACATCCTCTGGACTGGAAGCCAGCTGGATCTTCTCCTTGGAGGACACTTGCAGAGACTGCACAGTTTTAGTAAGTGCAGCCATTCCTTTGGTCAACTCCTGGACCTGAAGACGCAGCTCTTCAGGGGGATCTTTATCCAGAGTCTGTGCATCAGCCTCCACAGGGATGGAAGGAAAAGATGTTGCTTCCTGATGGTAGGTGATCACTGGGCGCCTAGGGGGCGCTGGACTGCTGTCAGTGGGTTCCTGCAGTACTCGTATAGCCCTGTCCTTAAAATCAGCAAAGTCCAGATCAGGGTCTTGCAGGGTTATGATGCGCAACTGTCCTCTGTGGGTACTGGATAGGAGTCCTTCAATGAACTGCTCCTTTAACAGTTTATCTTCCTCCTTCACACTGTCAGGATCAACTTGCTTAACTGCTCGAAGCGCCTCCTGCAGGTTGAGAGCATAGTCCCTGATACTGTCCTGCGCCTTCTGTTTACAGCCAAAGAACCTCATCTTGATTTCAGCTGCAGTTCGTGTGTCAAAGGTGCTTCTCAGCTTGGCCAGGATCTTTGCAACAGTCTCTTTATCAGTGTCCTGCCAGGATTTCACTTCTCTCTGCGCTGCAACCGTTAGCTGTCCAATCAGGATATTCACTTTCTGGCTTTCAGACAGAGGGTATACTTTAAACAAACTGCACAGTCTCTCTTTAAATTCACTCAGGGTATGTGACTCACCTGAGTATTGCGGTAGCCAGGCCGCTCCCGGGAGGTAGGGCATAGACAGAGGCATTATGGGGACCGCTGCGGCGGGCGCTACTCCTTGCGGCGCTGCTGGGTTGGCGACGGCGTCCTCTGCTACATTGCTGCTTGGCTCAGACATTCTCTTCCCCCCTAGTTAACGTTAGCCAGGGCCGGGGGTTGTGCGAGCTCACCGGCGGCCGCTTCGCAGGCCAGACGCTCCGGGCTGTAGGCCTCAGCTCCTCCACTTCTCGAGCGCTGTCCTCTCTTCCCGCGCGGCACTTCACTTTTTCGCGCTCTATGGTAGGCTCCACCCCCGAAGGCCTGCCCCATTTTCTTCCCACGCGCGCCAAGCAGCGCGGCAATGGCGCCAGGCTCTGTAATCCTGTTCGTGACGCCGAAATTAGGTCGCCCTCCCAGGGCTGTGGGGTACTCGGTACCGGGCCGGTGTCAGGGGGATGTGTCACAGCAGCAGTGACTGGGTCCGTGGCCCTGGGCACCCAAGTAATGGGGGAATTGAAATGGTGGAATGTAGTTAGATGAATAGTTCGTGACGCCACCTGTGGTGCTCGGCAAGGGAGGTGTTAAGCCGAAGCTGCATGCAGATCCGCTGGGACTGATGGTATGGTGCAGCAAAGATGTAAAAGCTCCCCACAGGTGAAGCTGTATACAGTCCCAGGGCAGTGTAGATGTGGTTGGCATGAGGATGTAGTGGTGCCAGAAAGGTAGGAAGCAGACAAGACACAGCGGGGTGCAATTTCTGTACCTTTACTTGATAAATGCAGTCCAGGGTCCTGGTTACAGATGGTACCGGAGCAGGCTAGCCTGGAAGCAACTCAGGAATTCTCTCTCAGCAGATGGGCTGTGCAGTCTCCTTCCTAGCGCTTACTTGAGGGATTTCCAGTACTGAGTTACACTGAAGTTCCTCCTGTCAGATGTTCCCAAGAACTCTACTTGTACGGCATACAACTGTAGCCTGTTCCAGGGACTCCTCACTCCTAAGTCCCGGCTCACTATCCGTGTTGCTGTTGTGCCCTCAAGTCTTAGATGGGAGTATTGCATTTACAGCCTTCTACTCCTCTGGTGTCTGCTGTAGGACCATCAGTGTCCATACAGCCGTGGAGAACAGGCTCCAGTTCATGCGCTCTTATGGGAGATGAGCTCTTCCTCTCAGCTCTATCTCAGCGCTCCTTCCACACATCTGCACACTTCACCCTCCGCAGACTAACTACTCCTCCTTCCTCTTGGCCCTCAGAGAGCACTCCTCCCCTTAATTCCGGTTCAGAGTTCCCCCTGCTGGCCTGGAGTGGAACTGTGTTGCATGCATAGATTGACTGCGAGAGAGACCCATCATTGCCTCCAAGCCTGGCATTACCCTCCCTGGAGGAAGGCAAAGCCACTGTGGCGACCATACTCCCGGGGGCGCCACATTTGGCATGCAGCGACTAGTACGTCCGGGTGTGAGCAAAGCAGGATGTGTGCAAAGGAGCATGTCAGAGTACTGAGTTAGGCAGCAGGTGTGCCAGGAGGTGCAACAGAGTACAGGAACAGAGTGTGTGCCAGGAGGCACAGCTGAGCATAAGACAGAGCACAGGATCAGAGCGTGTGCCAGGAGGCACAACTGAGCACAAGTCAGAGTACAGGATCAGAGCGTGTGCTAGGAGGCACAACTGAGCTTAAGACCGAGCACAGGATCAGAGCGTGTTCCAGGAGGTACAACTAAGTATAAGACAGAGCACAGGATCAGAGTGTGTGCCAGGAGGCACAACTGAGCATAAGGCAGAGCACAGGATCAGAGTGTGTGCCAGGAGGCACAGCAGAGTACAAGGCAGAGTACAGGTTCAGAGCGTGTGCCAAGAGGCACAATAGAGTACAAGGCAGAGGACCCGAATACAGCGCACAGCCAGGCAGGGACATGGCAGACCAAGCCAGGAAGTACAACAATAATCAGGCACCTCCCATAAGAAGAGGTAGCCTGATATACCACATGAGCGCAAGGACTTCCGGGTCAAGTCCTCCAATACCATAGAGAGGCCAGGCCTGGAGACAGAGCTGAGAAGAGCGCTTGTGCGCACACAGAAGATAGTGCACACAAGAACCTAAGCACGAGAGGTGCGCGTGCGCACCCGACTGGACCCTCGGAGCGGCCGCGGCTTCGGAAGAGGTGACGTCGGGACCGGGGTCCCGCCCCCAGGTGAGCACGGCGTGACAAAATGCAATCTTCTTCATATACCATGTTGCAATCGGGAGCTCTAGTTGCTTGGAAATGACTTGACAGTCTTTTGGTAGACTTGTGTTTCACCTGACAACACCGTTACCGGATTCTGGAGCTGTTGGACGAGAATCTGACATTGACTCTTTGTGGCTTGCAGCACAAAAACTGCAACCAAAGCCACGACTTGTCACGGATACAGTCACAGTCATCGGTGGAGAAGGAATACTGCCGAAGACAGCATCCATTACTGGTCCAAGGCTTTGGAGTTTTTTAGACATCTCAGGACAAAGACCATCAGGATTTTCCACACAACTGCAGCGATACCGCAATAACGTCTCACAACTGAGTTCCGGCTTCTGCTCAGCAAGCCAAACAGGGTTGAGCTTCATGGATTCTGTAGGGTATATGCCTCTACAGGCTGGGAAACAGGTGGTCTCTGGAAGGACAAGGCCAGACATGATGGTTTCCTTACATGCATCACCTGTCTGGTCTGCACCTGGAAGCTGGAAAGGGAAGATGTCACAGAAGATTCAGGATTCATCTCATCGAAGACCTTTTGGAAGGCCCCCAGGAAGGCCTACAGGTGTGAGGTGACAAGATCCCATCTCTCACATAGCTGCTTGAGCCATGCTAAGGCATCTCCTACTAGGTAGGACATTAGAAATCCCACCTTGACCAGATCGGAAGAAAACTGATGACCCAAAACTTCATAGTGCTGTATGCACTGCTATAGGAACCCACAGCAGTGCTGCTGGTCCCCATAGTACTAAGGTGGATCAGATAGGACAGGTACCACTGCAGAGGCATAAGTTTCAAGTTGAATAGGCACAGCCGTAGGTACTACAACTTGGTCTGGCACAGCTGATGTCATGGCTTCCAATCTAGTGTCTGCAGATGAAACAATTTTTTTTTCCTGGCTCTCACTGGTAGCTCAACTACCAATACAAATCAGAGTGCAGAGAGGCCCAGGGATCAACGGGGCCCAAGGCAGAAGCAAACTTTTACACATGTAGGTTGCGCACGTGGTTCATGCATCCACTGTGCCACATGGCTGGGCTTATCTAGTAGGGAGAAGCTAAGCGGCTACCTGGTGTTCCCTGGAGCTCCTGATGGAGGCGTCGGTCTTGAGCTGCATGTAGCCACCAGGTATCACTCCTAGGCAGTTCTCGGTACTGCAGCTGCTGGCCCCAGGGGTCAGGTACACAGAAACAGATAGGACTTTGGCTCCATTCAGGCTACTAGGTTCTGGTTCCTCTGCAGAATAGTTGCTGACATGGACACAGACTCACGGTTCAGATTCCTAGAATCAGGATCCATAGGTAGAACAGTCAATGACACTGAGTCTCAGACAGGGCTGATTTGGAGACTGATAGGACACTCTGGATACACAAAATAGTTGGATAGGCACAGATTCAGACACACAGGTCTCGGATACTGGTTCATGTACCGCCGGTGTGGCTTCAGGGTTCAGGCACTAGCCACACTCGGACCAGGAGACGAGGTTAAGGCACTAGCTGCCCAAGAACTATGGACTACAGGTTCAGGACTGACCACACAAGGACCAGGGACTACGGGTTCATGACTGGCCACGCAAGGACCAGAGACTACAGGTTCAGGACTGGCCACGCAAGTACCAGAGACTACAAGTTCAGGATAGTGGCATCACCAGGGTCAGAGAACCTACCAACTTGCTAATTGTACCACTAACACACTAACGAAGCTCGTTGCTTCGGCACCTCCATATTAGGGAGGGTGCCTTTTCAACAAGATGCCTCCCAGCTATTTGCTGGGGTCCCTCTTGAAGGTGCATGCACTAGCCCTTTAAAAACAGAGCAGCGTTCAGACACACACAATAGGCGCACTGCTGAGAACTCAGAGAAACAGAAAAAGAGAGAACAACCGAGGGACACGCTGGGGAGGGGGAATGGAAATCAGGGGCACCAGCATTAAACCCTTTACCCCAAGGGTGGTTTGCACGTTAATGACCGGGCCAATTTTTAAAATTCTGACCAATGTCCCTCTATGAGGTAATAACTCTGGAATGCTTCCATGGATCCCAGTGATTCTGACAGTTTTTTTCTTGTGAGATATTGTACTTCATGATAATAGTAAGATTTATTTGATATGACTTACATTTATTTGTGAAAAAAATGGAAATTTGTCAAAAATTTTGAAAATTTTGCAACTTTAAACCTTCATGCCTTTAAATCACAGAGATATCTCACACAAAATACTTAATAAGTAACATTTACCACATGTTTACTTTACTTTAGAATAGTTTTGGAACCAACATTTTTTTTCGTTAGGAAGTTATAAGCGTTAAAACTTGACCAGCGATTTCTCATTTTTACAACACCATTTTATTTTTACGGACCACATCACATTTGAAGTCACTTTGAGGGGTCTATATGATAGAAAATACCCAAAAGTGACACCATTCTAAAAACTTCACCCCTGAAGGTGCTCAAAACCACATTCAAGAAGTTTATGAACCCTTCAGGTGCTTCACAGGAATTTTGGAATATTTTAAAAAATATTAACATTTTACTTTTTTCACAAAAAAATTACTTCAGGTCCAATTTTTTTTTATCTTACCAAGGGTAACAGGAGAAATTGCACCCCAAAAGTTGTTGTTGTACAATTTGTCCTGAGTACGCTGTTTGGGCGCATGGCAGAGCTCAGAAGGGAAGGAGCGCCGTTTGACTTTTCAATGCAAAATTGGCTGGAAGTGAGATCGGGACGCCATGTCGCGTTTGGAGAACCCAAGATGTGCATAAACAGTGGAAAACCCCAATTCTAACTCCAACTCTAACACCAACACACCCCTAATCCCAGCCCTAACCATAACCCTAACCACAAACCTAACCCTAACACACCCCTACCCCTAATCCCAACTCTAATCCCAACTCTAACCCTAATTCCAACCCTAATCCAAACCCTAACCCTAACTTTAGCCCCAACCCTAACTTTAGCCCCAACCCTAACCCTAACTTTAGCCCCAATCCCAACCCTAAGTTTAGCCTTAACCCTAACTTTAGCCCTGACCTTAACCCTAACTGTTATGAATGAGTCACCGTAGGAGGCAAAAACAGAAATGCTAGCTAAGTCCAGAAAACCAGAGAAGTTGGCAGCTATCGGATTGCAGACCCCTGAACCTATCAACACAACTAGCAGTAGCCGTGGGGGGTTCCTACGATGCCCTAGACCCCTCGATCACAGCCGGAGAATTAAATAGGCCGAAAGAAAGGGGAAATCTAAACTGCCCCAGAGCAGACCCCAAAGCAATAGGCAGCCCCCAACATATAATGACGGTGAAGCAAGATGAAAATACTAACACAGACAGAAAGATAGACTGAGCAAAGACGGGGCCCGAGCTAACTAGATAGAAAAGGACAGGAAGGCTGCTGTCTGCAATCCGTGAAAAACCCTATGAAAATAAGAGCCAACAGACTGACAGTGAAAAAGGCCCTGAAGACGCTAGGCTTCAAAAAGCTATGTCAGTACTCAGGAATATTTTGAAGACAGAGCTACAGGCAAAAGGAGATTCAGCTCACCCCAGAAGGGAATGGCAGAATACAGAAAAGCAAGGAGAACAAAAAACAAAACAAGAATGCTAACAGGCAAAACAGAAAACTTCGCTTTAGAGGAGCAGGAATCAGACTGGTGTCCTAGAAGTCCACAGAGAAATCACCCGCAGGGCAGAGGGGCGTCGGCAGCCTTATATCCAGTCCGTGACTCCACTCAGCCAGTCATCCTCATTAGACTCAGGTGCCTGATAATCAGGCTCATTACCTTCCTTTACCAGAATAGGGAGTTCACCAGACCTCAGTGACGAAGGGGAAAATGAACTCACAACAGCACTGTGTCAGATCAGTACCTCCCCCTTGAGGAGGGGTCACCGAACCCTCAACCACACCACCAGGGCGATCAGGGTGAGCCCGATGAAATGCACGCACCAATCTTTTGGCATGAATATCAGAGGCAGAGACCCAGGTATTATCCTCCTGACCATAACCCTTCCACTTAACCAAATACTGGAGTCTCCGTCTAGCCAGACGGGAATCCAGTATTTTCTCTACCTCATATTCCATGTTACCTTCAATCAATACAGGGTCTGGAGGTGCCACCCCAGGAACAACTGGCTCAACAAACCTCTTCAACAAGGACTTATGGAACACATTATGGATTTTAAATGTGACAGGAAGAGCCAAGCGAAAAGAGACCGGATTAATAATCTCCAAAATCTTGTAAGGTCCAATAAATCTAGGCTTAAACTTAGGAGAAGCCACCTTCATAGCAATATTTTTTGATGATAACCACACCATATCAAAAAATCTTAAACTGGGGACCAATGGTCCTATGTCGATTGGAAAACTGCTGGGCCTTTTCCTGGGAGAGAGATAACTTATCCACCACTTGGTCCCAGATCTGGTGCATTCTCTCCACCACAGTGTCAACACCTGGGCAGGCAGAAGGCTCCACCTGCCCTGAAGAAAATCGAGGATGAAACCCAAAGTTACAAAAAAAAGGTGACATCAAAGTGGCAGAACTAGCTCTATTATTTAAAGCAAATTCGGCTAAGGGCAAAAATGAAACCCAATCATCCTGATCAGCGGAAATAAAACATCTCAAATACGACTCCAAGGTCTGGTTTGTTCTCTCTGTCTGCCCATTGGTCTGAGGGTGAAAAGCAGAGGAGAAGGACAACTGAATTCCCAGCTTGGAACATAAGGTCCTCCAAAATCTAGACACAAACTGAACTCCTCTGTCAGATACAATGTTCTCAGGAATCCCGTGTAAGTGAACCACCTGTTGCAAAAACAGGGGCACCAACTCAGAGGAAGATGGCAACTTAGGGAGTGGTACAAGATGAACCATCTTAGAGAACCTATCACAAATCACCCAAATAACAGTCATTCTTTGAGAGACCGGCATATCAGAGATGAAATCCATTGAAAAATGGGTCCATGGCCTCCTGGGACCGGCAAAGGCATCAACAACCCACTAGAGCGAGAACAAGATTTAGACCGGGAGCAAGTCCCACAGGACTGCACAAAATTCCTGACATCATGAGACAAGGTGGGCCACCAAAAAGAGCGACTCACCAGATCTCTAGTACCAAAAATACCTGGATGACCAGCCAATGCAGAGCAATGAACTTCAGACATCACTCTCTTCTTCCACTGGTCAGGAACATACAACTTTCCACTGGGACAACGCTCAGGTTTGTCCTCCTGGAACCCTTGCAGAGCAAGTCTCAAATCGGGCGAGATGGCAGAAAGAACTACCCCTTCGCCTAAGATGGTAGCAGGCTTGGTCACCACAGGAGAATCAGCAAAGAAACTCCTAGAGAGGGCGTCTGCCTTGACATTCTTAGTTCCAGGAAGAAAAGAGACCACAAAATCAAAACGCGTAAAAAACAAGGCCCACCTAGCCTGTCTAGGGTTCAAGCGTTTAGCCGACTCTAGGTAAATCAAATTCTTGTGGTCAGTGAGGACCACAACTTGATGTTTAGCTCCCTCCAACCAATGTCTCCACTCCTCAAATGCCCATTTCATGGCCAACAGTTCCCGATTCCCCACATCATAGTTACGTTCAGATGGAGAGAACTTTCGGGAAAAGAAAGCACAGGGATTCATTTTAGATGTTACAGGATCCTTTTGGGACAAAACAGCTCCTGCATCAATCTCAGAAGCATCCACCTCTACCTGGAACGGGAGTGAGACATCAGGTTGCCGCAAAACCGGGGCGGAGGTAAATCTTCGCTTCAGCTCCTGAAAGGAAGCAACAGCCTCAGGAGACCAATTCAACACATCAGCACCCTTCTTAGTCAGATCAGTCAAAGGCTTGGCAATACTAGAAAATTTTGCTATTAATTTCCGATAAAAATTAGCAAAACCCAAAAACTTCTGGAGGGCCTTCAAAGAAGTGGGCTGAACCCAATCATAAATGGCCTGTACCTTTGCCGGGTCCATTTCAATAGTTGACGGAGACAAAATAAATCCCAAAAATGAAATCTTCTGTACTCCAAAAAGGCATTTCGATCCTTTGACATACAGGGAATTCTCCCTCAAGATCCGAAACACAGTCTGAATATGTTCCACATGAGAATCCCAATCCTTGGAGAAGATCAAAATATCATCCAGATAGATAATCAAAAATTTATCGACAAAGTCTCGGAAAATATCGTTCATGAAGCACTGGAAGACAGAAGGGGCATTAGTGAGCGCAAAAGGCATCACCAGGTACTCAAAATGTCCCTCCGGAGTATTAAACCCGTCTTCCATTCATCCCCCTGCTTAATGCGGATAAGATTATACGCCCCCCTGAGGTCAAGCTTGGTAAACCAGCAAGCACCTCTAACTCTAGAGAATAGATCCGAAATCAGGGGTAACGGATACTGATATTTAATAGTAATTTTATTGAGGGCACGATAATCAATACAAGGCCTTAAAGAACCATCCTTTTTGGCCACAAAAAAAAAAACGGCACCTAAGGGTGAAGAGGATGGTCTAATATGACCCTTCTCCAACGCCTCCTTAATATAGGACCGCATAGCCTCGTGCTCGGGTACAGATAAATTGAAGAGCCGACCCTTGGGAAATTTACACCCCTGGCTTAGTTCAATTGCACAGTCATAACTCCTATGAGGAGGCAAGGACGCAGACTCATTCTCACTAAATACATCATAAAAGTCCGCCAAATAGTCAGGAACATCATGCGGCTGAGGAGAGGTGGAAAAAGCCGGATACTCACAAAAGGCACACCGACAACCCCAACTCACCACAGACACAGATTTCCAATCCAAAACTGGATTATGAATTTGCAACCAGGGAAACCCCAGAACAACGGCATCATGCAGACCATGCAATACCAAAAATCTGCAATTTTCTTGATGGTCTGGGGCGACCCGCATGACCACCTGGGTCCAAAACTGAGGTTTATTTTTAGCCAAAGGAGTAGCATCAATCCCCCTCAAAGGGATAGGCGTCTGCAAAGGTGTAATCGGAAATCCACAACGTTTAGCAAAATCCAAGTCCATTAGGTTTAGCGCTGCTCCCGAATCCACAAAAGCCTTGGCGGAAAATGTGGACAGGGAGCAGATCAGAGTAATTGCCAGAAGAAACTTAGGTTGAACACCACCAACAGAAAACGTGTGTGCAAAGCGTTTCTCTCGTTTAGGACAAACAGAAATAATATGAGAGGCATCTCCACAGAAAAAACACAGCTTATTACGCCTTCTGAACTCCTGACGTTGCGCCTTAAACAAAACTCTATCACATTGCATAGGTTCAGACGTCTGTTCAACCGGTGGCAACACCTCTCGTGCAATCCTGCGTTCACGTAAACGCCGATCAACCTGAATGGCTAATGACATAGAATCGTCCAGACCAGAGGGAACAGGAAATCCCACCATAGTATCTTTTACGGCTTCTGACAAACCCTTCCGAAAGAGAGCAGCCAAGGCATTATCATTCCAGGTAGTAAGGACCGCCCACTTTCGGAACTTTTGACAGTACAACTCTGCAGAATCTCGACCCTGGTTCAATGCCAACAGGGTCTTTTCAGCCTGATCAATAGCATTAGGTTCGTCATACAACAGCCCTAAAGCTTGAAAGAATGCGTTCACATTAGTCAGAATAGGATCATCTGGTTTCAAAGAAAACACCCAATCCTGGGGATCGCCACGCAGCAAAGAGATGACAATTTTAACCTGCTGCGCGGAGCTCCCTGACGAGTTAGGCTTCAAGGCAAAAAATAATTTACAATTATTTTTGAAACTCAAAAATTTAGATCGATCCCCAAAAAATACATCAGGTGTAGGGATCTTTGGTTCAACAGCATGCGAACGAGCAAGGTAGGCGGAAATTCCCCGCACTTCCGCAGCGAGCTGCTCCACACGATCAGACAATTGCTTTATCTCCATTGAGAGAGAAAAAAAAAATTCCCCCTACGGCCTCAGAGATATAGAGGAAAGAATATACACACACCTTTTTTTTTTTTTTAAAACACAATTCTTTCCTGCTATTGAGTACCCAGGATCTGCGGTATGTTGGGTGATTCTGTTATGATTGAGTAACCGTAGGAGGCAAAAACAGAAATGCTAGTTAAGTGCAGAAAACCAGAGAGGTTGGCAGCTATCGGATTGCAGACCCCTGAACCTATCAACACAACTAGCAGTAGCCGTGGGGGGTTCCTACGATGCCCTAGACCCCTCGATCACAGCCGGAGGACTAAATAGCCTAAAGACAGAAAGGGAAATCTAAACTGCCCCAGAGCAGACCCCAAAGCAAAAGGCAGCCCCCCACATATAATGACGGTGAAGAAAGAAAGAACACAACTCAGACAGAAAAATAGACTGAGCAAAGACTGGGCCCAAGCTAACTAGATAGGAAAGGACAGGAAGGCTGCTGTCTGCAATCCATGAAAAACCCTATGAAAATAAGAGCCAACAGACTGACAGTGAAAAAGGCCCTGAAGACGCTAGGCTTCAAAAAGACTATGTCAGTACTCAGGAATATTCTGAAGACAGAGCAACCGACAAAAGGAGATTCAGCTCACCCCAGCAGGGAATGGCAGAATCCAGAAAAACAAGGCAAACAAAAACAAAACACAAATGCTAAAAGGCAAAGCAGAAAACTTAGCTTTAGAGGAGCAGGAATCAGACTGGTCTCTTAGAAGTCCACAGAGAAATCACCCGCAGGGCAGAAGGGCGTCAGCAGCCTTATATCCAGTCCGTGACTCCACTCAGCCAGTCATCATCATTAGGCTCAGGTGCCTGATAATCAGGCTCATTACCTTCCTTTACCAGAATAGGGAGTTCACCAGACCTCAGTGACGAAGGGGAAAATGAACTCACAACAGCACTGTGTCAGATCAGCAATCGGCTGCGCACCCCCCGTGTGCACGGCTGATCGCGATGACGTGCTATCCCATCTATAGTCATAATGTCACAGGTTTCATGGACAGGATAGTACGTCTAATGTCAGAAAGGGGTTAATGTTACACTGCGGCTCCAGTCTAAAGGAAATAAAAAATCCCTGTTATACCAATCAGTGCAGGTCCCAGTGGTCAGACTCAGGAGCCCACCAATCAACAAGTTAAGTCCATTAAGGGCCATTCCTCAATACATACAAATAAAATTTAGTCCTACAATCCTATGTCTAATCCACTGTTGGACTCAAATATTAAAAGGCCTCTGAGCAAGAGCATTATTTGGGCCCCTTGCAGTCAATAACTCATGCAAAATTCCACCTGTTTTGGAGGTGGTAGTCTAGTCTACCCTGGTAAAACTGTGGAAGGGGCCAGGCTTGGGGGGTAGACCACTGCTTACCCTGTTCGGACGCCGCAAACACCAGGCGACTCAAGGATGAGGCGGAGACACATTTCACGTGTAACAGTTCTGAGTTTATTCGTCGTCCTCCTGACGACCCCCAAACGCGCACCGCAGCTTCTTCACACTGTCTCCAGGCCCGGGTACCTGCACCTTCGTTCCAGTCACAGTAACGCACCTCACAGATATTTCACTGGGGGCTGTCCTAGACCAATATACCCCCAGCGCTTCACCTGTCCGAGGTTGTCATCCAGTCGGTACCCCCGGGGCCCCACTTGTCCTGCGATACGTCACCTCGCCTGTCCTGCGGTCCGTCGGGTCAGGGCCACCCCCCTGACTGTCTCTTCTCTGTCCGTCCCCTGGCCGAGCTCTTCTCTCTTCCCTGTCTTCTTCTGAGCTCCTCCCGGGACTAGACTAGACTCGAGCCCCGCCTACTTCTTTTTATCCCCTCTCTCACCGGGAATTCCCCTCCTTGGTTCCTATCTCCCCGCCCCCCATGACTAAGCGTTTCTCAAGCCCTAAGCTGCTGATGAGTCCTGAACTACTCCCCCCATCTTGTGGTCATTTCTAGGTACTGCACTCTCTTGTCTGTCTTACCCAGCTATCACCCTGCTGTCCTTGTCAATCTCTGTCCATAGTGCACCCACCATTCCCTCCTACTTCCAGTCAAGTCTGTCAAGTCACCTTCCCCACAAAATCACATGAAAAGGCAAGTAATGTGCCTGATACACAACTGATCACTGACTGTACTGTAAAACACATGAGTAATATCACAAATAGCTACTTAGGCCGCAAGTCTGTCCCATGACCGGCCTGATGATAGCTTTCAAATCTAGTTATGTTTTACAATGCAAACTCTTTTTGGCAATCTTATATAACCCCTCTATAGGGAGGCACCAACTTTGGAGCCACTTAAAAAGATATATATATCAGGAATCTCATTAAATTTTCCAATTATCTTCTTACAAATTGCAAACTTGTGCTTAAGTGATTTGGGTAATGTAAGGCAATGGCTGGATGATATCAGATCACTTGTACACAGCAGAGAGACAAATGTGATGCTATGATTGTCTCATCATAGATATTGCGACACATTGCTAGGATCTACCATCAATATCTGATTGCTGGGATGTGGCCACTATGACCCATTCTAGTCTAGTGACACGGCATTTTATGGGCGTGGCCAATTAGAGGGCTCTATTCAAGTGCATGGAGCTAGGCCACGCCCACTGGCTGGACTCTGGCCGGGAGTATGTATGTATAACTCATACATAACCTCCAGACCCCTCTCAGAAACCAGCGATTCCCCGCAGTGCATGCGCTGGGGGATTGATAAGTCTGCAGTCACACAGAGTGACGGCAGACTTATAGATTTAGACTGGAGAACTCCTTTAATATGCTAGGCTACTTTTGATATCTATTATGATGTGGTGCGACTAGGATTAAGGGCTTGTGCTAAGGACCGTATTTTTGGTCCCGGATTGTATCACACTTGGACTAATGTTTTTCCATGTGGCCATGCACAAGTCTGTTTTATTTCCCCGGACCAAGACAGTCTGAGGAACAAATTGCAGCGTGCCTGAATAAGATCCGATTAACGGATCACCATTCAAGTCTATAAGTCAGTGGAAACCATTGGACTGCACCCAGATAACATCTTGCGATTTTCATGGACTGACAGAATGAAGAAGATTTGCAGAAGATGGAAAAAAATTGGATCACAGCGTGATCATACGCTGATCAGAGTGTGATTATCATCATTAGGCCGGGGTCAGACATGCGAGTGTGATGCGAGAAACTCACGCAAGTCTCTCGCATCAATACTCGGCACTGCCGCTGGCACTCAGCTGCATAGAAATACATGCAGCTTTACACTCCGGTCCCGAGTGCCGGCGGCAGTGCCGGGTATTGATGCGAGAGACTCCCGCGGGTTTCTCGCATCACACTCGCAAATGTGACCCCGGCCTTAGTCTAATTCTCTCAGATGAGATAAAGTACTGTCGTTTGGCCCTAGCCTATGGCCACGTTCACACATTCAGTATTTGGTCAGTATTTTACATCAGTATTTGTAAGCCAAAACCAGGAGAGGAACAATCAGAGGAAAAGTATAATAGAAACACATCACCACTTCTGTATTTTTTACCCACTCCTGGTTTTGGGTTACAAATAACGAGGTAAAATACTGACCAAATACTGAACGCATGAATGTGGCCTTACTGTGACATGTTAAATAATGAGCCACAATTATGGGAATTTTATCTGCGGCCTAGGATGCCTTCATATGTCCGAGTTTTTTTAGTCCATGTGTGGATTAAGATCTCCGAACCAGCCACAGATCTCGAACACAGCAGCCTGATGGGCATCTATGAGAAATCGTCGTCTCGAAATCAAGGAACGTACACTGACTGTGAATCTCGGACTGTTGGATTTTTTTAATATCTCATACCCTGAGGGACCTCTGTATTAAAAAAATGTATATTTAATTACCTAATATACATAGAGGTGACCCATTGCTTTAAGAATCATTTCACATTGTTATAAATTATCAGATTTGACAAAATTAGTTAGAATTTGTTTTCCGAAAAATCAGCAAAATATTTAGCATCAAGTCCACCATTTGGGTAAATGGGATAGTAAATCCTTGCTGATGTGTGACACCTCCATGACTGTTTCCAGGAGTTTGATTGCAGGACTTTGAGGTCTTGTAACTTTCATTTAAATTCCAGAAGAAGGTAAACACTTTAATCTCCTGTTATCAGTCGTGTCTGTGACCTGGTTCAGAATCTGTCTGTACTAGTAATCCCAGAGCTGTGTCCTCCCTACATTTTAATCCTTGATCTTTATTGACAGAGCAATTTGTAGCCCTATAGAGATGACTTCTAAACAATCCAGAGACACTCCTCTAACTGAGGAACAACAGAGGTCACTCGGCAATCAAGCTCCTCCGCTCCTTCTCATTGACCTCTGTCTACATCTGCACAACATGGACCCAATGGCCTCACATTAGAGATTGTGCCAGCGATAGCTTTAATGGTTTAGATTAGGCTGTGGTCCTTGAAGCCATGATGTCCTGCCACTCACCCCATTGTGAAAGGAGCTCAAATGAAAAAATATTTTCGGTTAAAATTATAACTATTGCTGAACATCTGAGTCACGGAGATGTCCTGTTCTATCTATGTGCTACATTTTGAAAACAGCGCCTTTTTAAAAAAAAAAATTTTTAAGAAGAAGATTGACAATGATGATGATGTTGATTTATCCAAGCATGCTCGGGTGCTAACTGAGTGTCTTCGGCGTGCTCGAAAAATATGTTCGATTCCCGGGGCAGAATGTCTCGCGGCTGTTCAACAGGAATTAACAAACATGAATTTGTCTAAAAAACAGGCAATCCATGTATTTGTTGCGGCTGTTGTACAGCTACGAGACATGCAGCCTCGGGGACTAGAACATATTTTTCGAGCACGCCGAAGACACTCGGTTAGCACCAGAGCATGGTCAGATAACACCTTATCCAAGCACTTTTGTTCATTGCTATGACAGTTTGTATAACTAATACACATGTTAGTACAAAATGATCACATACCGGGTCATAATAATATGGATCTACTACAGACATTCAAAAACGTATTTATAGGGATGCAGGGGCCTCAATTGCACCTGAGCCATGATGCCTGTTGTGCCCAAGCCCTGCCTTATAAGAAGATGCCAGTATTTTGAATGGCACATGTTAAGTGTGGCCCCTGATAAACTTTTTGCCTTGGGATGTAGGAAGTTGCATCTTTCTATAAAGACCCATAATATGGTCATGAACATGAGCCTTTAACAAAGACATATCATCAGGTCTAAAGTGGCCAGTGTGTTCTCTAATATTATCCCTGTTGACACCTTGAGAAAACTGTTCCAGAGACGTAGGAGTTTTTATTCAGTGCTAATTTTTATGGTCTTTGCCAAAGAGGTGTTGTTCGCAGGAACCTCTGGGGTGTTTCTTTAGGCTGCACTGCATAATTATCCCTTAGTAAAGAACAATGAAATTAGCACTAAATAAAAAGTACAATATCTCTAGAACTGTATATTGGATTTTTAAAAAACAAAAAAAAGGAATTATTCAGCATAGCATCGAGAATAAAATTAAAACAAAAAACTTGCCTGGAGACAAAAAAGTAATAGTGCATATAAATAAGATTGGGTACTTATTAAACACAGGTGGGGCCTGTGGCATTTACAGTGGGGCAAAAAAGTATTTAGTCAGTCAGCAATAGTGCAAGTTCCACCACTTAAAAAGATGAGAGGCGTCTGTAATTTAAATCATAGGTAGACCTCAACTATGGGAGACAAACTGAGAAAAAAAAATCCAGAAAATCACATTGTCTGTTTTTTTTTCATTTTATTTGCATATTATGGTGGAAAATAAGTATTTGGTCAGAAACAAGCAATCAAGATTTCTGGCTCTCACAGACCTGTAACTTCTTCTTTAAGAGTCTCCTCTTTCCTCCACTCATTACCTGTAGTAATGGCACCTGTTTAAACTTGTTATCAGTATAAAAAGACACCTGTGCACACCCTCAAACAGTCTGACTCCAAACTCCACTATGGTGAAGACCAAAGAGCTGTCAAAGGACACCAGAAACAAAATTGTAGCCCTGCACCAGGCTGGGAAGACTGAATCTGCAATAGCCAACCAGCTTGGAGTGAAGAAATCAACTGTGGGAGCAATAATTAGAAAATGGAAGACATACAAGACCACTGATAATCTCCCTCGATCTGGTGCTCCACGCAAAATCCCACCCCGTGGGGTCAGAATGATCACAAGAACGGTGAGCAAAAATCCCAGAACCACGCGGGGGGACCTAGTGAATGAACTGCAGAGAGCTGGGACCAATGTAACAAGGCCTACCATAAGTAACACACTACGCCACCATGGACTCAGATCCTGCAGTGCCAGACGTGTCCCACTGCTTAAGCCTGTACATGTCCGGGCCCGTCTGAAGTTTGCTAGAGAGCATTTGGATGATCCAGAGGAGTTTTGGGAGAATGTCCTATGGTCTGATGAAACCAAACTGGAACTGTTTGGTAGAAACACAACTTGTCGTGTTTGGAGCAAAAAGAATACTGAGTTGCATCCATCAAACACCACACCTACTGTAAAGCATGGTGGTGGAAACATCATGCTTTGGGGCTGTTTCTCTGCAAAGGGGCCAGGACGACTGATCCGGGTACATGAAAGAATGAATGGGGCCATGTATCGTGAGATTTTGAGTGCAAACCTCCTTCCATCAGCAAGGGCATTGATGATGAAACGTGGCTGGGTCTTTCAACATGACAATGATCCAAAGCACACCGCCAGGGCAACGAAGGAGTGGCTTCGTAAGAAGCATTTCAAGGTCCTGGAGTGGCCTAGCCAGTCTCCAGATCTCAACCCTATAGAAAACCTTTGGAGGGAGTTGAAAGTCCGTGTTGCCAAGCGAAAAGCCAAAAACATCACTGCTCTAGAGGAGATCTGCATGGAGGAATGGGCCAACATACCAACAACAGTGTGTGGCAACCTTGTGAAGACTTACAGAAAACGTTTGACCTCTGTCATTGCCAACAAAGGATATATCACAAAGTATTGAGATGAAATTTTGTTTCTGACCAAATACTTATTTTCCACCATAATATGCAAATAAAATGAAAAAAAAACAGACAATGTGATTTTCTGGATTTTTTTTTCTCAGTTTGTCTCCCATTGTTGAGGTGTACCTATGATGTAAATTACAGACGCCTCTCATCTTTTTAAGTGGTGGAACTTGCACTATTGCTGACTGACTAAATACTTTTTTGCCCCACTGTAAATAGTTTCCCATTAGTGGGTGTCCTGCTCCTGCTCGGCCCTTATTCTCACTGTGGTAATTTTTGACACATGGTAAAGTTTTAATATTAGAGGTTAGGACCAACCCGATTGTGGGACACCTTGTCACTGGTGGGATGGCTTTTACGCTTTTTTTGATCAAAAACGGTGCTTACTAAGTACCGCATGTTATTTATATACATTATTGATTTAATTTACTTACAGCAGGGTATATTTTTATTTTTTTTGTATCTTGAGTTTTGTCTGTTTGATGGCCAGTGTGAACATGCTCCTACACATTTCATGTATACCAACTTATTCGCCAATTATTTTCTTTCGGATTTGATAAATGTATAGTAGCTGCGTGTCCCATCAATGGGACCCACATCTATCTCAATAAAGGGTCAATAAAGGGTCCGTGGTGCACACAGCTGTTAGTGGAGCAGCAGTCAATATTTCTATGCAAGTAAATGTGAATTCCGACCACATAGTGGAGAGCAACATGGCTCAGTTCTTATGTTAAATGTAGATCATATTTGTGGGATCTGCATATATTATACATTTAATGCATATACTGTATCATAAATGTATAAGCTATATGTTGCAGTTATGTGAAAAAGTGTTTGCTTCTTCCTCATTTCCTACTCTTTTGCATGTTTCTCACACTTAAATGTTTCAGATCAGCAAACAAATGTAAATATTAGACAAAGATAACACAAGTAATCTTAAAATGTAGTTTTTAAATGAAGGTCTTTATTATTAATGTAAAAAGAAATCCAAACCTATAGGGCCCTGTGTGCAAAAGAGATTTCCCCCTAAACCTAATAACTAGTTGGGCCACCCTTCACACCAAAACTGCAATTAAGCTTTTGCAATAACTGGCAATAGCTTTTTGCAATGCTCTGGAGGAATTGTTGGCCACTCAAGATGAGCCTTTATGGTCTTATTGCTCAGCAGTGGTTTTCGTCTTGGAACTCTGCCATGCAGGCCATTTTTTGCCCAGTCTCTTTCTTACGGTGGAGTCATGAACACTGACTTTAACTGAGGCAAGTGAGGTCTGCAGTTCTTTGAATGTTGTTGTGGGGTCTTCTGTGACCTCTTGGATGAGTCGTTGCTGTGCTCTTGGGGTAATTTTGATTGGCCGGCCACTCCTGGATAATGGCTCTCACTGTGGTTCGCTGGAGTCCCAAAGCTTTAGAAATGGCTTTATAACCTTTTTCAGACAGATAGTCTCTATTACTTAGTTTCTCATTTGCTCCAGAACATGTTAGGCATTGTTCATACATGTATGAGAGGTCAGTTTTTCTGTGTCATTAAAAGAACAGCACTCATTGAAGGGACTCAACTCAGAATGGGAACTTATTTTCAAGGAAAGGCTCCATGGGAAAAAAAAATGCAAACTTGCAAATACCAGTCAAACCAGAGACACATTTGTAGACAGGACTGTTTCGGGATTCTTCTCTCTCATCAGTGCAGAGCACGGTTTTGATGAACTGAATTAGATATCATAGATGCATCTCACGGGAGTACTAGCTCTCAAAGAAGATATCAACTCAGTATACAGAATTATTTTCAACACAATGCTCCGTGGGAAAAAGAATTATGCAAACTACAACATACCAGCTGAGCCAGTGCATCTGATTTGGCAAGGGGCGGACACAGACTGTAGTGGGCCCCTGTGCAAGAAATTTTTTGGGCCCCCCCCCCGTCCTTCATAGGCCAACAAGTTATGTAAACATATAGATAGGTAATATATATAGGCACCCCCATTTCCCTTTGTTTCATAATGCTCTCCCCCATATGCGGTCTACTTTTGGCATAGTGCTTCTCGCCCTATGTGGCCCCCCAGTTTATGCTGCTTCTCCCCATGTGGCCCCCCCAGTTTATGCTGTTTCTCCCCTTATGTGGGCCGCCCGTTTCATGTTTTTTCTCCCCCCCATGTGCCGTCCCATTCATGAGCAGCCAAGCATCTCCCCAGGGCCCCCCCCCCCATTCATGAGCAGTCATGCTTCTCCCCAAGGCCCCCCGATTCATGAGCAGCCATGCTTCTCCCCAGGGGCCCCCCATTCATGAGCAGCCAAGGCCATGCTTCCCTTCTCCACAGGCCAGGGGCCCCCCATTCATGAGCAGCCAGGCCATCATGCTTCAGTTCTCCCCCAGGACAGAGCCCGCCAGAATCATGCCTGCCATGTTCAGTTCTCCCCCTCCTCAGGAGCCCCCCAAAATCATGCCTGTGCCTCGGTCCCAGTCCCTCAGTCCTGCTCAGTTCAGGTAGTACTCTTACCTGGAGCAGGCAGGGCAGGCCAGACCAAGAGGATGCATCCATTCCACACTGTCCAGTGTCCGCACTCCACACATTCCTGAACTGCTGCAGCATAGGGGCAGGGGCAGGGCTGCCACTAGGAATTTCGGGGCCCCATACTGGGAAAATTTTCAGGGCCCCCGTAAGACTCCGCCCAGGCTCCACCCCAGCCCCGCCTCCACCCTTCAAACTGTCCACAGTCCCACCGCCCTCTCTTGGAAAACTCCACTTCTCACCAATCACACATTAACAGTTCCCATCACCAGATCACACATATAGCCGGCAGATTTTTTTTTTCGCCAAAATATTTTTCAAGCCGCCATCACAACACTGTAGACATTTTTGGCCAAGCTCTACTCTACTGTAAACTATTAAATATTTGTTAAAATATGCAATACAATTTAGGTGCATTTGTATTAATTTTCAATTTTTAAAATGACCATTAATATCACATACAATGGACAAATACTGCCACACCATGACCAGACACAATATTACCACCATATGGTGACCTATAATTAATACCACATACAAGGAACAAATACCGCCACACCAGGACCAGACTATATATTACTACCACAGTGACCGAATAATGCCACATACAAGGAACAAATACCACCGCACCATGACCAGACCACATATTACCACCACAAAGTGACCAAATAATAGCACATACAAGGGACAAATACCACCGCACCATGTCCAGACCACATATTACCACCACAGAGTGACTGAATACTACAATACTGATCAGTAATAAAAAAACCAATACTATTGCTATAAGTGCCATTATGCACAGGGGATCTGTACTTACTATCCAGTGTCTGTGTATTGGTAATACAGTAATTAATGACATTATACACAGGAGCTCTGTATATAATGTACAGGTAATACAGTGATCACGGGTGACATTATACACAGGACCTCTGTATATAGTATACAGTGTATAGTGTTAGTGTACAGGTAACACACTAACTCACTAGTGATGTCTCTAGGTGAAGTCCTTCATCCTTCATAGCTCATATGGTCCTTCATCCTTGCTTTTCATCTTTCATCCAGCACAGATCGCCATCACTTCTTCCAGCCAGGGCTCTGCTCTTCTCTGCAGGAAATAACACAGTTATCTAGAGCTCCGCTTGCAGAACACATTACTTATTTTTTTCCTAACTTCTACACTACACCACATGAAGAAAAAAAGGCAACATAGTATCACTCTACACAGTAACAGGACTGCCCCCCCATTTAAAACAGTATACTCAAAAAATAAAATAAATACATCAATGCAGTAATAATATCCTTTAATTAGCCCCTATGGTAATAATATCACCCATCATGGCCCCCGTGTGTCTCATTCCTGGCTTCAGCCATATGTTCTCCCATCCCACCCTCATGAGTATCCATTGCTCCCCATATGATCTTCCCATCTGTCTCCATCATATCCATCCTGCCCCATGATCCTTCCCCATCTGTCTACAATCCTGCCCCATGTCTCCATTTTGCCCTGTTTCCAATTATGCCCCTTGTGTCTTTCATCCTGCCCTTTTGTCTCCAGTCATGCCCCCTGTGTCTGCAATCATGCCCACTGTACCCGCAATCCTGCCCCCATGTCTTTCATCCTGTCCCCTTTGTGTCCAATCATGCCCCCTGTACCTGCAATCCTGCCCCCTGTGTCTCCAGTCCTGCCCCTTGTGTCTGCCATCCTGCCCCTTGTGTCTGCCATCCTGCCCCCAGTGTTTGCCATCCTGCCCCCAGTATCTCCAATCCTGCCCCCTGTATCTACCCTGCCCCATCTCCATCCTGCCCCCAATGTCTCTAATCCTGCCCTGTCTCCATCCTGCCCCCAATGTCTCCATCCTGCCCCATCTCCATCCTGCCCCCAATGTCTCCAATTATGCCCATCTCCATTCCTGCCCCCTTCTCCATCCTGCCCCTCTCTCCAATCCTGCCCCATCTCCATCTTGCCCCCAATGTCTCCAATCATGCCCCATCTCCAATCCTTCCCCGTCTCCATCCTGCCCCTGCCTCCAATCCTGCCCCATCTCCATCCTGCCCCGTCTCCAATCCTGCCCCGTCTCCAATCCTGCCCCTGCCTCCAATCCTGCCTCATCTCCAATCCTGGCCCATCTCCATCCTGCCCCCAATGTCTCCAATCCTGCCCTGTCTCCATCTTGCCCCAATGTCTCCAATCCTGCCCCCATCTCCATCCTGCCCCCTCTCCATCTTGCCCTGTCTCCATCTTGCCCCGTCTCCATCCTGCCCCCCGTCTCCATCCTGCCCCCCGTCTCCATCCTGCCCCCCGTCTCCATCCTGCCCCCCGTCTCCATCCTGCCCCCCGTCTCCATCCTGCCCCCAATGTCTCCAATTCTGCCCCCAATGTCTCCATCCTGTCCCCAATGTCTCCATCCTGCCCCATCTCCATCCTGCCCCCATGTCCATCCTGCCCCCAATGTCTCCAATCATGCCCCCTTCTCCATCCTGCCCATCTCAAATCCTGCACCATCTCCAATCCTGCACCATCTCCATCCTGCCCCCAATGTCTCCAATCATGCCCCGTCTCCAATCCTGCCCATGCCTCCAATCCTGCCCCATCTCCATCCTGCCCTGTCTCCAATCCTGCCCCGTCTCCATCCTGCCCCTGCCTCCAATCCTGCCCCATCTCCAATCCTGCCCCATCTCCAATCCTGCCCCATCTCCAATCCTGCCCCCAATGTCTCCAATCCTGCCCTGTCTCCATCATGCCGCCATCTCCATCCTGCCCCCAATGTTACCAATCCTGCCCTGTCTCCATCCTGCCCCCGTCTTGAATCCTGCCCCCGTCTCCAATCCTGCCCCCATCTCCAATCCTGCCCCCAATGTCTCCAATCCTGCCCCAGTCTCCAATCCTGCCCCCAATGTCTCATACATAGTAACATAGTTAGTAAGGCCGAAAAAAGACATTAGTCCATCCAGTTCAGCCTATAAAATTCTGTCAGAATAAATCCCCTGATCTACGTCCTTCTAAAGAACCTAACAATAACTGTAAGATACAATATTGTTACGCTCCAGGAAGACATCCAGGCCTCTCTTGAACCCTTCGACTGAGTTCGCCATCACCACCTCCTCAGGCAGGGAATTCCAGATTCTCACTGCCCTAACAGTAAAGAATCCTCTTCTATGTTGGTGGAAAAACCTTTTCTCCTCCAGACGCAGAGAATGCCCCATTGTGACAGTCACCTTCCTTGGTATAAACAGATCCTCGGAGAGATATTTGTATCGTTCCCTTATATACTTATACATGGTTATTAGATCGCCCCTCAGTCGTCTTTTTTCTAGACTAAATAATCCTAATTTTGCTAATCTCTCTGGGTATTGTAGTTCCCCCATCCCCTTTATTAATTTTGTTGCCCTCCTTTGTACCTGCTCTAGTTCCTTTATATCCTTCCTGAGCACCGGTGCCCAAAACTGTACACAGTACTCCATGTGCGGTCTAACCAGAGATTTGTACACAGGCAGTATAATGCTCTCATCATGTGTATCCAGACCTCTTTTAATGCACCCCATGATCCTGTTTGCCTTGGCAGCCGCTGCCTGGCACTGGCTGCTCCAGGTAATTTATCATTAACTAGGATCCCCAAGTCCTTCTCCATGTCAGATTTATCCAGTGATTTACCGTTCAGTGTGTAATGGTGATATTAATTCCTTCTTCCCATGTGTATAACCTTACATTTATCATTGTTAAACTGCATCTGTCACCTTTCGGCCCAAGTTTCCAACTTATCCAGATCCATCTGTAGCAGAATACTATCTTCTCTTGTATTGACTGCTTTACATAGTTTTGTATCATCTGCAAATATCGATATTTTACTGTGCAAACCCTCTACCAGATCGTTAATAAATATGTTGAAGAGAATAGGTCCCAACACAGACCCCTGCGGTACCTCACTGGTCACAGCGACCCAGTTAGAGAATATGCCATTTATAACCACCCTCTGCTCTCTCCAATCCTGCCCTGTCTCCAATCCTGCTCCCCGTCTCCAATCTTGCCCTGTCTCCAATCCTGCCCCCATCCTGTCCTGTCTCCAATCCTTCCTCATATCCATCTTGCCCCCTATGTCTCCAATCCTGCCCCAATGTCTCCAATCCATCCCCATCTCCATCCTGCCCCGTCTCCAATCCTGCCCCATCTCCATCTTGCCCCCAATGTCTCCAATCCTGCCCCCAATGTCTCCATCCTGCCCCGTCTCCAATCCTGCCCCCGTCTCCAACCTGCCCCATCTCCATCCTGCCCCCATCTGCATCCTGCCCCCAATGTCTCCAATCATTCCCCGTCTCCAATCCTGCCCCCTCTCCATCCTGCCCCTGCCTTCAATCCTGCCCCGTCTGCATCTTGACCCCAATGTCTCCAATCCTGCCCCCGTCTCCAATCCTGCTCGTCTCCATCTTGCCTCCCCCTGTCTCCAATCTGCCCTGGCAGGATGGAGACACATGGTCCATGTGTCTCCATCCTGCAGTGAAACATAATAATTAAATTAAAAAAAAAAAAAATTCTTACCTGGTCAAGCTCCTGCCCCCTGATCACATGACGATGACATCACCACAGGTCCTCCAACGCTTTGGCGCTGCTCTCCACTCCTCTCCTCCTGCGCTCCACATAGCTAATTTGAAAACTGAATAATAAGCCATGCGGTGCAGGAGGCTGGAGGGCCCCCCTCTCCCCCGGGCCCCGTTCAATGAACGGTCTGCATGGGCGGTAGGTCAGCCCCTGGATTTGGCCATCCATTACCCTGATTTATACTGATGAGGGGCAAGAACTTTTAAACGGAGGGGCACAGAATAAAACGAAAATCTGTTCCAGAATCAGTGGCGCATCGACAATTGATGAAGGTACACAGTTAAAATTAGAAATAAAAAATCAAGTGAAATGTCATATTTAAAAAACATGGCCACTTTAACAATCATCTCATATACGCCACAAGTCCCTGTTTTTACAATTACAATCTATTCAAATTAGGATAGCACAGTCGGAAAATCTGACAGGTTACTATTACATGAACCGTTCATACAATGGGGAAGATTAGTATTTGATACACTGCCGATTTTGCAAGTTTTCTCACCTACAAAGAATGGAGAGGACTGTATTTTTTTATTGTAGGTACACTATAGCTGTGAGAGACAGAATCTAAAAATAAAAACCAGAAAATCACATTGTATGATTGATAAATCTGCACCCTACAGTCAACTGAAACTGCACTTATCAAAGTGACCAATGACCTTCTGACAGCAAAACGTAACGGTGACCACTCTCTGCTCATTCTTCTCGACCTATCTGCAGCTTTCAACACTGTTGACCACCATCTCCTACTCTCTAGGCTCCAGTCACTAGGCATTAAGGACACTGCTCTCTCCTGGTTCTCTTTCTATCTTTCTGACCGCTCCTTCAGTGTTTTGTTCTCTGGCTCCACGTCATGTCCTCTTCCTCTCGCTGTCGGGGTACCTCAGGGCTCAGTCCTTGGCCCCCTTCCATTCTCTCTCTACACGGCCCCAATTGGACAGACCATCAGCAGATTTGGCTTTCAGTACCATCTTTATGCTGATGACACACAACTATACACGTCATCCCCCAACCTTACCCCCGCTGTACTACAGAAGTCCAGTGACTGTCTGTCCGCAGTCTCCAACATCATGTCCGCTCTCTATCTGAAACTCAACCTCTCCAAAACTGAACTTCTTCTGCTTCTGCCGTCTACTAACCTCCCTTAATCTGACATTTCCCTCTCCGTGGGTGGCACTATAATAACACCCCGGCAGCAGGTACGCTGTCTGGGTGTTATGTTTGACACCAATCTCTCCTTCACATCCCATATACAATCTCTTGCCCGCTCTTGCCGCTTACACCAAAAGAACATCTCTAGAATCCGCCCTTTTCTCACCATGGAAACAGCAAAAACCCTCACTTGTCGCATTGATCCACTCCCGCCTGGACTACTACAACGCTCTATTAATTGGCCTCTCTGTTACTCGATTATACCCTCTCCAGTCCATACTTAATGCAGCAGCAAGGGTCATCCAATTGGCTAATCGGTACTCAGACACGTCCACTCTTCGCCAGTCCTTACACTGGCTGCCCATTCATTATAGGATCCAATTCAAAGTACTTGTTCTCACCCAAAAAGCTCTCCACAGTGCCGCACCCCCCTACATCTCCTCCCTCATGTCTGTTTATCGACCTAACCGACCGCTGCACTTTGCAAGCGACTTTCAACTAACCTCTGCACTAATCCATACCTCCCACTCCCGACTCCAAGACTTCTCCCGCGCTGCACCAATCCTCTGGAATGCTCTACCCTAAGAAATTAGGACTATCCACAATTTGCATAGTTTCAGGCGCTCCCTCAAAACACATTTGTTCAGAGCGGCCTATCACGTTCACTAATCAAAGTCATTCTATGTGTAAGTGTGCATGTGTAGCCCATTCACTATCTCCATCCATCCCTCACTCCCTCAAGTTGGCTGGACCATCATTGTAAATACATCATTTTAAATACACACCTGTACTTTGTATCTCCCCCACCTCTTATTTTGCTTTAATTATTGCATTGTTTTCGTTGTTACTTATGACTTGTGTTTTGAAACTGTTAAACTGTAAAGCGCTGCGGAATATGTTGGCGCTATATAAATAAAGATTCTTATTATTATAAATAATTAAAATGTATTTTATTGCATGGAATAAGTTTTTGATCATCGACCAACCAGCAAGAAATCTGGTTCTCACAGACATGTTAGTTTTTCTTTAACAAGCCTCCTACTCTCCACTCATTACCTGTATTAATTGCGCCTGCTTTAACTCATTACCTGCATAAAAGACACCTGTCTACACACTCAATCAATCACACTCAAACCTCTCTACCATGGCCAAAACCAAAGAGTTGTCTAAGGACATCGGGGACAAATTGCAGACCTGCATAAGGCCGGGAAGGGCTACAGGACAATAGGAAAGCAGCTTGGTGAGAAGGCAACAACTGTTGATGCAATTATTAGAAAACTTTTTGTTATCAACTCCACTTGCCGTTTTTGGGGGAAGAAGGATGATTACAACCCCAAAACACCGTCCCAACTATGAAGAAAGTTGGGAGAAACATCACACTTTGAGGGTGCTTTTCTGCAAAAGGGACAGGTTGACTGCACCATATTGAAGGGAGGATGGATGGGGTCATGTATAGTGAGATTTTGCCCAATAACCTCCTTCCCTCAGTAAGAGCATTGAAGATGGGTCATAGCTGGGTCTTCCAGCATGATAATGACCCGAAACACACAGCAAGGGCAACTAAGGAGTGGCTCTGTAAGAAGCATTTTAAAGTTCTGGAGTGGCATAACCAGTCTCCAGATCTGAACCCAATATAAAATCTTTGGAGAAAGCTGAAACTCAATGTTACGACCTGGAAGATCTGTAAAGAGGAGGGGGCCAGAATCCCTGCTGCAGTGTGTGCAAACTTGGTCTAGGACTACAGGAAACATCTGACCTTTGTAATTGCAAACAAAGGTTTCTGTACCAATTATTAAGTTCTGTTTTGCCTTGTATCAAAACACTTATTTTATGCAATAAAATGCAAATTAATTATGTAAAAATCTTACAATGCGATTTTCAAGATTCTGTCTCACACAGTTGAAGTGTACCTACGATAAAAATTACAAGCCTTTCTATTCTTTACAGGTGAGAAAAATTGGAAAAATCGGCAGCGTATCAAATACTTATTTTCTCCATTGTATATATAATGATGTATTTCCATTGCTGAAATAACAGCAACATATATCTATGCAGAGTCAGAGGCTCAGCTCAAACATTCCACTGCAGGGGTGAAGCTGCTATGATTTATGATATAGAAAACAGCCAGTACCTCTGTCAAAGTCAACAGAGCCGATAATAAATTAATGGAGTCCATAGGCACCGCTGCAATCTGTCGTGCGACATATCATAAACAGCATTTTGACTCACCTAAAGGTCCCCATACACGTTAGAAGGAAGTTGGCTTTTTATTAGGAAGGACGGGACAGCTATGTGATGTATATGGCGGCCTCCTCCCCCGACAGATGATTTGGGGAAGAAAAGCATTGACAGTTGGATATACACCGCCTGATCCTTATGTTTTCCATGGAGATATGTGGCTGCCAAAGTTATCTGTGGCTTTCTCCTCTCTCCCCATTCAAAAGACAAGAAATCTCATCTGAGCCAAACAGTCATATGCAATGGGGGGTCGGGAGAGATAGCTGGTGGCCATACTTGGCTGGCTAATTGGAGTTGACAGCGAATATAACTGACACTTGACAGACATTTGCACTCTCTTCTGCCTCTTTCCGAGATGACTGACATTCTTCTGGTGACGGACAGTCCGGCTCTTCTTAGTCATCTGGATCATTTGGCTATGCTCACCAAAAAAAAGTGCCAGCTCTTTTGGGTCCCAAACAGGCCACATGCTCAGGTGAATATGTGGCACCCCAGAGTCCGGTTGCCACAGTGACATTGCCTCCCTCTATGGGGTGATGTCTTACCTGGAGGCAGGGGGGTCCCCATACCAGGTAACACAGTTTACATGTCAATTCCTGCTAGGCCAGAAAGGGGAGCTTCCTTATAAATTCTGGCCAGCAGGTGGGGTTAGTGAGTCAGTAAGAAGTCAGCTGAGAGAGTAAACAAGAGAGTTGTCATGGAAACAGGAGCAGTTGGAGCTCATGACAAGAGACAGTTAGAGACAGCTGGAGTTGGTCTGTGGAGAGGGAAGGGACAGGAGCGGAGACAAGGGCTCTGGGGAACTAAAATTGCATATAGCTGACCCCAGAGCGAAGCGCTGATAAAAAGGGATGCCAGAGTCCTTGGCTGGTCGGGTGCTGTACGCCCTGACAGCCGAATCTGGAGTGCAGGGGACTGCAAGTTCCTTGGCCATACTAAACACCTGAAGGCATGGCAGCAGACCAAGACCCCGGGGCTGACAGTGAAAAGGACAGTGCCCGTGATATAGGCTCACGCTCTCAGCCATACAGGTTAGCAATCATCATGCAGGAGAGGGCCGCAGCTTAGCTACAAGCAGCAGGGACCCGAAAACAGAGCGCAGAAGGAAGGTCCCCAACCTCATCTGGCAGGATCCCCTGAATGCCTCCAGGCGAGCTGGACTCAATCCGTCATCTGTATGCAGTACCCCAGATTGCATTTATGTTCAAGTAAAAGGTAAAGAAAACTGCACCTCTCTGTGTCCTTCACTTATTCTCTGCACCCCAACGTTCACCACGATCTGAACAATCAAATATATTTGCCCTAGGGCCCCGCTCTACCCGTGGGGAGCTGAACCATCTTTACTGCGTCACCATCTGCCCCAGTGGACCAAAACCGCAGCGTCGGCCGCCCATTGCCGAACACCATGGGTGGCGTCACGACCAAACACCACATCATTTTCCTCTATTTTTATTTACTGGACACCCAGGGCCACGGACCAGGTCACTGCCACCATGACATCCCCTTGAAAGAACCTGACCGGCCCGGTAAAGAGTAACCTAAGGCCCTGCGGGGCACTCCATACATATATTTATGGTAAAATCACCATAGTCCGATAACTCGACAGCTGATGCCCATCGTTTTGCCCCGGTGAGAGCCATTCATGTACAGCGAGTGACTCTCACTTCCATCGTTCACAGAAGGGAGTCGGCTCATTGTGCTGGATCGGTCATGACCGACCCATCACTACAAGCTCCTGCGTCAATACTTTTTGTAGGACAACTGGTCTGACCTTGCAATATGCTGACCTTACACGGGATTACAAATCAGTTTTTACTTATTGCCAGAAAACGACGATGGGGTCATTTGAACAATTATATGACTAATAGGAGGAACAATGTGGCCTTTTTTTTGGCTTCTCAACACAAATCTAAAGCTTCCCTCGGGTAAGTAAAGCTAGAACATCCCAGGTAATTCCTTTAATGTATTTTAACAATACACAGGTTCTTGTGGAAAACCAAGGGGAGGAATGAGAAATGAAAAGCTCACATGAAGACCAAATCACTTCTACATGTCGCGGTGATACAGTTACCTTGGAAAGTGCAAGCCTCTCGTGAACTTTTGACAGATCTAATCCTGCACGCATCTTATCAAAGATCAAACCTGTACTTTGCACCAGCTTTTAAAAACACTTTCAAAAGTTATTAATAGTTTCAAATTGCATCAATATGGTTTCCTGCCCTCAGGAGGCCCCTTTGTTCCTACAATCGCTAATAGAAAGTTAACAGCAATACTTTAATTGCTTTCACTTTTTTCGATGCAAACTTAAGAGTCATTAAGCTTTAGAAATCTCCTTTCTCACAGATAACATCTCCTGCCCGGAGGAATGGGAATTAGACAGTATTTACAAGAATTAAAGCTAATTTTATTGCATATCACATTTGCCATCTGCCTCAGGCGCCAATATTAGGGGATTTATCACAAATCTAAATATTGGAAGATTGCAAGAAACCTATTGTTTCAATGTGAACTTCACAGATTTTTTTTTTCTCCTGGAAACAATGTGTTTGGTGTCTGGGTCTAAGAGGTATTAAAGGGAATCTGTCAGCAGGTTTTCATATGTAATTTGAGAGCAGCATAATATACGGTTAAAGGTACTCATTCCAGCGACGTGTCACTTACTGGGCTGCTTGGTGCCGTTTTGATAGGATCCCGGTTTTAGCTGTTGTAGATGTATCAGTGGTCATACAGCTAAACTTTGTATAACCCCGCCCACATCACTGATTGGCAGCTTCCTGTGTACAGTGTCAGCAAGCTGCCAATCAGTGGTGAGTGTGGGGTAACATAGATTAGCTGGACAACTGTACACATGAGATCTAATCTTCGGGTGATAATCACCTGCTGAAAAAACACTGATTGTATCGAAACAACAATACACAACCTAATAATACATGACACATTGCATCAGGCTCTCTTGTCCTATATTATTCTGCTCACAGGTAAAGTAGTGAAAACCTTCTATCAGACACCCTTTCATAATAGGTGATAGATAAATGCATTGCCTGCAATCTACTAGCGGAGTTTTCAAGCAATAGCCAGAAAATGGAACCCTGGGAATTAGGACGGGTTTTTTTTTTGTGTGTACTAGAAAAAAAAGACAGATTTTCATCAGTGTGTTTTTCTAACATCAGAATTTAATCAGTTTTTCATGTATGCAAAAAAAAAAAAAAAGATATCGGTTTCTAGTTACTTTTAGCAAACGTTGAAAAACAGACAGCACTGAGATACAACTATGATACTATTAGGCTACTTTCACATGTCCATCGGTGGCATTCCGGCACCGTGCGACAAAAAGATGGAGTGCCGGATACAGCCGTCAACGGAGGGACCGGAAGTATATGCGGCGCATCTTACGGCGCCTGACACGGCTATGTTGCAAAGGAGTCGCCGGGGAAGAAAAGGATCCACGAGCCGGTGAATGGGAAAAAAGAGGGGGAGAAGCCAGCGCTGCTTGTGGTCAGAACGTAATACATAAAGTGTGAAAACACACATTGGTTTCTATCTGCATTCAAAAATGAGACATTTAGCAAAAAATTGATCAATTGTTTGAGCTACCCCGCCACGTCAAGGCAGTCTCGTATGGGGAGTCCTACTCTACGTTTTTTATGTTCGCTGTGCCATTACGGCCTCCTAAATGTATAAAAGCAAGACCTCATTACATGCACACTGTACCTCAAGCATTTCAGAATCGCTCCTATGGCACCAGAGAGGACAAGCGCAGGTAAGGCCTGTTTCACACTTCCGTTTTTGTGTCCGCCAAACGGATCCGTTTCCGTTTTTTTGACGGAAACTGATGCAAACGGATCCGGTTTTTTAAAAACGGATCCGTTTTTTTGACGGATCCGCGGTAACCGTAATGGAAGTCTATGGGACAAAAAAACGGATCCTGCAAAAAATGGCGGATCCGTTTTTTTACGGAAAACAACGGCTTTTGACGGATTTGAAAAAACGGAAGTGTGAAACAGGCCTAAAGGTTAGCCAGGTCCATGCAGACATTTCAGGTCCAACCTCCACACTGCCTGACCAGCACCACAGATAAAGGACGATCCAGGCCCAGATATAGGTGCGTAATCAAATAAAGCCTAGGGCAGGGCAGGGCTGCCGTTAATGTGAACAGCAGCCTAGATCAATCACTAAGAAAACAGAAAGAATGGCGTACATGACCCAGCGCGCACGGCTACAGTGGTGGTCAGCCACAAAACCAATATCAAGAAAAAAGAGGGGGAGAAGCCAGCGCTGCTTGTGGTCAGAACGTAATACATAAAGTGTGAAAACACACATTGGTTTCTATCTGCATTCAAAAATGAGGTCTTGCTTTTATACATTTAGGAGGCCGCAATGGCACAGCGAACATAAAAAACGTAGAGTAGGACTCCCCATACGAGACTGCCTTGACGTGGCGGGGTAGCTCAAACAATTGATCAATTTTTTGCTAAATGTCTCATTTTTGAATACAGATAGAAACCAATGTGTGTTTTCACACTTTATGTATTACGTTCTGACCACAAGCAGCGCTGGCTTCTCCCCCTCTTTTTTCTTGAGCCGGTGAATGGGGTATGAAAAAGAGAGAGAGAACGGGGTATGAAAAAGAGATAGAGAACGGGGTATGAAAGAGAGAGAGAGAACGGGGTATGAAAGAGAGAGAGAGACCGGGGTATGAAAGAGAGAGAGAGAGACCGGGGTATGAAAGAGAGAGAGAGAGACCGGGGTATGAAAGAGAGAGAGAGACCGGGGTATGAAAGAGAGAGAGAGACCGGGGTATGAAAGAGAGAGAGAGAGATATCCGGGCATGCGCACAGGGTAAAACCGTGCATGCGGTGGCCGGATCAGGTAGAAGCCTGATCCGGCGGCTGGAATGTGCCACTGAGAAACATTGTCCCGCAGAGCCGGAAGGGCCGCATACGTCCATGCCGGACAAAAAAAACACTGCAGCACCCGTCCTGTCCGGCCGCCGGACAGAGGAATTCAGCCGGATCCGGTAAAAACCGGAACAAACGGAAGCACATGCAGCGCGATCCGGCGCATGTGCTTCTCAATGACAAAAAAACACATCCGGCGGTAAAAAAAACGGATCCTTTTTTTTACACACTTGCCGGATTGTGCCTGATGGCACAAACTAGATGTGTGAAAGAGGCCTTAGGCCTCTTTCACACATCAGTTTTTCACCGTCAGGCGCGAGCCGGCTTTTTTTTGTAAAACCGGATCCGGCGAAATGCAATGCCGGATCCAGTTTTTCCTCATTGACTTGCATTAGCGCCGGATCGCGCCGGATGGCATTGCGTTTCATCCGTTTTTTGCTGGATCCGGCTACTTGTCTCATTCCGGCGTCTGGAAAAAATGGCTACTGTAACGTTTTTTGTCTCCGGCGAAAAAGCCGGAAGCGCCGGATCCGACGCTTCCGGCTTTTTGCCACAATGAAAGTCTATGGGCGCCGGAATGCGCCGGATCCAGAAAAAGATGGATCCAGCCACCAGATCCGTTTTTTTAAGTCTGCGCATGCTCAGATCCAATTGGCCAGCCCCCAGGAAACAGATATAACCTGCTAGACGGATCCGGCAGAAAAATGGATCCGTTTCTACAGTTCTCCAAAATTTATGCCGGATCTGTTTTTTCTAAAAATAGCCGGATCCTGCCTGACGGCAAAAAACTGATGTGTGAAAGTAGCCTTAGTGAGCTGCTTCAGTTTTTTCACTGTCCCGCAGACTTGCATGGATGATTTTGATTGGTGACAGGAATCAAAATCGAACATGTCTCCATTTTTTTTTTTTTGCAGAAACTCTGGTCTCGATTCATCATTTGTGATTTATTGTTGTCACTTTTCTAAATTTTGTCTTGTGGCAATCGCTGATGTGGTTTGCTCCAAATTCTATAAAATTGCATAAACGGTCCATGAATCTGGTGAAAAATATATAAAATGGGCCCCTGATTCATTAAGACTCAAGTTGTTCATGCCAACCTCATCGAAGGGGCGGGTTCACTTTTCAAACAGGATCGTCAACTTGACTTTTTATTTTTTCTTGCTAACCCTGACAGCTGAGGGGTGCAGCCTGTAGTTTGGTTATCAAAAATACAGGGAAACTCACGTCAATTTTTTTTTTTAGTTATTTATTTACAGCGCAATTGATGGGTCATTTGATGCCAGTTTACCTGGTATTTGCCACTAATTGGAGCTGTTTTGGCAGCTTTTGAGCCCCCTTGCAGGTGCTATCTATGCGTTTTGGTTTTGACAGACCAGGGAACCCCCTTCATGAGCAAGGTGATGAAAGAGCTGTGTATGGTCCTTCAGATTGCCCAGCTGCGCACCTCAGTTTACCATCCACAGACAGACGGCCTAGTAGAGCGCTTCAATTAAACCTTAAAGGCCTTGCTCAAGAAGGTCATTGAGAAAGACGGTCAAGACTGGGACTATCTGCTTCCGTTTCTGCTCTTCTCTGTCAGAGAAGTTCCTCCAGCCTCCACTGGCTTCTCGCCGTTTGAGCTATAATATGGTCGATAACCGCAAGGGCTCCTGGACATCGCCAAGGAAACCTGGAAAGCCAAGGTCACACCACACCAGATTGCAACAGTGTTGAGAGCTGTTGCAGTGGAAGAGTGACTGGTTCTCGGAGTTGCCAAGGCATACGCAGGTGGTGGAGCATGATGTGTTGACAGAACCACATGTAAGGGTGAACCTCAAGACCAATAAAATTCCCGAAGCACGTCAGGAGGTGACACCAAATGAGGTGAAGAGGATGCTAGACCTCGGGGTGCTAGAGGAGTCAAAAAGTGGATGGTCGAGTTCCATCGTCCTCAGGCTGAAGCCCGACACTGAGTGGCGGATTTGTAACGAATACCACAGGCTGAATGAGGTCTCCAGTTTTGATGCATATCCGATGCCCCCGCATGGATGAACTCATTGAGAGACTTGGGCCTGCGAGGTATAACTCACAACCTGATCAAGGGCTATTGGCAGATCCCCATGTCCCAGAGTGCCAAGGAGAAGACGGCCATCTCAATGCTCGATGAGTGTTTACAATGCACCAGAATGCCCTTCGGACTGCATGGGGCCCCAACAACCTTCCAGAGGGCTATAGATCGGATCCTAGCACCGCAAAAGAAGTATGCTGCATTGTACCTTGATGACATTGTGGTCTTCAGCCATGACTGGGTTAGTTATCTGCTAAACATACAGGCGGATCTGATGCTTTAAGAAATGCGGGGTTTACCATAAATCCTAAAAAATGTGCCATAGGGAAGGAAGAGGCCAAGTACTTAGGCTATGTCATCGGGAGGGTCGAAATCAAGCCATAAATAAACAAGGTCAAGGCGATTCGGCAGTGGCCACAACCAATTTCCAAAAAACAAGTGAGGGCATTTCTTTGAACTGTGGGATATTACTGACGATTTATCCCAAGTTTAGCCATAATTGCCGCACTGTAGATGGATCTCCTTAAAGGCACCAAGTCGACGATGATTAAGTAGACTGCTGAAACAGAGATGGCATTCCAGGAGCTGAAGCGGGCTCTGTGTAAACATCTGGTTCTGGTCACACAAGTGTGATGGACACCGTATCAGACTCACAACCAGAGACTGTATGCATGTCCAAAGACATGCTGGGGAAACCCGAGGACTCCTGCAGTGGAATGTGAACACGGCTGAAAGTGTACTGCAGGAGGAACAGGACCTGCAACACGGGATCACTGGGGGAGTGACTGGGGCGGAGCTAGGTCTCAAACTCCTAGCGGGGATTGAGGGACCCAGCAGAACCGGGAAAATCGTCAGTAAAGCCGAGGTCAGATCAGCGGGCAGCACAGTATCAAGCGGGTAACACAAATAGAATGGTAAGAAGCAAGTCAGGAGTCAGAAGCCAGAGAGAGCAACGCAGTACCAGGAAAACAGGTGGACAGGAAGTCAGGGACGTAGCCGGGGTAGAACCAAGAGTACCACAGTAACTACAGAATCAGCAGACGAATATCAAACAGGAAACAAACCGGGTCATACACAGAGCAATCGTACAGAAGCAGGTAATATACACAGGTATGCAAGGGTCAGCTACTCAGCCAGGAACGGATGTATCACTGACAACGAGCATAGCACCAGTGCGGTTACTTATAGCCCTCCCCAAACCAAAGAGAAGCCACATAGGATTAACCCTAGAAGGCCCGTAACAGAAATTCCAGGCAGACCATGACAGTATCCCCGTCTCAGCGGGGGGCCACCGGACCCTCAGGATGCCTGGCATGAAACACCCGGACAAGACGATCAGCGTGTACTGTATGAGCCGGGACCCACGACCGATCCTCTGGTCCATACCCCCTCCAGTGTACCAGATACTGCAAGGTACGGTGCACCCGTTGGGAATCCACAATGCGTGCCACCTTATATTCCATGTGACCCTCCACCAACGCCGGGGGAACAGTGGACAAAGAATCCTCCTCAACAGTTCCCAAGGGTTTTAAAAGGGACTCATGGAACACGGTGGAAATTTTGAATAAAACTGGGCGACGTAACCTATAGGCTACCGGATTAATAATCTCCACAATTTCGTACGGACCAATGAACTTCGGAGCCAACTTGGCAGAGGGAACCTTGAGCCTTATGTTACATGTGGATAATCAGACCTTCTCCCCAACCTGAAACGTAGGACCTGAGACCCTTTTCTTGTCTGCAAAAAACTTATACCTCCCCTGAGCCTTGAAGATGTTTCGACGGACCTCAGCCCACAGACCTTTCAAATACTGAACAGTCCCTTCAGCCCCAGGACAACCAGAGCCAAGTGAGAAATCCCCAAAATGCGGATTAAATCCATAATTAACAAGGAAGGAAGACATACCAGTGGACTGATTCACACGACTGTGGAAAGCAAACTCAGCCAAAGTCAAAGCATCACACCAATGATCCTGCCTGGTAGAGGCCAAACACTGCAGAATTTGCTCCAGGGACAGATTAGTACATTCGGTTTGCCCATTAGACACAGGGTGATAAGCTGAGAAAAAGACAAAGCAATACCCAATTTTTTACAAAATGCCCTCCAAAATTTGGCCACAAACTGCACACCTCTGTCAGATACCACATTCATCAGCACACCATGCAGACGGACCACGTGTTGCCCAAATAGTCTGGAAAAGGTTTCCGCTGAGGGCAAAACGGATAAGGGTACGAAATGAGCTTGTTTAGAAAATCTGTCCACCACGACCCACACAATGGTATTACTCCTGGACGGAGGAAGATTGGTAATAAAATCCATGGACAGATGAGTCCATGGTCTATCAGGAGTTGGCAAAGGTACCAATTCCCCAAACAGCTGGCTATGAGAGTTCTTAGAATGGGCACAAACCTCACATGCAGACACAAATTTCCTGACATCAACAACCAGTGAGGGCCACCATAAAACCCTTGCCACAGCCTCCCGAGTGGCCGAAATTCCCGGATGGGCACTCAACACTGATTCATGGAACTCCCGAAGGAGCCTAAGATGAAACTGTTCCGGAACAAACAATTTCCCAACTGGCTTAGAACTAGGAGCAAGTGGCTGGGCCTCAAAAATCTCTCGCTCCAATTCTGACGAAATCTCGACCACAACCACCCCAAGTGGAAGAATGGAGGATGGGGGCTTGGGAGGAGACACTGGATCAATGCTCCAGGATAAAGCATCCGCCTTAACATTTTTAGACCCCAAGTGAAATGTATTGGAAAATTGAAACCGGGAAAAAAAAGTGACCACCAAGCCTGCCAGGGAGTCAATCTTTTGGCAGACTCGATGTAGGCTAAATTTTTATGATCCGTGATCAGTAATAGGATGAGAGCCCCCTCCAAAAATGCCTCCACTCCTCAAAAGCCAACTTAACCGCAAGAAATTCTCTATTGCCCATATCATCATTTCTCTCTGCTGAAGAGAACTTCTTGGAAAAGAAAGCACATGGTTTGAGATTGGTCAAAGTGGTGGGTCCCAGGGACAAAACCACCCGCCACCCCCACCTCAGAAGTGTCAACCTCCGCAATAAGAAGTTCAGATGGATTCGCCTGAACCAACATCGGGGCTTTCATAAACCACTCTTTCAACTTCAAAAAAGATTCTACAGTGGATGTTGACCAATTTTTTACATCTGCCCTCTTTACCGTGAGATCAGTAAGCGGCTTTATCACCTGAGAAAAACCCCTGATGAACTTCCGGTAGTAGTTTGCGAACCACAAGAAGCATTGCAAACCCTTCAAATACTGAGGCTGAACCCAATCCGTAATAGCCTGCACCTTCTTGGGATCCATGCGAAACCCCTCATTAGAAAGAATTAAACCAAAAATGACAGTTCTTGTACAAAAAATGAATTTTTTTCCAATTTTGCAAATAGTCGGTTCTCCCTGAGTCTCTGAAGAACAGTATGTAAATGTTGCAAATGGGTCTGACTATCAGAGGAGTAAACTAAGATGTCATCAAGGTAAATAACCACAAAGTGACCGATAAGGTCCACAAACACCATATTAATAAAATTTTGGAAACTGGCCGGGGCATTTGTCAGACCGAAAGGCATAACCAGATTCTCAAAAAGACCTGCTGATGTGAGAAACGCCGTCTTCCACTCATCACCCTCTCAAACCCTTATCAAGTTGTAGGCTCCCCGTAAATCTAATTTAGAAAACTACTTCACCCCTGATAATTGGTTACACAGGTCAGGGATGAGAGGGAGTGGGTACATGTTTCTTAGAGTGATTTTGCTAAGTTCCTGAAAGTCGAAGCAAGGACACAAACCACCATCTTTTTTTTCACAAAGAAAAAGCCAGACACCACAGGAGAAACAGAAGGACGGATATGCCCCTTACGGAGACTCTCAGCAATGTACTCCTTCATGGCCAGCTGCTCAGGACCAGACAGATTAAACAACCGGGCCTTGGGCAACTTAGCCCCAGGGATAAAATCGATGGCACAATCAAAAGATCAATGTGGCGGTAGAACCTCAACCTCGCTTTCGGATAATATGTCTTCAAGTCTTTCAGGTACTCCAGAATACCTTCCAGATGGACAGACGACACAGATACAGATCTCAAGGGTATAGCTTAGGACACAGATTTACTACATTAGTTGGTACAGTTTGACCCCCACTGAAAAATTTCCCAGGTTTCCCAATTAATAACAGGGTTATGAAGTTGTAACCAAGGCATTCCCAAAACCAACCCCTCAGGTAAATTGTCCAACACAAAGCAAATTATATTTTCGACATGAACTGGGCCAACCTTGAGTGAGAAGATCTCTGAGACAAAGAGGATCTCCTTCTTGATGAGAGGAGAGGAGTCAGTGGCCACAATTTTGACTGGAGTCTCAAGCCTGTTAGGGACGGCGGAACATGCTAAATAAAAATATAAATAAAGCGTGTTCGCCACCCTGGGTCCACCGCGTGGTAGGTGACAAAACCGCTGCTGAGAGAGGCAGAGCACTAAGGCGGTAAGTGCACAAGGTTGACTGCACCTAGTGCACAAGAGCAAGCACTGTAGCACACACAGAGCTGCAAGCATGAACACAAATACAAACGCTGAGTCTGTTAGAACTTCACAGAAGCTCAGCGACATAGACACGGTATAAGGTCACAGGAGTCGCCAAGACTGACGGGACTGACTCCGTCTAGACCTACCGTTAGACGTCTGGTGCAGAGGCGTTGCAACTGCGAACGCACACTGTGCTGCAACTGCAGCGCGGCAAGTACAGAGCCGCTGGCAAGGCACTGCCAGAAATGCTAGCGCAATGCAGGAAACTTTAGCTGCTGCAATGGATGAGGCTTGAGCGCGCTGGCGCTAGCGCTGCTACTGGCTGACCCAATCACTCACACATTCGTAATAACCAAGGAGGGGGATATTTAATGAGTCAGTCACCAGTCCAAGTATCTGTCATCAAGCATACAGCAGCAAGTATGAGAATACTAGCGCATGGCAGAACGGCCATGCGCACTTTTTATAGCGTACGGGACCTGCCGGAAATCCCCAGAGCCCTGAGCATGACCAATGGAATCAGGAGCAGGACCTGAGCACCTGACTCCCAAACTCCAATGGGAGCTCATCCCATGAGCATGCTCAGAAGAAGGGACGAAGGACTTAGCCTCTGGAGACAAATGTGAGAATCTGGATTCCTGCATAGCCTAACTGTCCCTATCTTACATTGAGTCACCAAGCGAGAGTCAATCAGGTTGATGGTAGAGCCACGATCAACAAAGGCCGTAGTGAGGGACAGATCAATGTCTACCCCCAGCTCCACCTGGAGTAGAATCTTAGAGAATGAGGAAAATTGTACCTGAGGGTCTGAATAACTTTGTGCACCATTACCCAGACCTAGACGTTTCCCAACGTTTTGACAGATGAAGAGCAAGGAGGACAGTCCTTTTTCCAGGGACCTGGAGCTCCACAGTAGAAACATAGCTGCTTTTCCCTGCGGCGCCTCCTCTCCTTTTCCTTCTCCTTGAATTAAACGGCTCCCACCTCCATGGGTTCTGCAACCGACGATGTATCATCTTTGCTGGAATATATAGGGGTTTCCAGCTGCTTCATCCCCCTGGCATGAAGCCTACGGTCCATGCGGACAGCCTGTGTCATGGCGTCCTCAAGGGAGTCAGGAGGGGGATGTAAGGACAATGCGTCCTTCAGGCGTTCAGATAGGCCCCGGCGGAACAAACCGCTTAGGGCTGAGTCATCCCATGATACGTATGCAGCCCAACGCCTGAACTCTGAACAAAACCATTCGGCTGAGTGCTTTCCCTGCGCCACACACTCATAACTGAGACGCCCTCCCAGGGCTGTGGGTTATTCGGTACCGGGCCGGTGTCAGGAGAATGTGTCACAGCAGCGGTGACCCGGTGGCCCTGGGCGCCCAAGTAATGGGGGAATGTAGTTAATGGAATGGAATAGTTTGTGACGCCACCTGTGGTGCTCGGCAAGGGAGATGTTAAGCCGACACTGCATGCAGATCTGCTGGGTCTGATGGTAGGGTGCAGCAAGGATGTAAAAGCTCCCCACAGGTGAAGCTATGGTCCCAGGGCAGTGTAGAGGTGGTTGGCACAGGGATGTAGCAGTGCCGTAAGGGTAGGAAGCAGACAAGACACAGCGGGGTGCAATTTCTGTACCTTTACTTGATAACTGCAGTCCAGGGTCCTGATTACAGATGGTAACGGAGCAGGCTAGCCTGGAAGCTACTCAGGATTCTCTCTCAGCAGACAGGCCGTGCAGTCTCCTTACTGGCGCCTATTTGAATGAAGTGCTCCAAGTACAAAGTTACACTGAAGTTCCTCCTGTCAGATGTTCCCAAGAACCTTACTTGCACGGCAGACAGCTGTAGCCTCTCTCGGGGACTCCTCGCTCTTGAGTCCTGGCTCACTATCCAAGCTGCTGTTGTGCCTCAAGTCTTAGATGGGAGTAGGGCATTTACAGCCTCCTACTCCTCTGGTATCTGTTGTAGGACCGTTAGTATCCGTACAACCATGGAGACCAGGCTCCAGTTCATGCGCTCACTGTGAGGGAGCTCTCCTTTCCAGCTCAACCTCCAGCTTCTCTCTACACGTCTGCACACTTCACCTTCCGCAGACTAACTGACCACTCCTTCCTCTTAGCCCTCAGAGAGCAATCCTCCCCTTAATCCCGGTTCAGAGTTCCCCCTGCTGGCCTGGAGTAGAACTGTGTTGCATGTATGGATTGACTGCGAGAGAGACCCCTCATTGCCTCCAAGCCTGGCATTACCCTCCCCTGGAGGAAGGCAAAGCCACTGTGGCGACCATACTCCTGGGTGCGCCACATAACCATGTCCTCAGCCAAACGCACACGATCAGGCTCATCATAAATGTGCCCGAGGGCTTCGAAAAATTGATCTACAAAAAAAAAAATTGTAGATGAGCAGGGACTCATAGATTAACATTGGTCCGAGGTCAATCGCATTTTTTATAGGATTGCACTCATCCATTTTCAACACAGATTTATGAGCCCTAAACCTGAGGAAAATGGATGTGTAGGCATCTGCAATTCTGCCTGTCATCAACGACTCACAGGAGTTAGCCTCGAAAAATATTCAGAATTTAGAGTCCTCAGTAGTTGATACCTTTTAATGGCTAACTGAAAAGATGGTAACACACTGCAAGCTTTCGAGACTACTCAGGTCTCTTCATCAGGCATAGACTAATACAACATCTGAAGAATCACATATTTACGCACAATACAGCACAGAAAAAATGCAATAGATGAGACAAGTGACGTGAAGCAGAAGTTAGCCTCAAAACTTGGAATATATTTCATCCATCTACGTAAGGCTTCCTGACAATGGGCATATTCCTTTGTATGATCCTTCCTAATCTCAAGGTTTCATCCGTTCTATCAAGTAACCGTCTGCTGGCTGCACACATAATAATGAAGTCATCTCGCACGGTTCAGATTCATTTTCTTAATATATTGTATTTAATTAGAGATTAAAGCCAATCATTAGCTCAAAAATTACCTCTGGCTCATTGTGTCTGTATAGGGTCTGTATCTTCTCGCGTCAGCGGTGAATGATGGATTGCTCAGTGTGATCACACACCTAAGCTTTTTAATAACCCTTAAAGAGACAGTGCATTGTTATTAAACCCTCCCGCGAGTTACTTGAAATTGCCGTGAAAATGGCATCGCCGAGACCTATACTGATCTTTGTGATCTTTGCGTGACATCTGTCAGACAATTTGGCTACAGACAGCGTGCATTCTTTGTTCTTGTTTTTGGAGTACTGTGGTTTGTCACCTGCCTAGGGGCGCGTTGTCCTGTACTATAATGATTGGTTATCAAGGAACCACAAAATGAGTGGGAACTGCATGAAAAATTTGTCTCCATTTATTTTGGACATTTTGGGGCAGATTCCCCATAGTGGTCTAAGGTCTTCTTCACAGGCTGCATTTTTGCTGCTTTTTTTATCATGGAAAAAACACAGTGTTTTACTCTACCAGCAAAGTAAATCAGATTTCTGAAATCTCATGCACATGCTTCTCATTTTTTCCTTGCTGGTTTGAACCAGCAAAGCATTTTTTCAGCTCTGCAGCGTGTCAACTCTTTCAACGTTTTTGCGCCATTTTTCACCCATTTAAAATGAACGGGGAAGAAAAACACACGTAAAAAAAAAAAACATAAAAAGTGCAGACAAAAAACTTTTGGTGAGCCTTTTATGTTGCTGATTTTCTGCACCATTTCTGCGCATTTTTTTCATTGCGTTTTTGAGTGTAGATATTTTTATATGCATTTTTATCACGTTTTTGATGCAGCACTTTTTATCTCTTGTGGATGTTTCATGTTTTAAATAAAGCTGCTTTGCTTTCGACACTTTCTGGTATTTGGCTTTGACAAAGCTTTATTGTTATCAGTCATGTACAGATTACATGTGATTTTGATGCATTTCTGAATCACCCAAAAAATGTATTTGTGTTTTTTGTTTGCGTATTTTCAGCATCTAATACAAGTCTATAGGGAAAATTGGCACAGAAAACTCAGCGCACCCACTGAGGACTCTCAGTTCTGAATATTTTTCGTACCCACTTCGGAATTGATACAAGCACCGCAGGTCAGTTTACGCTGAGTAAAAAAAAAAAAACAGTGGCCAGGAGATTTCTCTAAATCCCATCCACTTTGCTGGAACTGTAAGATTCCGCATTTTTGATGCAGCAAAAATACACAGTGCCAAGAACGGGCCTAAAACTCATCGTGAACACAAAGCCTAACAGGTATTAAGCATTAAAGAGGTAATCCCATCTCCAAGACCCTATCCCAATACATAGTAGGTGTAATAATAATAATAATATTAGCAGATACCTCCAATTAGAAATGTAGTATAGTTCTTCTGATTCGCTATGTCGCTTTCCCCATGTGCAGAGCATTTCAGTGGCTTAGGTATCCATCGTTACAACCAATAATAGCTAACTGTTACTATATGAGTGATCGTAACCATGGATACCTAAACTATTGCAATGCCCTGCATATGGGGAAACGACAAAGCAAATCAGAAGAACTATACTTCATTTCTAATTGGAAGTATTTGATAATATTATTATTATACCTACAATATATTGGGATAGGATCTTGAAGATGGGAATACCCCCTTAACCCCTTCATGACCGCAGGTATTTTCAGTTTTGCGTTTTCGTTTTTTGCTCCCCTTCTACCCGGAGCCATAACTTTTTTACTTTTCCGTCAATAAGGCCATGCGAGGGCTTGTTTTTTGCGGAATGAGTTGTACTTTTGAACGACACCATTGCTTTTACCATGTAGTGTACTAAAAACAGGAAAAAAATTCCAAGTGTGGTGAAATTGCAAACAAAGTGCAAGCCCACATTTGTTTATTATTTTGCTTTTTAACTAGGTTCAATAAATGCTAAAACTGACCGGCCATTATGACTCTCCAGGTCATTACAAGTTCATAGACACCAAACATGTCTAGGTTCTTTTTTATCTAAGTGGTGAAAAAAAATTACAAACTTTGTTAAGGTAAAAAAAATTGTGCCATTTTCCGATACCCGTAGCGTCTCCATTTTTTGTGATCTCGGATTGGTTGAGGGCTTATTTTTTGCACGCCGGGCTGACATTTCTAATGTTACTATTTTGGTGCAGATACGATATTTTGATTGCCCGTTATTGCATTTTAATGCAATGTTGTGACAACCGAAGAAAATGTGATATTGACGTTTTGACTTTTTTTCTCGCTACGCCGTTTAGCAATCAAATTAGTCCTTTTTTTATTGATAGATCGGGCGATTCTGAGCGCGGCGATACCAAATATGTGTATGTGTGATTTTTTTAATTGTTTTATTTTGAATGGGGCGAAAAGGGGGTGTTTTGAACTTTTAATTTTTTTTATATTTTTAAAAACTTTTTTTTACTTTTGGCATGCTTCAATAGCCTCCATGGAAGACTAGAAGCTGATATAACCTGTTTGGCTCAGCTACATACAGGCGATGATCTGTTCACCCATATGTAGCTGAATTACTCACTTGCTATGAGCGCCGACCACTGGACGGCGCTCACAGCAAGTCGGCAGTGACAACCATAGAGGTATCCAGAAGACCTCTGGTTGTCATGCCAACCCATTGGTGGCCCGCGATCACGTGACGGGGTCAGTGGTGGGCGAATTTCCACCCCTATGACCAGAAGCACGCGTTAAATGCCGCTGTCAGCGTTTGACAGTGACATTTAACGGGTTACTAGCCGCGGGTGGATCGCGATTCCACCTGCAGCTGTTCCGGGCACATGTCAGCTGTTCAGAACAGCTGACATGTGCCAGGAAAAATGTGGGCTTATCGCCGGAGCCCACATCAAAGGGAGGGTGTCCGACATTGGCGTAAAGGGGTTAAGGACTCTAAGGCGGTGTGCCCACAATGAGTTTTAGGTGAATTTTCGATGCTGTGTATTTTCAAAATTAGAGAGTCTTACATTTCCGGCAAAGTGTATTGGATTTATAGAAATCTCACGCCCACTGGGTTTTTTTTTTTAACTCAGTGTATTCTCACCTGTGGTGCGAGTTTCCATTCAGCAAAATGTCAATTTCTCTTGCGGATGCGCTGAGTTTCCTGTGCGGATTTTCACCATAGACGCTGTTAAAAAATTTACATTTTTTATGGCATTGATGCATCAAAAACACATATAATCGTAACTATCTCAATAAAGCATTGTCAAAGCCAAACACTTGGAAGTGTCAAAAACAAAGTGGCTTTATTTAATGCTTGACACTAAAAAAAAGAGACAAAATCCACAGCGCAAAAACACGCTAAAAACGTACTAGAAAATGCAATGAAAAAACGCAAATAACACAATTTACTAAATAAATTCATAAAATCTGCAACATCAAAAAATCACCAAAAGCTCATTTTGGGAACAGCCTAATTTATAATTCTTTTTCCTTTTTTTTGGCAGTAAAAGTTTTGTTTCTAGGCAAATTTGCGCCATATTCATTACAGCTTTTGTGACATTTTCACACTGGTTTTTTAAGCAGCGGTATTTTTTTATGGTAAGCACTGGTCATTTTTTATTGTAGGTTTCCTTGACAACATGGGAGTAGTTTTCATTATCTAGATGTTTGCAGTTGTTCTATATGATCGAGTTTTTTTTTTTTAATTATTTTTGGCAGACTAAAATAAAAAAAATAAATAAAGGAGCAAAAAACTCACAACGTTGAAATTTGGGACCAAATTCTTCAAACAAGTCATCATTTTCATTTTGATGAAACAGGAAAGACAAAAAGGACGAGAACTAAAAATGACTTAACCCCCCGCCCTACAATTAATCTGATCCATCTGTGATATGTTTGGTAGAATTTTATCACCCGCAGCATTCTAAAAACTGACAAGTGGCTCATTTTTAATTGTTATCTATCAAGGTAATAAAAGTGATCTATACTATACCCTGCAATTTTCTATCGAAACACAAGGGGGAGATTTAGATTTTTGCCATATTCATTCATATTCATCAGACGATACTTTGAGCGCCATATAGGATACTGAGTATCTAATGTTTAAATCATAGTATAAGGGATCAAGATTCTGAAAAGAAATTTTATTAAAGCGGCATTATGCTTTTCACAAATAACAATGACATATACATTTTTCCTTTATATTTTCGGTATCAATTCCTTATGGTATCTCCGCTTGCTGTCATTAAAAAGGAGACTTGATAGTTTCCATTTAGAGGGTAGAAATATTTCCTGCTCCTGTGATGATCGCACAGATGTACATCTCCTATATTTACAGCACAGTTATATATTATCGCATTACCAGGAAAAAAAGTTTTCTATCCACTGATAGAAACAATGAAGACTCCTACTTAAAGCAGAACTCCTTCTCCTCCTCTTTCTCTTCCTTCTCCCATCAAGGTTTTTATCCTCTTAATAAATTGCAATCACCATATCATATAGCACCATGTACTTACAATTGCTCATTTTTCCTTTCTATCAGCTAATTCAGCTCTTCTCCATTAGATCTATGACATCATATGATTAAAAACTGACTAGCTGAATTTTTCTAAGCTCTATGTAGGAACAGGAGGTCAATTTTCTCTGCGCAAGTCATGCAAAAGCCTCTGGCAGGTGGATGAGGAAGCAGCTGGGTCAAGAGTTGAAGAGGAGGATGAAAAATGTAAGGACAAGAGATTTCCTGTTTCTACATACAGCAGAGAAAAGAGAAAAATTAGCTGGTAGAAAGGCAAAATGAGCAATTGTAAGCACACTGTGCTGTATAATTTGATGGCTGCAATATATTAACAGGATAAAACTTTGATGGGAGGAGGAGGAGTAGAAGGAGGAAGAGGAGGAGGAGTACTTCTTTAACGAAAGCAAGCAGGGATCTTGAAAGCCATAAGGAATATATGCAGAAAGTATACAGGAAAGTGGTCTTACTTTTCATTCTACATCAAAATATATTTATTTGCAGTAATTTAAAATGTTATGCTTTCTAACAAAATATCAAATATGGGAATTTAAGGGGTTTTCCAGTTTGGAAAAACCTTTGTCCTTTGCCTGCAGTTTGTGTAAAAAAAAAAGAAACAAAATGAGTTTTACTCACCATCCCCAGGTCTCTGCCGCTGCTCCCGACGTCTGGTCTACAGTGCTGACGTCACATTGACAGCGCTGCAGCCAACCAGTGTGCTCATCAGCCCTGCACAGCTGAAGCTGAGCTCACTGATTGACCGCTCACCTGATTTCAGTGCTGCAGACAGTATTAGACAAGGGTATAGTGATGGATTCACAGCTAGACCTGTGGATGGTGAGTAAGAACCTTTTTTTTCTTTTTTCTCTTTTTAGAAAACTGCAGCCATGTGACAGGTTTTTTTTTCCGATATCGTAAAACCCGTTTAAGGTCAATATGTTAAGTTGCTTGCAATGCATCTAAAAATGAAAAAATTTCCACCAAAATATTATGTAAAAAAAAGACATAACAGAAAACAAATCTAAAAAGTATCACTAATAATTGCCTTCCCATCCACTTATCCGTACCATTGGGGTAAACGCAGGGTCGGGACAGGAAAAGGACATGCAACGCTGGAGATATAAAGTGCTCTCCTTCTTTCACCTTTTCACCGGAAGGAAAGGACATTTTGTAAAGTTGGTCACAATCAAAAGGATACAGAAAAATTATCCGGATGTACAGTTTTTTTGGAAAAAGATATTCATATGAGTTGATAATTTTCTGTTCCTGGTCATATATGGGCAGGAGCGGCCATGTCATTGGTGCAGCCTTTGCACTACCGGGGGCCCACTACCACCTCGAAAACGCGAGGAGCGATGCAGCTCTGTGATTCTCACACCATGACACGACCAAGACAGATTTTCATCAGGTGGCAGTAAATAATGAGGGTTCCTGTTGAATGACAGCAAACAGGGAACTTGAAAACTATGAGATGGTATATTAGGAAACTGTACAACGTTCAGTATACAGTAACACGTAAAGGGATTGTCCCATGATTGGGACCCGAATCTATCTCAAGAGCCGGGTTCCACGGTGCCCTACACATGCACCACGCTCTCATTCATTTTTATCTTTTAGTGCCAAAAATTGTAGAGAAAATTCATTTTTTGGCATCTTTCATAGGGAAGAATGGAGAAAACAACGCAATAGACAAAAGGGACTTAGGGTGGGCACAATGAAAGAGAACATGTAGGAAAGGAATGTACAGTTGGAAGAAAAAACACAAAGAAGCTACATTCACAAAAACCCTGGCACGTGCCAAAATCAAGCTCAAAGAAAATTAAACTCATCAAAAAACATTTCAAAAAGCAAAAAAAAGGCCAAAAGAAAAATCCTTTTTAGCACACGATCAAGTTAAAAACTGTAATTGAACCCCCCCCATTTATTCTTCAAAACCGAGGACTATTATGCAAGTGACTCCCCCACACTAATATAAAACATCCAGTAAATATAACAAAAGATAATTCCAAAATCTGTTTAACTGGTGATGAGTGATTAGATGTTATCTGATCATGCTCGGGTGATAACCGAGTGTCTTCTGTGTGCTCGAAAAATATGTTTCAGTCGCCGCGGCTCCATGCCTCGTGGCTTTTCGACAGAATCAACATGTTGCCCGTTTGTTAAGTTATCCCTGCATGTGTCGAACAGCGACGAGACATGCAGCTGCGGGGACTCGAACATATTTTGCGAACACGCCGATGACACTCGGTTAGCATCCGAGCATGCTCAGATAACACCTTATTTGAGCACGTTCGCTCATCACTAATAAATGCCTAGAAGTTGTGTAGAGTACGGGTAAAGATCATATCAAAAGGGAGAAACAAAGGTCCCAACGAAGAACAGAGATTTATAGCCTATCCTATCAGTATGTCATAAATGTTAACCCCTTTAATAACCTAAACCAGAATACTCCATTAAATCCTATAAGTACTGGCCTTTTTTTGTTTTTAACTGGAACCAACATTTCACTGTATTTTTTTTGTATCCATCTTTTAAAAGTGTCTCTGTACTGTGACTTTGGCTGAGTATATCCACTCACACTAAACTTCTCTCCGGAGGGCTCTCGTGCCCTAATATATTGTCGGCTCGTCACATTGATAACTTCCATCGGAGATGATAAAATGCCGCTACGGAGCCCAAGTAATTAATTTCACAATGGTGTGGATGGGATTACGGATCATTAGGCAGATGAGTGCATTTTGGATTGTTCGACTTGTGTAATCTTGTTTTCTCTTCAGTCTCCTTCCCAGAATCGCATTGTCATTACTGCTAAGCCTCAGTAATTTCATCAAACAGCCGCCATCAATCTAACGCCACCGGATTATTCCCTGCATAATGGACTCCGGAGCGCTGCGCCCTTCACTCTTACACATTTATGATGGGTAATTTGTGAAGATTATTTTTTTAAACAATCCAATATTTAGGGAGGAGTCTGAGACTTCAGGGGTGCAGCTATAGAGAGTGCAGAGGTAGCAGTCACACCTGAAACCCCGAGCATGAGGCTGCGCTCCCACAATGAGGATATGGGGGGGGGTTGATGTTGCAGATTTTCTGCAACTTTTAGATGAATGAGTTTTTATCACATTTTTTTTTCTCTTTGGTGTCTTGTTTTAAATAAAGCTGCCTTATTTTTTGGTATTTGGCTTTGAATAAACTTTATCGATAGTCATGTGCGGATTACATGCATTTTTTACTTTGCATATTTAGTTTATAATGTAAGTCTAAGGCCGGGATCACACAAGCGAGAAACTCGGACGAGTCTTGTATCTTAATACCCGACACTGTCGCCGGCGCTCAGATCGGAGCGTGCTGCTCCATGTATTGCTATGCGGCCGCACGCTCCGCTCCCGAGTGCCGGCGGCAGTGCCGGGTATTAAGATGCAAGACTCGGCCATGTTTCTCGCATGTGTGATCCCGGCCTAAGGGGAAAATCCACATCAGTGTAATTTGCAGAGGAAATTGACATGTTGCGGATTTGAAAAACGCACCGCAGGTCACTTTATGCTGAGTAAAGAGAAAAGAAGCAGAGTGGGCAGGAGATTTCTACACATCCCATCCACTTTGCTGGAACTGTAAAGCCGAGCGCCCACAATGAGTTTTTGGGTGAGTTTTTGATGCTGCAGATTTTCGCTGCATCTTACAGTTCCAGTGAAGTTTATGGGATTTATAGAAATCTCCTGCCCACTGCGCTCCTTTATACTGAGCATAAACTGACCCGCGGTGCGTGTCTCAAATCTCCGCAGCGTGTCAATTTCTCTTGCTGGTACGTAACGTAGCACGGGGCAGTAGCATAGGAGAGGCTTTGTCATTTATGTATTCATTAATCCATCCATGAAAAACACTGATGGTGATGGTAAAAATGAGCACACGGACCAAACACTGATGACTATCGATGAGCGAATGTACTTGGATATGGTGTTATCTGAGCATGCTTGGGCGCTGAGTGTCTTCAAAAAATATGTTTGGGTGCCCGCTGCTTCATGTCTTGATCGACAGCCAGAATTGCCTAACAAACAGCTGTGAGACATGCAGTTGCGGGGACTCGAACATATTATTCGAGCACGCTGAAGACACTCGGTTAGCACCTGAGCATGCTCAGATAACACCTTATCCGACCACGTTCACTCATCACTTTGATGATGTGGCTCCCCCAGGAGTATGGTCGCCACAATGGCATTGCCTTCCTCCAGGGAGGGTGATGTCATGCTTGGAAGCAAGGTAGGGTCTCTCTAGCAGTTAATCATTTACAGGCAACACGATCCCACTCCAGGCCAGCAGAGGGAGCGCTGAACCAGAATTGGGGGAGAAGTGCTCTCTGAGGGCCAGGAAGGGAAATGAGAAGTTAGTGTGAGGAGGGCAACGTGTGTAGACGTGGAGAGAGAAGTTGGAGGTTGAGCTGAGGACAGAGAGCTCCCTCCGAGAGATAGCGCATGATCTGGAGCCTGGTCTCCACGGTGGTATGGATACTGAAGGTCCTGCAACAGAAACCAGAGGAATAGGAAGCTGTAAATGCACTATTCCCACCTAAGACTCGGAGGCACAACAGCGACCGGTGAGCCAAGAGAGATAGAGGGCTACAGCTGTCTGCCATACGAGGTAGTTCTAAGAGAAGATAAGAAGGAGGAACTTCAGTGTAACACTGTACTGCATGTACCTCAAGCTAGCGCTAGGAAGGAGACTACACAACCCATCTGATAGAGATCCCTGAGTTGCTTCCAGGCTGGCCTGCTCCTGTACCATCTGTAATCAGGACCCTGGACTGTGTTTGCCAAGTAAAGGTAAAGAAACTGCACCCTGTTGTGTCCTTGCCTCCTTCCTGCAACGTCCTCTGCACTGCTACATCTCTGTGCCAAACACTGCACCTTCTTCCTAACCCCTTTATCTACACTGCCCAGGGACTACAGCCCTGCCTGTGGAGGGCTACCACATCATAACTGCACTACACCATCAGTCCCAGAGGATCTGTCTGCAGCGTCGGCTTAACACCTCCCTTGCCGAACACCACAGGTGGCGTCACGAATCATTCACCTATAAACTTTATTCCCAACTCAACCCCTTTTCCATGGGCGCCCAGGGCCACGGACCGGGTCACCGCTGCTGTGACATTCCCATCTGAGAGACCGGCCTGGTACCGAGTACCCCACAGCCCTGGGAGGGCGACCCAATGACACCTGTACAATTTTTTTACCTACACAACAAACACTGACATCCGAATCAGGCCTTAGACTACAGGTGCTTCTCACAAAATTAGAATATCATCAAAAAGTTAATTTATTTCAGTTCATCAATACAAAAAGTGAAACTCATATTATATAGAGTCATTACAAACAGAGTGATCTATTTCTAGTGTTTATTTCTGTTAATGTTGATGATTATGGCTTACAGTCAATGAAAACCCAAAAGTCATTATCTCAGTACATTAGAATACTTTATAACATCAGCTTGAAAAATGATTTTAAAATCCGAAATGTTGGCCTACTGAAATGTATGTTCAGTAAATGCACTCAATATTTGGTTGGGGCTCCTTTTGCATCAATTACTGCATCAGTGCGGCATGGCATGGAGGTGATCAGCCTGTGGCACTGCTGAGGTGTTATGGAAGCCCAGGTTGCTTTGATATTTTTTGATATTTGGATCACACCCGGCCATGCAAGTACCGGTAAATGAGCGCATGGAAAACACGTCGGACTGCAATCAGGTGACATCTGACCGAATGGAGAAGATGAAGAAATGTTTTTTTTCCATCTTTCCCTCATTCGAGAAAATCGGATGACACTCTGATCAAGCTCTAATCTGCCCTATTCCCTTGGATGAGAGAGAATATTGTCATGTGACCCTAACCTTACAGTGTAAATTTTTTTTAAAGAAAGCCTCGTTAAAGTGTTATTGCCAAATTTCAAAGTTATACAGGAGACCGGGGATAACTGATCTCTGGGCGTTCGACAAAATTAATTGATGTTTTCCGACATTTTAAATAATGGGGAAGATATAGACTTATAATTAAAATAATGGGGTAGATTAAAAAATGAAATTATAGATAAATAATAATATTTTTAAAAAATCACTTATAAATTAAAAAAAGTGACTTTTTTTTATTTGGACACGAAGGTCCAAATATCAGCATTCATGGAAGGGTTAATCTAGATACTGCTAATAGAAGGAAAATTTATTTCCACAGGGAACGGAGTGGATCAGGACACAACTCATGAGGATATTATGCTCGTGAGAAGACAGGCCTGGAGAACCCCAGGGGCACTGAAGTCTTAGACGCCATGGATCTATTTCTCCCTTTCTCATCTGATGACATTATTTTAATGTGAGCTGACAGTAGATAAGTCAGTGATTTGAATGGAATGAAATCTTCCAATCTGAGTAGACCGGCGTGCAATACAATCTCGTATGCGCTTGTGTATATAACACGGACATATGTTGTAATGTAAAGACGCCTTGTGTTCCTCCACAAAACTTGATACAGTTATTTCTGCTCTTCAAAGACTCTTGTGTTGGTTTAATTATGATCAGTCGCAAGGTTGAAGTCTAGACGGTGTAATATTGGCAATCGCAATAAGGTGCGCCCAGGCTAATGTTAGAAAGTCATGACAATTCCGCAAGTAAATTGCAATCAAGATCAAAAGAAACAGTAAGGGAAAGCTATTCCTGTCTACTT